>NW_026889803.1:68065000-68447500 GCF_033153115.1 Saccostrea echinata
TCGTCGATATATTGTTTTGACGAATATTTACTAGGGTCGTTAATAGAGAGAGAGAGAGATTGACACACGCACTGAGGGAGAGATGGCATTACTCGCAATACTCTAGGGAAAACAACTTTTTGGTCAGAAAATTGTGTCCGGGATCGATTTTTCACGACTATGATATACAAAAATAGAGAATTCTTGATTTAACTTATAAATCAGGAATTTTTTTTCTTATTATATATATTTCGATGTTATTTTTTGTCCTCAGTATTAATAACTAATTAGATAATATTTTTGTGTTTTCTTATACATGAAACGATACAATTGTGGTTGGAGGTCCACATTTTAGCTCATCTGAGCTGAAAGCTCAAGTGAGCTTTTGATTCTGATCACTGTAAACTTTTTCAACTTCTTCTCAACAGGCAAATTTTAAACAAAAAGAAAATCAAGAAAAGGGGAATATAGGGTAGAGTCATTGAAAAGACATTAAAAAAATCTTCTTCTCTAGAACCATTGGGCTAGAAAAACTGAAATTAAATTGGAAGCTACCTTAGGTAATGTAGATTTTGAATTGTTCAAATCATGGCCCCTGGGGGTAAATGCCAGAATATGGAATAAAATTTTGTTATTGAAATAACATGTATATAGACAAAATGTTTTTTTCTAAGAACCACTGGACCAAATAAGATGAAAATTAAGTGAAAGCATCTTGAAGTAGTGTTTATTCTAAATTGTTCAAATCATGGTCCCCGGGGTAGGGTGGGGCACCATATAGAATAAAAGTTTTATGTTGAAATATAGAGGGAAAGTGATTTAAAATCTTCTTCTGAAGAACTGCCAGACCAGAAGAGATGAAATTTAGATGAAAGCTTCCTGAGTGGCGTAGATTGTAAATTGTTCAGATCATGACACCAGGGGTTAGGGTGGGGCCACAAAAGGGGATGAAAGTTCAACACCGAAAAAATATTGGAAAAATCTTTTAAATCTTTTAAAAATTCTTCTCAAAGACCACTGTGCCAGAAAAGCTTACTTGGAAGCTTCCTAAGGAAGTGTAGATGATTGTAAATTGTTCAGATCATGGTTCCCGGGGGGGGGGGGGGGGGGGGTGTAGGAAGGGACACAATAGGGAATCAAATTTTTACATTGAAATACATAAGGAAAACTTCCAAAGTCTTCCTTTTAAGAACA
The DNA here is from genome assembly GCF_033153115.1 of Saccostrea echinata. Taxonomy (NCBI): domain Eukaryota; kingdom Metazoa; phylum Mollusca; class Bivalvia; order Ostreida; family Ostreidae; genus Saccostrea; species Saccostrea echinata. The sequence continues at coordinate 68,066,174 of NW_026889803.1, forward strand.
ACTGGACCAGAGAAGATGAAATTTGGGAAACAAACGGAAGTAACCTAGGTAGTAAATTGTTTAGATCATGATCTTCATCGCCCCTGCTTGTATAGAAGTTATATAGAATTGGTTTAAACTTTTAATGCACTGGGTATCCGTGTATTTTATTTTATTTTAGAGTTAAAGCAAGATAAGGAAGCAATTTCGATAAATATTTCATATTAAAGATATCAGTACATGTATGTACAATTTGCGCAATCTAGCTTCCTTAACATTCCTCATCATTATGATCATCATCTTCATCATTATTATCATCATCATTATCTCAATATGTGCAGTAAGGGTACGCAAATCTTGTTGCCGGCGACAATATGTACATCCTGCAACAGTATATACCGACGGACGACAATATGTGCAATTATGCGAGGAACACAATGTCGCCGGCAACAATATGTTTAAGACGACAATATGTACTGTCACAATCATGCAGCACGAAACAGCCCAAGAGATACGTCTGTGTGATATTCATACCAATTTCATTCATAAAATTACAAAAATAACCCCTAAGCAACTCTAACTGTGAGGCGACAATATGTGCAGTGAGGGTAGGCACATAATGTTGTCGGCGACAATATGTACATGTTTAATTTTTTCAGCCGACAACAGTATGTACAGATGGACAACAGTATGTGCAGTGAGGGTAGGTACATATTGTCGCCGATGACAATATGTACAGAACGACAATATGTACCATTACACCCCTATAGATTTTGAGGTCATATCACTTTGTTGTCCGTGCATATGCTTGAATATATAATCATGACCATTTGCTGTTAAGGTCAATGGGCAATGAGATATAGTGAAATGGTTTCCAGGATATCTCTGGCACATTCATATGACTCACAGGCATGGGTCAAGGTCATTAAGCAACGAGATTTTGACTAGATCATAAATTTGAACTTATAATTGGAACACAACTCAAACTTGAGTAATAAATTATTGATGATGACCTTGTACTATTATCGACACATACTAAGCGTGAGGTTCCAGAATTGAAAAAATCACAAGAGATTTTTTTTTTCTTAAAATCTTTTAAATAGATAACTTCTGTTTGAAGATTATGAAATTTATTTCGAACACTGAGCAAAAGGGTTGGGATAGAACATTCTCAGATGCCCCGTGATAGTTGTGAAGAGCTCACTAGGTTGGATGTGCATTATTATGTATTACACCATGACTAAATGTATTCTCAATTTCTTAATTATATCAACACAATTAACAGATATAAAAAATAAACTATTTTATACAATCAGACTCTTTCAATAAAATAACAAATATAATTTTGGAATAGTATGTGACATTTTATTTGTAATTAAAAAATCACAAGAAGAAATAATGTCTTGTTGTATAGCGAATATATAAAAGTAAAGAATTAAAAAATGAAATCCATTGATACAACTTGTATTGATGGTCAGATAACCCTACAATATGGAATTCTTTTGTCTTCTGACATGTTTTTTTTTTCAATCTCATACATAACTCGACTTACATTTTAGACATTTATCTTCTGACATTCACTCTCTTACAAACAAAACATCCATCAGTCTTCTGACATGTTTCTTTATCACTCTCTTACAATGTAGACATCTATCAGTTTTATACAGAATGTCTTCTGACATGTTTCTTTATTGAAGACTACAACTAATGGAATGACCCCACAACCCTGGGAATGGACCAGCCAAACCAAAGGGTATGTAAGGCAAAGCTTTGGGAAAGTCAGACATTCAGAAGCTAGCTGAAGAAGCTGGATGCTGAATCAGCAAAAAAAGTTAAGGTATTCCATCCCTTATAGCAACAGATTCAATGAAATTGAATACATAAACAGATGTGTAGGTGTTGAATACTCAGTATATTTAGACATAATTCCCATTTATTACTATTAGCATGTAAGAGTTGGATCTATCCTAATTTATGATCTTGAATTTTGGTAAGAGTTATTTCCCTCTGTTTTTAATTAATAAAAAAATCAATTTAAAAAAAAACTTATCCGGTAAAAAAAATCGTTTTCAATGGTCAGTCTATTTCTAGTGTTTTAAAAAATTTAGTTCAATCAATTTAATCCACAGTATTTATTCATATTCTTATTATTTGAATTTTTATTTTTAAAAAAATCGCTTGTCCCCATAGACTTCAATGGAATCGTTATTAATTAATTACTGCTTAGTTAATTACAATTTTGAAACTTTCTCTTGGTAAACCCTTTTGTACTGTAAAGTGCTTTAAATTAATATCAGATAATTATGCGTGATATACTCTCAGACAGAGCTGTCTTAATAATCATTCCAATCATTAATTCAGACAGAGTAAAAGGAAAACCTATATATCCCTTGTAAGAACCTGATCATACACGTTACATAGGAAATACCTTTGAAATCTTCTTCTCAAGAACAACAAAGCCTTTATTACTCATATTTATACAGAAGCAACCTTAGGTATTGTACAATAAAGTTTGTTCAAATTATGACCCCACAGGGGATGGGGGAGCACAACAGAGGGTCAAAGTTTTGCATAAGAATATATAGGAATCATCTTTAAAATATCTTCTGCTCAAGAACAGCAAAGCCATGATAAGTCATATTATTATAGAAGCATCCTCAGGTAATGTAGATTCAAATTTGTTCAAATTAAGGGTGGGTAGGGTGGAGTCACAATGAGCGATCGTTTTACATATATATAGGAATACAAAGGAAAAAATTCTTCTGTTTAAAAACAGCAAAGACATGATTAGTAATATTGATAAGGAAGCATCCTGAGGTAGTGTAAATTTAAGTTTGCCCCCCCCCCCCCCCGTTCAATACTGAACTTCTGCTTCTTCCTAGACGGTGTGCTGGTGAGCGATGTGGTCCATGGGCCTCTTGGCACTCTCTTACAATCTTGAAATCTATCAGTTTGACATTTTTCTTTATCACTCTCTTACAACAGATTGTCTTCTGACATGTTTCGTTATCACTCTCTTACAATGTAGACATCTATCAGTTTTATACAGATTGTCTTCTGACATGTTTCTTTATCACTCTCTTACAATCAAGACATCTACCAGTTTTATACAGAATGTCTTCTGATATGTTTCTTTATCTTATCTATCATCATCCTATTTACAGGTAATATATATCTAGGTTTTTGAACCTCTTCCAACATAGAGACATTGACGTCCGCCCCCGCTTCTAGTAAGATCTGTATCTTTTCTTCTCTGTTCAAGACAAATCCTTTATTAATTAATAAACATAGCAGAGATCTGACGCCAGAGGTCCAGACTCCATTTACTAGCAGTAAATGGTTGACCTGCATCCCAATACGTAATAGGTGGCTCAGTACATCACAGTCTCCTTTATATATAATTTCCCACAAGTATCCAAGCTCATTCAGAGTCCACACTCGTCCCTCTCCAATTACTACATCATCGCGTAAATCCATTCTAACATCAGCATGCCTTAGCATAAGCAAAATATAAAAGAGATAAAGATTGCCTTTATTTTCACTTCTGCTATTTTCTTTCCGAATCAATAATTTTACTACGTCATGTTTGTTATGAATTAATGCAACAAACAAAGTTATTAAAAGACCATCATCTAGTTTGGTGCAGCGGGCTTCATAATAATATAAAATATTCAAATCTGGGAAAAAATTAGATTGAATATTCCTGAAATTTATAGTTCTCCCTTTCAATAACTTCTCCACAATACTCGCATCTCCCCTTTTACACGCAGCTATTAGTGGTGTATCACCTTCACTACCACGTATATTGACATCAGCCCCCACCTTCACCAGCTTCTCTACAATACTCACATGTCCTTCTCTGCATGCAGCTAAGAGTGGCGCATCACTAAAACAAGATGTATTGACAGAAGCACCAGCCTCCAAAAGCTTCTCCACGATACTTGCATGTCCTCCTTTGCATGCAGCCATTAGTGGAGTATCAGTATCATAAGGTTTATTGACAAGAACTCCTACCTCCAAAAGCTTCTCCACAATACTTGCGTGTCCACCTTCACAAGCAACTATCAGTGGTGTTTTCTTCTCTTGATCCTGTTGATTTACATCAGACTTGAAATTCAAGAGTTCCTCCACCACACTCGCACATCCAGCTTTACACGCAGCTGTCAGTGGCGTATTCATGAAATCGGGGTGTTGCGTAGTGATGGTTTCTTCTCTACTGACATACTGAAGTAGTGTTTTCACAGTCTCTAGATCACCACTATGACAACCCAAAAGCAATAGACGTGCTTCCTCTCTCCACCTTTCCTCTCCATTGAAAAGCTTGAAAAGAGATGAAGATCCACGCTGAAAAGATGATTTTATAGTTCGCATTATGCCGTTGTGAAATACTTTAGACTGTGTCTCTCTGTGTTGCTGAGTTTGTTCTGTAATGAATTGTAGGATCTTATGGTGACCGTAATAAATCACCCAGCTAATCACTCTCACATTGCATATTAAATGACCATTCACAAGTCTCTCATCCGCCAACAGATCATACAGAAACATTTTGTGTATGAACAGATCTATCTCTATATACATGAACTTCTCATCTTTTCCACTAACTTCTTTCAAATCAAATCTATTTTTTCCCATTACATTATGTACATTTTTCTGCCTGTGCAGAAATAAAGATCTTAAATCTTCGTATTTCTTTTCCTTCAACACATCAATAAAAGCCTGACAGACCTGGGGATGTTTTAGAGCATCATTCATAAACACATCATACAGCTCCATTTTCTCTATGTCTCTGTACAACCTCTCAGCTAACAGTCGGTATCGATCCTCACTTAACCTTATACACAGATCAAAAGATTCACTTATACATTCAACATTATTTCCATCACTTGTCTCATTGTTCTCATTTGAGTGAAAAATATTCTCTTTCTCTTCCCTTTTCTTCACATTTTCTTTTTCACATTTCTGAGGTTTCACATAATTGGCAACATAATCACTTTTCAAATATAGCAACACCTGGTCAGGAAATTGTTTACCATAATGATAAGCACATATTTCATACATGGAGTCATGTATAAATGTAAACTCTGTGCCACTCTGTTTTGTGTATGTCCCCTCCATTGCCGACAATGCATCTACAAGCTTGAATGTATCAGTGGCAGTCAACAGGTTTAGGTTTTCTAACACACAGTTTTTCATTTCATTGAAAATATCGGTTTTCTGATGTTCGAGAATATTTTCAGACAGTTTTTCATTCAACATGCATAAAACTAATGCAGCATAATGTAGTTTGTTATTTGCCTGCATCTCATTAAGTTCATTGATAATAGATTCAACTGGTTTCGTGAAAAAACTCGAACCAAGTTTTTGGAATCTTGCTTCCTTTGAAAACAGCTTGCAAAGAAGAGGAAACATATGATAGGCTGATGTCAATGAAGGTGACAATGATTCAGAATCCAAGCCATACATCTCCAGAATCAGTTTCTTATCATTGTCATCTAATGCATTTTCAGAGCTGTGCAACTTAATCACACTTTCATCCTTGATTAAATATGATTTGTAGGGTAACGCTTCATTGTACACAGCCTGTCTACACGTCATAAGAATTTTAGATTTATCCATGCAAGGTTTTGTTATTGTTTGTTCATAATTTCTCAACAAAGGTAATTTTCTTTCGTCAAGACCAAAGACACCCAATACATCATCAATGACAAAGACTTGAGGATGTCGTGAGTCACAATACTCCTCTATTTTACTGATGTCTTTAATTGGTAAAACTTCATACCCTTCCTCCTGGAGTTTGAGGGCGATGTGACGAGCCGTAGCTGATTTTCCAGACCCTGGGCTACCCACAAACGTAATATATGGTTGTCTCCTCACTTTCTCCATCATTGAAGGAAAGCTGTGTGTTTCATGATAAAGGTTGTCTGCACATTTCCAATTTTTTATTTCCATATTATATTTCTCTGAAAGGAAACTTAATGAATTAGGTCTTTTTTTTGTAAATTGACAACCAATGTTATGTCAATCTGAAAGAAACACGTTCAGGACTATCAAAGTACATGTACTAGATTTTGCTAAAGCTGAAGTCTAAAATTCTTCAAACACTTGAAAGTATATAAGTAAAGGTGAGTTATGCTCAGTATGCAATTCAGTGATTACGCATATGACTATAATTCATACACGATGATCATTCACTAAAAAGATATTACTCTGTTTATGTAAACACCATTAAAGAAAGGCTTGAATTTTTTTGTTGTGCTATCAACATTTAATTCTGTAATGCGCGAGTCAAGGAAGCTCTAAATGCAAATGAAAAAAAGGTTTCTGGACTTTGAATAAATTGTTTCATATAATATGTGCTTATCTAGATCATTTTCAACATATGGTGCATGCCATACTTACCCAGGAAAAATACTGAAAGACAATGAAGTATTACTGAATGTAAATCACCATTGTTTATTTTAATTTGATACCAACTGTGCCCCGTTATTAGCAGACCTATGTTTGTATTCATAAGATGCAGAATTTATTCAAAAACTTCTAATTGAGAAGGAAAAAAACGCTTGTTGTGGCCTTTAACTCGACATTTAGATATATCGACGACATATCATCAATTAACAATATTTCATATGAAACCACATAGTGTGACACATGACACATCTGATTAATTTTTGGATGATTTACTGGAAAAAGACGTTAATGGTAACCTAACAACAAAACTTTATGATAAACGTGATGACTTAAACTTCTCTATCTTCATCTTCCCTTACTTATATACATGTAGCAATATACCCTTATCTCCTGCATATGGGGTTTAATTATGTCTCTGAGTTGATTCGATACGCAAGAGCATGTTCTACGTACGATCAATTTTTTAAAACGAGGCAAGATATTTACCAACAAGTTGATGAAACAAGGATATCAAAAGTCTCGTTTGAAGTCATCAGTTCTATGGTCGATACAATGACCTTATCAGCAAATATAATCAATCATCATTAGGTCAAATGCTCACTGACGTTTTTCATACTTATTGTTAGGCCATTATTTACACACCGAATTTTCTACGGATTTTTTAGTCTACCTGATCATGACAAGAAGCACATGGCAGGTGTGACCTGTCGACAGGGGATGCTTACTCCTCCATGGCACCTTATCCCGCCTCTGAAGTTTTTGGAGCCTGTGTTCGCTCTGCTCCAGATTTGTATTGTTTAAACGGACTAGGAGATTGAATGCTATTCGTTATCTTCATATTTCATGCAAATAATATACTCGGGACTTCAGCTCTGTGTAGTGTGTAGTGTAATGTAAAGAATACCTTAATCTACTTCAGATTGTGTCATTTGCTGTAGATTTTTGTTTATATTATCTTGCTTCAAAGGACAGATCACTGTATAAAAATACCTTGAAATCTGAACTCATCTGTGTGCAGTGTTTAGAGCTTCTTTTTGAGATCGATCACTGTTCGTTATCTTCACTTTTTTCATTGTTTGACTCCTACTTACCTTTCAAATTCTTGGGAACGGAAGATATCATTATTGCTGAAAAGAAAAAGGAATCAAAGTAGAGCTGTTCTGAAAGAGGTTATGATTAACACTCTACTAAACCCAATCTCTATAGACTTTCACAGAAAGTTCACATTGCCAAACCCCATTAACTCAGTGTTTTTCAGATGTTTTTACATATAGTTTTGATATCCGCTGGCCATTACTTTTTGTATCTAGTATTTCCATAATTCTTCTTTGCATGTTTGCTTTTTTACGTGTTTGTTAATGACAAGAACTTTGCTATATTATAGTCTGTGTGGTCTTGAGTCAGCAAAATGATATTTTTTGGGGTCATTGGATTTATTTAGATCATAATCAAGATTTCTGTCAATGATAAGCTTTTACAATCCCTGCTTTACAAAAATTTTGTTTGCAAAAGCATTATACATTCTAAGTACCTACTATGTTGCCTATGTGGAAATAAACTTAGTTCAAGTGATTATGATATAAAATCTGATAACCACAATCCACTTGTGTAACCTCTGTGTTAAGTATGAATATCAATTGCTTCATTTTTTTTTTCAAAGAAATGGTCCGGTCATGAATGGGATGAACACTTGTTGTGGCCTTCACCTCCACATTTACATATCGATGAAGTATTGTCAATTTACAATGGTTATTTCCATTCTTATGTCAATACGATATATCCTAGCTAGTGAGCTTGAAATAAAAGATACCACAGAGTTTGACACATCTGTTTCATATTTGGATATTTTACTAGAAAAAGACGCTAGTAGTAAACTAACAACCAAGCTTTATGATAAACGTGATGACTTTAACTTTTCAATCGTCATCTTCCCTTACTTATGCAGCAATATACCTTCATCACCTGCATACGGGGTTTATATCTCTCAGTTGATTCGATACGCAAGAGCATGCTCAACGTATGTATAATTTCTAAAACGAGGTAAATTATTGACAAACAAGTTGATGAAACAAGAATATCAGCAGTCTCGTTTAAAGTCATCATTTAGTAAGTTCTATGGTCGATACAATGTCCTTGTCAGCAAATACAATTTATCATTGAGTCAAATGCTGACTGACGTTTTTCATACTAATTGTAAGGCCATTATATACACACTGAATTGTCGACGGATTTTTCCGTTATTTCCCGATCATGACAAGGAGCACACGCGGGTGCGACCGGTCGGCAGAGGATGCTCACTCCTCCATGGCACCTGATCCCACCTCTGATGTTTTGGAGGTCCGTGTTTGCTCTGCTCCTATTTTGTATTGTTTAATGGACTTTTGAGCTTGAATACTGTTCGTTATCTCCATATATTTCATCCCCTTTCCAAAGGATGTTTTGTATCAAGTTTGGATAAAATTGGCCATGGACTAGTGCTTAAGTAGAAAACGGATGAAACGTTGAAACACACATGTTCAGACAACAGATTATGAGGAATTTAAATACAAGTTTAAAAAAGGTTACATAGAATTTTTTTTGCATTCTTGTATAATAGATCATCCATTTTTCTTTAACAGATAAAACCAACCCATTGTTTCTAGAAAAGTAAGTCAAAACGGTATGAAAATGTGAGATGCTGACCTCAACATCAACAACATTAAGAGAAGGGACAAATTTTGTTCAGAAAGGTCAATTTCAAAATGAATTTGGTTCGGGTGAGCTAATAGGTAATCTGAGTACAGCATTAAGCTTACTTATCAATTCATCAATCCTTTTACTGTTTTCCTTCTCCTTTTGGTGATCTTCTTCAACTTGTTTCCTCAGTTGTTCTCTGTAATATTTTTCACCTGCTGGATCCATTGTTTCATGTCGGAGAAAATCCACTTCTTTCTCGTACTTTTTACCATTATTGAGGAAGGTGTCCATATCCACAACTGCTGATCTGATGGTGGACCAGATAGAAGTGAAGTCAGCATTGGACAAGGAAGGGCTGGAAGAGTGAACACACTGATTCCGGGCCGATCGAATTCGGTCAATATTTGCAGAGAGAGATCTGTCATTCGGATCTGGATCATTTCCCCAGCCATTGGAGTGTGGTGGTATATTACAAATGTTTCTTAACAAAGTGTACAATTGGGTGATATCCATATCATTGTAATTCCCAGTATAATTTCCATGTCCATGTGAATTCAGACCTTTCTGAGCTGCTGTCAGACGAGGCAGACTTTGTTTATTCATCTTCAGGATTTGCGTCAATGATGGCGGTGGGACATGATGACGCAACACATCTCGGAGTTCGTCCGTGCAGGGACCCAGAAGAAGTCGACAGGCTCTGTTAGCGTTTGTTGTCTCATATGTGGATGAGTAAGGGGAACTCGCAGACATCATTAAAAAAAAATGTGGCATCAATCTGTAAAGAGATAAAAATGCATATTCTTAGTCAATACTCAACAACTTTTCTTTTTAAAAGGTCCAGTCACTTTATGGCAGTGGTTTAAACTACAGTTAAAATGTTATCATCAAAACCAGGATTGATTGTCCATGTGTTGACAAAACTCGTTAATTTCCAACCTTCGCGGCTTTGCTTTTATTAATCATTGCATTAGAATATTTAAATTTTCGAAAGAGGGTAACAGACAAATTCAAAGCTGGGAAAGGCGTGGCGGTGGTTGCCCCTTAAATTTTTATTGGAAATCAGGGATTTTCAGACAGTTATGAACCCTCAAACTTAATTAAAACTGATCAAAGGCATGAGAAATTTAAGAATATGTCATGTACTACATGAGTCTTTCTAAACAAACAGGACCCTAAAAAGTAATCTGTTACTGGCTGGAATATTCTGACGCCTTTTTACTTTTCGATCCAGTTAGTCCCGCAAATGTTCAACTGGAAACAAAGGTGAAATGTACGGACACAGTCGAGTAGGTTAATGTGATTTTTTGCTAGAAAGTCTTGATATACTCTGGCTACACTGGGTGGGAGTGAACATGCTAAAAAAAATAGGCATGCAACGCTCACGTGCGCGTTTGAGACGAACACCTCCGTAAAGTTGACAAGCTAGCAGACTAAATTCGAGCAATTGGTTTTTTTCTAGTTTTGGGTGGAAGTGAAGATTTGATTGCCTACTGTATTAAAAGCGGTTTTGATGGTAGTGAAGTTGCGATTACAATGGTTGTAGGATGGAAAGCCCTGTCTTGACATTGAAGATAGAAATCAACTCAATGAAATATGAAGATAACAAACAGTATTCAATCTCGAAAGTGCAATGAAACGATATGAATTTGGAGCAGAGCAAACACGGACCTCAATATTTAGAGGTGGGATCAGGTGCCATGGAAGAGTGAGCATCCCCTGCCGACCGCTCACACCCGCCGTTCATACGTAGAGCATGCTCTTGCGTATCGAATCAACTGAGAGACATAAACCCCATATGCAGGTGACAAGGGTATATTGCTACATAAGTAAGGGAAGCTGACGATTGAAAAGTTGAAGTCATTATGTTTAACATAAAGCTTTGTTGTTAGGTTACCATTAACGTCTTTTTGTAGTAAAATATCTAAATATGAAACAGATGTATCAGAATCTGTGGTATCTTTTATTTCAAGCTCACTGGGATATATCGAGTCGACATAAGAATGAAATTAACTATTGTTAATTAATTGATTGATTGTATGTCGTTTTACGTCTCATTCGAGAATTTTCACTCATATAGAGACGTCACCATATACCGGTGAAGGGCTTCAAATTTTGACCTTTACTCGGCACTCAGGGCCATTGAGCAGTGAGGGATCTTTATCGTACCAACGTCTGCCGTGACACGGGGCCTCGGTTTTTAAGGTCTCATCCGAAGAACCCGCAACTTTCACTTCAAAGTGCCGAGCGCGTGGCAAAGGAACAGCTGCTACCCATTTTTTGTCGACTTAGGTCAGTCGCGGAGAAGATTCGAACTCACGACCTCCCGATCACGGAGCGAGCGCTCTACCGACTGAGGAAGGTGAACGGTGATCGTTAATTGATAATACGTCATCGATATATCAAAATGTCGAGTTGAAGGCCACAACAAGTGTTTTTTTCTTCTCATGTAGAAGTTTTTGATTAAATTCTGCTTCATATGAATACAACAAGAGGCCCAAGGGCCTTAACGGTCACCTGAGTATAATACAACAATTTAGAAGTTAAATACACTGACAGATGAAGCTTTGTTGCCCTAAAGCAAGAGAAGTAGGAAGATCAGGATCAACAAAATAATTAGTCTAGTATTCAGTATCAACTCATAAATTAAGTTCTAATCTGTCCCCCACTTAACACTATCACCATGCAGACTATTAACAAACTATTAGTGCTTCAGTACTATTTTTAATCCCATATTAAGAGCTCTAGCATTGACCTCTCTTATGGTCTTTGAAGAACTTTTAATAAGATAAGTTATTTTTGTCTCATTTTTATTTATCTATTACTTACAGGTCAACCTGATTATTAAAACTAAGAAAATACTTTTTGAATTATATGATAAACATTCTTGCATAATTATCTTATTCTATTAACCTTTCAAATACATTATTTACAGTGATTAAAGGTGAATGGAAAAGGGGAATAACTTCTCTCAGTAGAATACAAATTAATAGAGCCCTGCCCAGGACTAGAATGCTTAGACAAATGGTCCAGATGTTCAAAAATCTGGTAGAAATACGCTTACTTATATCATTTAAACTTTTACTCAGTTTTCTTCCTATATGCCCAGAAGCAGAGAAGAATTTCACAGGTACAATGCTTCAACAAAGCCTTACCCTAACACCAGAACCAAAGACCAAGGGTCAAGAAATTTACAAATTTGGAAGAGTTACCCTCATCATCATACCTATGGACTTCAAAGAATTAACACTTTTGCACTATATTATCAAACCCCCCCCCCCCCCAGTTATGCCAGAACCCCTGACCCTAGGACCACGAGATTTAAAAATTCTGTTCGAAGCTCACATTTTCATCATAGCTAAGCAATTTATTTATCAGCTCAACGCTAAGGAGCAGACAGGATTAATTAATGATTAATTAATAGAATTAATGCTTTTTCACTATATAATCAATAGAGCCCCCCCCCCCTTCCTCAAGAACCCCAAAAACTGAGGCCATATATTTAAAAATTTTGGAAGAGGCATCCTTGCCCATCATAATCATGCACTTAGTTTGTTTAAATAATCTCCAGTAGCAGAGAAGACGATTTTCAAAGAATCAATGCATTTTCACTATATAATCAATAGAGCCCCGCCCTAACACCAGAACCGCTGACCCTGGGGCCATGAAATTCACAATTTTTGAAAAGGCATCCTTATGCATCATAACCATGTACTTAGTTTGTTTAAATAATACCCTGGAGCAGAGAAGAAGACTTTCAAAGAATTAATGCATTTTCACTATATAATCAATAGAGCCCCGCCCTAACATCAGAACCCCTCACCCAGGGGCCATGGCTTTCATAATTCTGGAAGAGGCCTACCTCCTCATCATAACTATGTACTTAGTTTATCACCTTAATGCCCAGGAGCAGAGAAGAAGATTTTCAAAGAATTAATGCATTTTCACTATATAGTCGATAGAGCCCCGCCCTAACACCAGAACCCCTGACCATGGGGCCATGAAATTCACAATTTTAGAAGAGATACTCCTGCTCATCATAACTATGTACTTAGTTACTTTATTTAATACCCAGGAGCAGAGAAGAAGATTATCAAAGAATTAATGCATTTTCACTATATAATCAATAGAGCCCCGCCCTAACACCAGAACCCCTGACCATGGGGCCATGAAATTCACAATTTTCCAAAAGGCACTTTTGCTCCTCATAACTATGTACTTAGTTACTTTATTTAATACCCAGGAGCAGAGAAGAAGATTTTCAAAGAATTAATGCATTTTCACTAGTTAATCAATAGAGCCCCACCCTAACACTAGAACCCCTGACCCAGGGGCCATGAATTTCACAATTTTTGTAGAAGCACTCTTGCTCATCATAACTATGTACTTAGTTACTTTATTCAATACCGAGGAGCAGAGAAGAAGATTTTCAAAGAATTAATGCATTTTCACTACATAATCAATAGAGCCCCACCCTTACACCAGAACCCCTGACCCTGGGGCCATGAATTTCAAATTTTGGAAGAGGCACTCTTGCTCTTCATAACTATGTACTTAGTTTATCACCTTAATGCCCAGGAGCAGAGAAGAAGATTTTCAAAGAATTAATGCATTTTCACTATATAGTCGATAGAGCCCCGCCATAACACCAGAACCCCTGACCATGGGGCCATGAAATTCACAATTTTAGAAGAGATACTCCTGCTCATCATAACTATGTACTTAGTTACTTTATTTAATACCCAGGAGCAGAGAAGAAGATTTTCAAAGAATTAATGCATTTTCACTATATAATCAATAGAGCCCCGCCCTAACACCAGAACCCCTGACCCTGGGGCCATGAAATTCACAATTTTCCAAAAGGCACTTTTGCTCCTCATAACTATGTACTTAGTTACTTTATTTAATACCCAGGAGCAGAGAAGAAGATTTTCAAAGAATTAATGCATTTTCACTAGATAATCAATAGAGCCCCACCCTAACACTAGAACCCCTGACCCAGGGGCCATGAATTTCACAATTTTTGAAGAAGCACTCTTGCTCATCATAACTATGTACCTAGTTACTTTATTCAATACCAAGGAGCAGAGAAGAAGATTTTCAAAGAATTAATGCATTTTCACTACATAATCAATAGAGCCCCACCCTTACACCAGAACCCCTGACCCTGGGGCCATGAATTTCAAATTTTGGAAGAGGCACTCTTGCTCTTCATAACTATGTACTTAGTTACTTTATTTAATACCCAGGAGCAGAGAAGAAGATTTTCAAAGAATTAATGCATTTTCATTATATAATCAATAGAGCCCTGCCCTTACACCAGAACCCCTGACCCTGGGGCCATGAATTTCACACTTTTGGAAGAGGCACTCTTGCTATTCATAACTATGTACTTAGTTACTTTATTTAATACCCAGGAGCAGAGAAGAAGATTTTCAAAGAATTAATGCAATTTCACTATATGATCAAAAGAGCCCCACCCTTACACCAGAACCACTGACCCTGGGGCCATGAATTTCACAATTTTGGAAGAGGCACTCTTGCTCTTCATAACTATGTACTTAGTTACTTTATTTAATACCCAGGAGCAGAGAAGAAGATTTTCAAAGAATTAATGCACTTTCACTATATGATCTATATAGTCCCACCCTGGGGCCAGAACCCCTGACCCTGGGGCCATGAATTTCACAATTTCGGAAGAGGCACTCTTGCTCATCATAACTATGTACTTAGTTACTTTATTTAATACCCAGGAGCAGAGAAGAAGATTTTAAAAGAATTAATGCATTTTCACTATATAATCAATAGAGCCCCACCCTAACACCAGAACCCCTGACGCTGGGGCCATGAATTTCACAATTTGGAAGAGGCACTCTTGCTTTTCATAACTATGTACTTAGTTACTTTATTTAATACCCAGGAGCAGAGAAGAAGATTTTCAAAGAAATAATGCACTTTCACTATATGATCTATATAGCCCCACCCTGGGCCAGAACCCCTGACCCTGGGGCCATGAATTTCACAATTTTGGTAGAGGGCTCACTGCTTATTACAATGATGCCAACAGTTTGACTGCTTGATGTCCTGGAGTAAAGAAGAAGATTTTTAAAGATTGCATTATTTTTGGTGGTTTTAGCCCCACCCCTCAGGCCCCAGGGGGGCAGGGACCATGAAATTCACAATTTTTGTTCCCCTTCACCCATAGATGCTATATGCCAAATTTGGTTGAAATTGGTTAAGCAGTTTCAGAGAAGAAGCTAAAAATGTTCAAATGTTAACACACGACGCACGCCGACGGACGAGAACGGATAGCAATAGGTCACCTGAGTGACTCAGGTGACCTAATAAAGCTTTTTTTTTTCCAAAAGCAAGGAAAATAGTAAGATTTATCTATCTGTCCCCCATTTATCGCTATTACCATACAGACTTTTTACAAAATATCTCAAACTGGCCTCACTTGGCCTTTGAAGAACATTAAAAAAGATAAGTTATTTTTGTTTCACTTTTATTCATCTATTACTTCCAGGTCTACCTGATCATTAAAACTAGGAAAGTACTTTTTGTATTATACAATCAATGTTCTTGCATAATTCTCTTATTCTATTAACCTTTCAAATACATTATCTACACTGATTAATTATCAAAGGTGAATGGCAAAGGGGAATAACTTCACTCAGTAGAATACAAATTAATAGAGCCCTGGCCAGGACCAGTACACTTGACCAAATGGTCCAGATGTTTAAAATTCTGGTAAAAATACCCTTGCTTATTAAAACTTTTACTCTGTTTGCCTCCAATATGCCCAGGAGCAGAGAAGATTTTCAAAGAAATAATGCACTTTTACTATTTAACACAGCCCTACCCTAACACCAGAACCATGACCGAGGGTCATGAAATTTACAAATTTAGAAGAGGTACCCTCATCATCATAACTATGCAATTAGTTGAAGATTTTCAAAGAATTCACACATTTTCACTATATTATCAATAGAGCCCCCCCCCCTCCCACCCCCTCAGAAAAACAGCAGAACCCCTGGGACCACAAGTTTAAAAATTTTGTAAAAGCATCCTTGTTCATCATAACTATACACTTGTTTCTTTGCTTTATAACCAGGAGTAGAAAAAATATTTTGAAAGAAATTATGAATTTTCACTATATAATCAGTAGAGCCACCCCCCCTTTCACAAGAACACCTGACCCTGGGGCCATGAATTTCACAATTTTGGAAGAGGCATTTTTGCTTATCATAACCATGCAATTCCTTTGTTTAATTAATACCCAGGAGCAGAGAAGATTTTCAAAGAATTGATGCATTTTTCACTATATAATCAATAGAGCCCCACCCTAACAGCAGAACCCCTGATTCAGGGGCCATGAAATTCACAATTTCTGAAGAGGCACTCTTGCTCATCATAACTATGTTTTTAGTTAATTTCTTTAATACCCATAAGCAGAGAAGAAGATATTCAAAGAAATAATGCATTTTCACTATATAATCAATAACCCCCCCCCCCCTTCACCAAAACCCCTGACCCAGGGGCAATGAAATTCAAAATTTCTGAAGAGGCACTCTTGCTCATCATAACTATGTTCTTAGTTAGTTTCTTTGATACTTATGAGCAGAGAAGAAGATTTTCAAAGAAATAATACATTTTCACTACATAATCAATAGAGCCCCCCCCCCCTTTCACCAGAACCCCTCACCCAAGGCCATGAAATTCATAATTTTGGAAGAGGCACTCTTGCTCATCAAAACTATGTACTTAATTAGTTTGTTTAATACCCAGGAGCAACGAAGAAGATTTTCAAAGAAATAATGTGTTTTCACTATATAATTAATAAAGCCCCACCCTAACACCAGAACCCCTGACCCTGGGGCCATGAAATTCACAATTTTGGAAGAGGCACTTTTGTTCATCATAACTATGTACTTAGTTAGTTTATTTCATACCCATAAGCAGAGAAGAAGATTTTCAAAGAAATAATGCATTTTCACTATATAATCAATAGAGCCCCCCCCCCCCTTTCACCAGAACCCCTGACCCAGGGGCCATGAAATTCACAATTTTGGAACGGGCATTCTTGCTTATCATAACTGTGTACTTAGTTTATTTTATACCCAGGAGCAGAGAAGAAGATTTTTGAAGAAATAATGCACTTTTACTATATGATCTATATAGCCCCGCCCTAGCCCCAGAACCCCTTACCCTGGGGCCATGAATTTCACAATTTTGGTAGAGGGCTCAATGCTTATTACAATCATGCTAACAGTTTGACTGCTTGATGTCCAGGAGTAAAGAAGAAGATTTTTAAAGATTGCATTAATTTTAGTGGTTTTTGCCCCACCCCTCAGGCCCCAGGGGGGCAGGGACCATGAAATTCACAAATTTTGTCCCCCTTCACCCATAGATGTTATATGCCAAATTTGGTTGAAATTGGTTGAGCGGTTTCAGAGAAGAAGCTGAAAATGTTCAAATGTTAACGCACAACGCACGACGCACGCCGACGGACGAAAACGGATAGCAATAGGTCACCTGAGTGACTCAGGTGACCTAAAAATAGGTCTGCTAATAAGGTGGTGCAATTGGTACCCATGGGAATTCCAACAGATTGTTGGAAGACCCGATCTCCAAAAACTACATAGATATTGTCAATCAGAAACTCGAGCATCTTTTTAATGTCAACTTCAGAGTACTTGTGTGTACAATCAGAGTGCTTCTTAACAAAATAATTTTGTAAATGACCGATGACAAAGTAAGTATATTTACGAGTTCCATTTTTATTGGGAAAAAACC
The DNA here is from genome assembly GCF_033153115.1 of Saccostrea echinata. Lineage (NCBI taxonomy): Eukaryota > Metazoa > Mollusca > Bivalvia > Ostreida > Ostreidae > Saccostrea > Saccostrea echinata. The sequence goes on from NW_026889803.1 coordinate 68,084,030, forward strand.
CCAGCTATCTATGATATCAAAAAGCCTGGACTTCAATTTGTCGTGGGGAATGGTTGTATAAAGTTGATACTATTGAATTTAGTAAAATTTTGTGATTTCAATTTTTCCATAAGTTCTTTGAAGTTTTTAAGTATCCACATTTTTTAGGATTTTTATGAAGTATAGGAATCCAGTAAAGGAATGGTAATTCAAATTCATTTTGATTGTTGGGAATATTAAAAATATCTAAAATGGACATATGATTTTGAATTTCCTCCTTAGAAAGGCAGGCATGGGTGTAAGTTGGATTTCCACCCGTAGAATTAAATCCTAGTTCCTCTAAAATACAATTCAAATAATGAGCCTTACAAAGAAAGACGATGTCGTTACCAGCTTTGTCAGCTTGGACCAGTACATACTAATCGTGTTGTCTCTCTAATTCCTTTCTCACTTCTGAATTATTTTAAAAGACAGACGGATAAATAGTTTTCATACAGCCCATCAATCGCTGAATGCGAGGTTTCAACTTCCATTTGCTGCTCTTAATCCATCCAAAGTGTCAAGGTCTTCGTTTTCATGTTTGGCCCATCGCCTGGCGTAATCTTCCACAGAATTCATAATATTTATAAAATTATGACGCCAGTTGAAAGAACGGGGTTCCCTAAATGTTGGACCTTTTAGGGATTAAAGGTCCTCATTATTAACTATGTTTACATCAACGTGTACAGCAGGACTATAGTTGTAGGGTGAAGAAGAACATGAACAGGATTGATTGATTGTTATTGTTTAACACGGAGTCGGCAATATTTCAGCCATATTTCGGCTTGCACATGAACAGGAAGGAGGATTATGTATCAGATGTTCGATATCTAGTCATTGTAGAGTTTTTAGCTCACCTGAGCTGAAAGCTCAAGTGAGCTTTTCTGATCACCCGTTGTCCGTCGTCCGTCCGTCCGTCTGTCCGTCCGTCTGTAAACTTTTCACATTTTTGACTTCTTCTCAAGAACCACTGGGCCAATTTTAACCAAACTTGGTACAAAGCATCCTTGGGTAAAGGGGAGTTTAAATTGTTAAAATGAAGGGCCAAGTCCCCTTCAAAGGGGAAATAATCAAGAAAATACAAAAATTGGGTGGGGTCATTAAAAAATCTTCTTCTCAAGAACCACTGGGCCAGAAAAGCTGAAACTTATGTGGAAGCATCCTGGGGTAGTGTAGATTCTAAATTGTTCAAATCATGACCCCCGGGGGTAGGGCGGGGCCACAATAGAGAATCCAAGTTTTACATAGAAATATGTAGTAAAAATCTTTAAAAATCTTCTTCTCAAGAACCACTGGGCGAGAGAAGCTGAAACTTATGTGGAAGCATCCTGGGGTAGTGTAGATTCTAAATTGTTCAAATTATGACCCCCGGGGTTAGGGCGGGGCCACAATAGGGAATCCAAGTTTTACATAGAAATATGTAGTAAAAATCTTTAAAAATCTTCTTCTCAAGAACCACTGGGCGAGAGAAGCTGAAACTTATGTGGAAGCATCCTTGGGTAGTGTAGATTCTAAATTGTTCAAATTATGACCCCCGGGGTTAGGGCGGGGCCACAATAGGGAATCCAAGTTTTACATAGAAATATGTAGTAAAAATCTTTAAAAATCTTCTTCTCAAGAACCACTGGGCCAGAGAAGCCGAAACTTATGTGGAAGCATCCTGGGGTAGTGTAGATTCTAAATTGTTCAAATCATGACCCCCGGGGTCAGGGTGGGGCCACAATAAGGAATCCAAGTTTTACATTGAAATATATAGTAAAAATCTTTAAAAATCTTCTTCTCAAGAACCACTGGGTCAGAGAAGCTGAAACTTATGTGGAAGCATCCTGGGGTAGTGTAGATTCTAAATTGTTCAAATCATGACCCCCGGGGTTAGGGCGGGGCCACAATAGGGAATCCAAGTTTTACATAGAAATATGTAGTAAAAATCTTCTTCTCAAGAACCACTGGGCCAGAGAAGCCGAAACTTATGTGGAAGCATCCTGGGGTAGTGTAGATTCTAAATTGTTCAAATCATGACCCCCGGGGTCAGGGTGGGGCCACAATAATGAATCCAAGTTTTACATTGAAATATATAGTAAAAATATTTAAAAATCTTCTTCTCAAGAATCACTGGGCCAGAGAAGCTGAAACTTATGTGGAAGCATCCTGGGGTAGTGTAGATTCTAAATTGTTCAAATCATGACCCCCAGGGGTAGGGTGGGGCCACAATAAGGAATCCAAGTTTTACATTGAAATATATAGTAAAAATCTTTAAAAATCTTCTTCTCAAGAACCACTAGGCCAGAAAAGCTGAAACTTATTTGAAAGCATCCTGGGGTAGTGTAGATTCTAAATTGTTCAAATCATGAGCCCCGGGGGTAGGGTGGGGCCACAATAGGGAATCCAAGTTTTACATTGAAATATGTAGTAAAAATCTTCTTCTCAAGAACCACTGGGCCAGAAAAGCTGAAACTTATTTGAAAGCATCCTGGGGTAGTGTAGATTCTAAATTGTTCAAATCATGACCCTCGGGGGTAGGGGGGGCACAATAAGTACTACGAGGGGGGGGGGAGAGAAATCAGGTGAAAAACAGCAAGGCCAAAGTTACTCAGGTGAGCGCTATGGCCCATGGGCCTCTTGTTTTTTTAAGTAATTAAAATGTTCGAAAGCAATAGTAGATGTATTTTTTTTTTTAAGAAAAACAAGGTGTGGACTTCAACTTGAAATGTGGTGGAATACAAGACTGGACCCTTTTGTGATTAAGAATATTACGAATATTAACTGCGTCGATTCCTTTGTTTGCAAATTGAAGTTTAAGGAATTGAAGGAACAAACGGGTTGTTTGGGCAGTATTATCTTCCGTAAAACGTGGCGGTTTAAAAAGCCTATAATATGTAATATCCATAATTACAGATTCATCCCACCGTTTACGGTAGCTCAGTCGGTAGAGCGCTCGCTCCGTGATCGGGAGGTCGTGAGTTCGAATCACGGCCGCGACTGACCTAAGTCGATAAATATAAAAAATGGGTAGCAACTGTTCCTTCGCCATGCGCTCGGCACTTTGAAGTGAGAGTTGCGGGTCGTTCGGATGAGACCTTAAAAACCGAGGCCCCGTGTCACGGCAGGCGTTGGTACGATAAAGATCCCTCACTGCTCAATGGCCTGAGTGCCGAGTAAAGGTCAAAATTTGAAGTCCTTCACCGGTATATGGTGACATCTCTATATGAGTGAAAAATTCTCGAATGGGACGTAAAACAATATACAATCAATCAATCAGATCCATCCAATGCGAAAAAAAAATTATTTTTCAAAAATATTCAAGATAACTTTAGATGAAAAGAAAAGTACAATTATTCCAAAATAAATGCATTGGAAATAAAAAGTAGATATGTTCCAAATTACACATTGTGGTGAGTTTAAATCACAAGATTTTACCAAAATCAACAGCTTAAAAACTTACGACTTTTCAACTTTATACACAACCATTCCCTACGATAAATTAAAGTCCAGGCTTTTTGAAGTCATTGACAGCTGTTTTTTCAATAAAAATGAAACTCGTAAATATACTTACCTTGTCATTGGCCATTTGCAAAATTATTTTGTTAAAAAACATTCTGATTGTACACACAAGTACTCTGAAGTTGACATTAAAAAAAAGTTTCTGATTGACAATATCTATGTGGTTTTTGGAGACCAGGTCTTCCAACAATCTATTGGAATTTCTATGGGTACCAATTGCGCCCCGTTGTTAGCAGACCTTTTTTTGTATTCATATGAAGCAGAATTTGCCCAAAATCTTGTACGTGAAAAGAAGAAAACACTTGCTGTGGCGTTCAACTCGACATTTAGATATATCGATGACGTATTGTCAATTAACAATGGCTATTTTCATTCTTATGTCGATACGATATATCCTGGTGAACTTGAGATAAAAGATACCACAGAGTGTGACACATCTGTTTCATATTTGGATATTTTACTTGAAAAAGACGTTAATGGTAATCTAACAACCAAGCTTTATGATAAACGTAATGACTTTAACTTTTCAATCGTCAACTTCCCTTACTTATAGAGCAATATACCTTCATCACCTGCATACGGGGTATATATCTCTCAGTTGATTCGATACGCAAGAGCATGCTCTACGTATGTACAATTTCTAAAACGAGGTAAATTATTGACAAATAAGTTGATGAAACAAGAATATCAGCAGTCTCGTTTAAAGTTATCATTTCGTAAGTTCTATGGTCGATACGATGACCTTGTCAGCAAATACAATTTATCATTGAGTCAAATGCTGACTGACGTTTTTCATACTAATTGTTAGCCCATTATTTACACACTGAATTGTCGACGGATTTTTCCGTTATTTTCCGATCATGACAAGGAGCACACGGCAGGTGTGACCGGTCGGCAGAGGATGCTCACTCCTCCATGGCACCTGATCCCACCTCTGATGTTTGGAGGTCCGTGTTTGCTCTGCTCCTATTTTGTATTGTATAATGGACTTTTTGTTCGTTATCTCCATATATTTCATCTAAAATGGTAAGAAATCTTTTGAAATTAAAGCAATATTTGTGATTCAGAAAAAAAAATCCCAGAATGTTGAAAAATGTGCCAATTCGCTAAATAAGTGTTCTATCCGAGCATTGGCTTCAAGCTGCTGCAGCTTGCTTTATTATTATTTTTATTTTTGACAACAGTAAAAGGGGTATAATGCGCAGTATAAAGTATGAAAACTAATAGTAATAGCACCGTGTAAATATTTTTCTTCTTCTTTCGGTAAAGGAGGGCGACAAATCTGATAGGACAGATTTTGATGTCGACCCTTGGCCCTTGCCGTAATGCCAAGCACTGAAAACACGATATTGTTATTACTATGCTCTTATATTATCATAATGGTCATCAAATCACAGGTCTGGGTCAAAATGCAATGAGTTTTTGTAAAGAGGATCAAAGACAGGTCTTGGGGAGGAGAGGAGATCACTGCTGATTTTCTATTGTCTTTTGATATTTTGAAAAGAAGCCAAAAAAAAAAAAAAAAAAAAAAAAAAAAAAAGAAAGAAAAGAAAAAAAAAAGATTAAAAAAAACAATCTGAAATGCTCCCTTTTACATTCAATTATTTGCACCGATAACAGATATGAGCACGTGATGAGTAAGGTTCAACAAAATTCAAAAACAGGAGTATGTTCTCTGGTTGAATCTTATTTGACACAAGTATCAACTTCCTTTTGTATAATTTCTAATTCAGAGCGAAAAAATCCGTCAAGTTTCTATTCATTTAAAACACTGGCTTGTCCAAGGCACTTCATTTATGTTTTTAAAAAAAATATAATACATGCATACATTTGTGAGGAAACACTTAGATATCCGTCGAGTGATTAACCAAGGCATGTGATATTTCAACAGTTTTTTAATGTAAAGATGTAGTAATAATCATGGCAAAGAAATTTAATAATAAATATATTTATTTGAAGAAAATTGAAGAAGGATCCGGGAATTCCCGTCCCAAAGCACCTCTGTGTATTTCCTGTTATGATCAAGTGAAATGTTACATGAAACAAGTAAAAAAGAAAAACAATACCCAAGTGCTAAAAAACTTCAAAAATAATTGTCTTCTCTGAGTCTTCCTATTTTCTATTCATGGGGCGTCAGAAGCAAATTAGAGATGAAAAGATGGGGGTGGGGCTAACTTCGTTAAAAATGTAATATTTACAAACAGAGGGGATAAATCGTTGATTTATTATAAATGTACTTTTTGTGACGAAATTGGGAGGTAACCCCTCCTCATCTTCGTTCACCTGCATCCAAGCAGAGTTGGATAATTGATCTGAAATACACGTATTTTTGAATTCAAGTTGTAAAATCGTGCGCCAGTTTCTTGATAAAATGGTTAGTTTTTATTGGTCGTATTCCTTTAAAAATGTGGTTTGAAAATGTAAAAGTACGTCATACCAACAATAATTTTCTTACCCCCACCCCTCACACGTGCTTAGGGACCCCGGGGGATTCTTCAACTTTCTTGAAATTTACTATTTTTTACGACACATTTCTATGACACATTTAGGGAGTATTACAATTGTAACAAAATAATAACCTAAACTTAACCTTTTATAAAATGTAACACTTACTGAGAATGAGAAGTTTTACAAAAGGTTCATTTATTTATTTTGATTTTTTAGTCGCAATACTCATTTAATATTTTCTAAATTAAAAAAAGTTAAAGAACCCTCTTGGCACGAAATGGGGTGGGGTGGGGTTGGGGGTAGGGGTTTCGTCCAATCAACTGTGCCAACCCTCTTGAAAAATGTTTAGGTCAGGGCCTGCATGGTACGGGTTGAGAAAACTGCTCTCGTGTAATAAGTGTAGAAGGGTATGTGTAAAGATAATTTTGAAAGAAAAAAGATATGCGACAGAACGGAGTGAACAGGAATAAATTTTGCTATATAAGAGTAAAATATTAATGTATATATTTAGAAAAACTCAGCTAGCAATAAAATTACCTTATTCAGCCGCCGATTGACTGCAAGTTCTGATAATCACATCTGTTGAGACGATTTCTATCGAGAGAAAGCTTCCTGGTTAATCAACATCACGCGGAGCATGCTCAGCTCTTTCTATTGTACTGCGTTTGTTGTGTGCGATTGTTAATTATTTCACTTCCTTTGAAATACAGTAGTCACAGTGTATGAATAATTATAAAAGTTATCTACGCTCAAATCAAACTGCCAAGGACGAGCAATTTCGATTCGTTTTTATCGTAATTCGTTGTATGCAGTAAGTATAGAATAAGGTTTAAAACTGGAGTAATTATACACTCAGTAAGCGTGTTCGCTAAAACTGTGTTTTATAGTTTATACTACATGTATTTGTGTTTCGTTTATTATACCCGCACTTTCTAAAGAAAGTTCGGGTATATTGTTGTTACCCTGCTCCGTCCATCCGTCCGTTTGTCACACTTTCTTCTTCATCTAACTACCCCTACATTTTAAACAGAATTCAATTAATCTTATGGAATATGATAGGTGGTGTCCTATAACTGTGCGATAAGGTTATGAAATTTTCAATTCAACCCTGGAGGCAAAACGGGGGTAAAAAAAATTACGTTTTTTCTACAAAAGCCTGGTTCTCAGAACTTCTCCTACATTTTACGCAGTGGCCTAATCTAATCATCTTTTGGAAGATGATTGGTGATGTCCTGTAGGTATACAATAAGGTTATGAAATTTTCATTTTCACCCTTGGATTCAAATGGGTGCAAAAAAATAACCTTTTATATGTATATATAAAACACCCTGGTTCTCAGAAATCCTATTACATTTTATGCAGTAGCCTAATCGTCTTTTGAGGATGATTGATGGTGTCCTGTAGATGTGCAATGTTTCGGAATTTTCATTTCCGCCCAAGGGATCAAATGGGGGTCGAAAAATGATTTTTTTTTTAATACAAAAAAGACACTGGTTCCCAGAACTCCTTTTACATTTTATGCAGTAGTCTAATCATCTTTTGAAAGATGATTGGTGGTGTCCTGTAGAGGTGCAATAAGATTTCGGAATTTTCATTTTCACCCTAGGGATCAAATGGGAGTTGAAAGGGGTTTTTTTTATACAAAAAAGACTGGTTTCCAGAACTCCTCTTACAATTTATACAGTAGCCTAATCATCTTTTGTAAGATGATTGATGGTGCTCTGTAGATGTGCAGTAAGGTTTTCGGAATTTTCATTTTCATCTTGGAGGGCAAATAAGATTTGAAAAATGACTTTTCCCTGCATTTTTAATCTAATTTTAGTATATAACCATGACAAAATCATTCATGGAAATCAAAAACTGATAAACATTGAATTATGTACATTATTAAAGGCTGATTGTGCACAAAGTCATTGAAATCGAACCAACAATCTAGGAGGAGAAGCGGTTTGAATGAATTTCACACACACATAATTTTTTTCATGTATTGTTTTCAGAATAGTTCAAAGCTGGAAATGTATACCATGTCGCCATAGTATGATTTTCAATTATCCATGTTGAAAAAAAAACTGCATATTTTAGAAAACAGTATGATTATACATAGCTAATCAAGGTGTTTTGAATAGCAAAATAAAACTATACAGGTATAGCTTATTCAACCACAGAGCTTAATCAATTTTAAGATGCAAGACCCGTTTATCGTCATACCTGGTTCAAGGAGAAACTAGAGATACGACCAAAAGTCTTTATCTACTGACTAATAAACATGTGTGTTGTGAGAAGAGTAAATAATGATGACACATCAGAAGTGCATGTGGTTAATTCTCACAAATTTTTGGAGTTTTCAATAATTAAGGCATACAGAGATAACTCCTTCCGCCTTTTCCCTCTTCCCAGCCCCCATTTTGCTCATGTATGCAAACCAATATTTGTTTTGACATAAAAAAAATTGTGAATATATACGAAAATGTGCACAAAGTTTAATATTGCGTCTCTCTGATTGATTTTCATTCCTAATTCTAGGAGGGTGGGTTGATTCAAAACCATGAATGGAATGTCAAGCAATCTTACCATTAATGCACTATTGAACTTGATGCAGGTAATATTGTGAACATTTCAAGTTCAAGGTGGTGGGATGACCTCCAGGGGTTCATAAACTTTATACCATTAGATACACAATGACAAAAGAAACAGAATTATATATGGTCAAGGGGAAAAGTTTTCAACCATTTTTGAGTTACATGATCATTTGTTGTTGCAGGACAGGGGGTGGCCAAGGAGACCTCGGCGAGAGGATGGTCATTACCCCTTATATTAATTAATCTGTCATAATACAATGACATTTTGAGGTTTCCGATTTTATTTAAATCTATTTCATTGTTTCCATATCCAGGGAATTGGAATGACTTGCTTTGACCCTTTTTAAACTTTAACCTAACCATTTGCATTTCAGATTATTTTACCCCATTCTGTACCTAAACTTTACTTACCGCCTATCATAGGTACTGTCAACTTCATTAACTATAATCCAATTAAAACACACAATGAATTAATTCCTACTGATATAATGATGTGTACACCATGTGCAATCCAATAATGATAATGGTAAAACTAGTACCCATAGATTGACGCAAGTCCAATGTGAGGCGCAGATCTAGAAATTTTCAAAAAGGTGTACACATGGTACAGGTACATGTACAAACTTTACATTATAATTACAAACGATGTACATGTTTCACATAACTTTGTGTTACCTATTTCCAAAAACAGGCAAACTGTTGGGAGGGGGAGGGGGTTTCGAAAAAATTGATCGGGTGTTGGTTTTGGAGAGGGTTTTTGCCTACTCAAATACTGATAAAAGTTAGCACAATTTGATCAATTCTGAAAGTTGGTATCTAAATCTTTTTAAAGTTCATCAAAAAGCTATGTACTAAAATTCTAAAAGTTGTTTTGAAAATAAATTTTAAAAATTCCAATTATTGGCCAAAATTTACATCCCCCTCTTAAAAAAAAAAAAAAAAAAAAAAAAAAAACATAATATACATTATTAATTAAATTCTGTAATTTCAGACTGGTAATGAATTTAGTATATGAAATACTTACATAAGAGGCCCATGGATCACATGTTCACCTGAGCATTTTATGCTCGATTTGACAAGTATATGTACTGTGTAAATTATAGAATTTTTGTGGCCTTTTTTCTTGGTAACTAAAAATATGAATGAATGTGCATTAAGAGGCAAACACCTTAGTGCGGGTATTACTGTCTTATGACAGCATATAGTTATGGGTTGCTTCTTACCTTGACTGATGTTTTTTGTTCCGAACAATAGTTTAACCACAAGAAAGATAATCCCATTTCAAAAAACATACCTGTTCTAAAATTTGTTGAGCAATTACCAGTCGACACTTTCGTATATTCTTCTTTTATTAGATTGTATGACTACAAAGCTTTGATAATTTTCCAATCCACTTATAATGACATACGCTTTATGACAATTCAACAAATTTTTAAAAAAGAAAAAAAAACACCAGAAAATATCCTTATACAATGTAATATCATCATATATTACCACATTCTAAACTTTTCCTTTCCAATTTGCATTGAAATCAAACTTATTTTCTCTTACTTTTCATGCGCAGAATACATTAACCAACATATATTTGTTGAGAGAAAGATTAAATGTGAGAGTGCGATACCAAAATATTTAATGCATCAACATAACAAGTCTCCATTATTCTTTTAAATGATTTACTTGCAGCAATAATAATTATTTACTTACAATCAGTAAATGTTTAATCTCTCCAATTTCTCTAGTGTAGAGAAAATCGAGAAAATGAGAAAATCGAGATCACCCTTTAGATTGACGAAAGGAATTTCCGATAAAATTTCATTCTTTTATCTGTGAACAAAAAAATTCAATTAAATAGAATGGTCAATCAATGAAGTAGTTAAACATAACTTTGATTCTATTGTTTTACATTTATTTACTTACTATGTTCCTACTGATTATGATCCTCATTTCCCTGTTTCTTATCTGTAATAGAACTATAATTAGAAACTTCAATAAAAGTACATTTTTGTTTTATTTGAAAAAATTACAAAAAAATCTACAACTGAGAAAATCACCTGTGGAATTAAGGTACACTGATACAGTCTGGTATATTGATAACATAAAAATAAATGTGATGTTAACGAATAATGTTCAGGCTCAAATGTCCATTAAATCAATTGAAATTGCACGGCAAACACCGACATCTGAAAATCGAGATGGGATCAGGTGCCATGTAGGAGTAAGAATCGGTCACACCCACCGTGTGCTCTTTGTCATGATCGGGTAAACGGGAAAAAAATCCGTAGACGATTCTGTGTAAAAGTAATGGCCTTACAATTTATATGAAAAACACCAGTCAACATTCGACATAATGATGGATTGTATTTGCAACAAGGTCATTGAATCGGTCATAAAATTTGAGAAATATTTACTTTAACTGAGATTATTATCATTGTATCATCAGCTAATTTGTCTGCAGCCAATTTAGAAAATTGAATTCTACGGGTGGTAATCCAACTTACACCCATACCTCCCTTTCTAAGGAGGAAATTTTCTTCAAAATCATATTTCCGTTTTAGATATTTTTAATATTCCCAACAATCAAAATGAATTTGAATTACCTACCTTTACTGGATTCCTAAACTTCATAAAAATCCTTACAAACAAAGATACATAGCGGGTTCCAGTAAATGTTCTACCAAGCCTCTTTCTTTAATCCTCACTGAAATATTTACTGTAATGAAGGAGAAACTTCAGGGGCACTGTACAACAGTATATTCAAGAAGTGGTGTAAATCAGATGTGGATACTTAAAAACTCCAAAAAGCCTTTGGAAAATTTGAAATCACCAAAATTTAACTAAAATCAATAGCATCAAAACTACGACTTTTCAACACTTTATACAACCATTCCCCACGATAAATTGATGTCCAGGCTTTTTGACATCATAGACAGCTGCTTTTTCAATAAAATGGAACTCGTAAATATATTTACCTTGTCATTGGCCATTTACAAAATTATTTTGTTAAAAACACTCTCTGATTGTACACACAAGAACTCTGAAGTTGATATTAAAAAGATGCTTGAGTTTCTGATTGACAATATCTGTGTAGTTTTTGGAGATCAGGTCCTTCCCTTACTTGTGTAGCAATATATCCTTATCACCTGCATATGGGGTGTATGTCTCTCAGTTGATTCGATAAGCAAGAGCAAGCTCTGCGTATGAACAATTTATAAAACGAGGCAAGCTATTGACAAATAATTTGATGAAACAAGGATATCAACAGTCTCGTTTGAAGTCATCTTTTCGCAAGTTTTACGGTGGATACAAAGATCTTGTCAGCACATACAACCTATCATTGAGTCAAATGCTGACTGACGCTTTTCATACTAATTGTTAGGCCATTATTTATACAGTGAAATGTCTACGGAATTTTCATTTTTTTCGATCCTGACAAGGAGCACATGGCGGGTGTGACCGTCGGCAGGGGATGCTCACTCCTCCATGGCACCTGATCCTACCTCTAAATTTTTAGGTCCGTGTTTGCTCTGCTCCAAATTTGTATAGCATCATTGGAGTTTCGAGATTGAAATCTGTTCGTTATCTTCATATTTAATTGTTTTGCATCAATTGGAATATATTAACCCCATAGGCAAGTGGTATATTGCATCAAAAATCAGGGAAGCCGACGAAAGAAAAGTTGAAGTCATCACGTATATCATACAGTTTAATTGTTAATTTGTCATCAATGCCCCTTTCACTTTTGAAAGCTGTGGGACAAGAGTATTTTTGTGCCCCCACCACTACATCCCCTGGTCGGAATAGTAATGTAGAATGTGAAGATAACGAACAGTGATCAATCTCATAAATCCACTAAACAAAACAAACCGTGATCAGGGCATGAAACATGGACCCCTGGATATCCAGATTTGGGATCAGGTGCCTAGGTGGAGTAAGCATCCCCTGTTGACAGGTCTCACCCGTCGTGAGCCCTATGTATTGATCAGGTATACGGAGTACTCCGTAGTCAAATTTAGCATAAAAGCAATGACCTAACAAATGGTATCAAACATAGACAAAATATGACCCCACATTAGGTTGTATTTACAAAAAAATACTATCCAAAATGTACACTACTTTCATTAGACCACTATTTGAATATTGTTCTTTGCTTTGAGATGGATGTTCGCTACAAGATGTAGAAAAATCAAATTGTTAGATGTGTTCGAACATTTTGTATAATAGTTATAATTCCAGATATGCCTTATATTAAATATAGATGAATATACCAAATCCCTGAATGATATTGCGGTAATATCCATGAGAATTTTGATGAGTCAATCGAACCATCGGTGCCCTTTAATAATTCAGCTATATCCTATCATCACACGGATAAAATCATGTCATAACACTGGACATGCATTTGAATCGTGTACCGCACTAATGCTGTAACAGTGACCACCAAGGTCTTATAGTTAAAGAAAGCGAAGACTAAGTTTAACAGCCACAAAGATCATTCAAAGAAGCGAAATAAAATAACAATTTCAAACATAACCTAAATTATTTACAGTTTATATATCATAAGCACTAGAGAGACGAAACAATTTGTATAATTCTGCTTCATTAATAATCATAATGAAAAGTTAATGTTTCATTTTTAAAAAAAGTCTGAAGAAATTCCTTTACAGACTTGTAACACAATGATTTTTAGATATTTAAGTACCCCCTACCCCCCCCCCCCCCGAAAAAAAAGCCATATAGTCATCAACAAAAACAAAGGATTTTATTGTCATGAAGTGAACAGGTGCTTGTAATTCGTGCGTGGAACCTAACTACCCCAAGACTTTTATGTGTTCACAAATCTGGTAAAATCCAAAACGAATGGCTAAGATGTTTTTAACCTTAGGAAAATTATAAGCTCATATTCCCTTCATAAACGCACAATTCAAGAAGGAATTAGTTTGTTTCGGCAATTTTGAACATTGAGTGAAATAGTTATGTCATTATCTCATATATCTTTACAGTGTGCCAAATTAAAAATCTCTTCTCTATTTCACTTTATTTTATTCTTCACACAAATTAAATGGGTGGGAGTGAAAGTTTCTTTGATTAGGCTCAGATTAGACGAGGTACAAACTACATGCGTAATGCTAGAGTTACTCTCCTTTGCCTGCATACTAAAGCATTTCTTTGTCTTAGAAAGGCGTTATAGTTTTTTTATTTTGATTTGATTGAATGCAATTGATAAAGATAATGCACAGTGATCGATCTCATAAACGATGATTACGTATGTCTGAAATTTACAGCGCCTGCATTTCTAGCCGTGAAAAAAGTTCCTAGTTAGATAATTAAGAAAATGAAAAATTAAATCAAAATAATACCAAAATTTCCTTTCATATCTAAGTGAACATCTATGTATAGGTTAGGTGAAATCTCAACAATATGCTACACTCTCACAAGTATTCGTCTATAAAATAGAGTAAAACGATCATTTCTTCATATTATTACGCAATTTTTCTATATGAGTACGCCTTTGTTCCATTTTCCTCAAAATCTTTTCATTTAACAAAAACATGAAACGAGGACCCACTTTACTTTAACAATACACTATATGATAAAACATTACTATCTTTCCTAGACCTAAATGATGTCCTGTTATTATCACACACACAATATTTGAATTACGTGTCCGTGTATCGCAGTGGTTGGCGCACTTGTTTTTCACCGCTGCGACCCGAATTCGATCTATGTGATCGAAAGTGGTTGTATGTGAGAGGTAAGGTGGTCAACCACTCGGACATGTGTACTCGGGTACTCTGGTTTTCTTCCAAGAAATGATCATCCTTGTGCCAATATCCATGCAATAAAGGCTTTAATAGAAATAAGCTTTCGAGCTTTCATTGGCTATCCTTGATATCCTTTATATTTATGTATATACTGAATAATCAGGTTTATGGTTTGATCTTAGGATTGAGTTCTTTGAATTTACTACGCTTAGCTCTACCTCATTTCAGTCTCTGTTTTTAAAATGCTGTAATTTTTCATTGACAAAATCGATGTGGTTTTCAGAGACCAGGTCTTCCAACAATCTGCTAGAATTCAAATGGTCATTAATACCTCCCCCATTAACAGATGTTTTTGTATGAAGCTCAATTTATTAAAAAGATTTCTACATGAAAATTCTCTTGCTGTGGCCTTCACTTATTCACCATTGTGACAAGACCTTTCTTTGGGTACCAAAATATTTGACTTCTTGACCTTGGAGTTTGACCCACTTTTGCAAAAAATTACCAAACTTTAACCTTGGCCATAACTTTTGAACAGTTGGTGCTAGGGCTTTCATATCTCATACGTATATTCATCATGACAAGACCTTTCCATGGAAGTAAATCTTTTTGACCTTATGACCTTGACCTCATAGTTACACCCATTTTATAAAACTTTAACATTGGCCATAACTTTTGAACAGTTAGGACAAGGGCTTTCAAATTTCACAGGTATATTCCTTGTGACAAGACCTTCCTTTGGATTGATTGATTGATTGATTGTATGTTGTTTAACGTCCCATTCGAGAATTTTTCACTCATATAGAGACGTCACCATATACCGGTGACGGGCTTCAAATTTTGACCTTTACTCGGCACTCAGGGCCATTGAGCACTGAGGGATCTTTATCGTGCCAACGCCTGCCGTGACATGGGGCCTCGGTTTTTAAGGTCTCACCCGAAAGACCCGCAACTTTTACTTCAAAGTGCGAGTACATGGCAAAGGAACAATTGCTACCCATTTTTTATCGACTTAGGTCAGTCGCGGCCGAGATTCGAACTCACGACCTCCCGATCACGGAGCGAGCTCTCTACCGACTGAGCTAGAGTGAACGGTCCTTACTTTGGATACCAACAATTTCTACCTTTTGACCTTGTCCGTGGAGATTGCCCTACTTTTGAAAAACTTTAACCCTCGCAATAACTTTTGAACAGTTGGTGCTTGGACTTTTATATTTTGCATGTTTATTTCTTATTACAAGATCTTCCCCTGCGTACCATTAATTTTGATCTTTGAGCTTGGCCTTGGAATTTGAACCACTTTTAGAAAACATTACTTTTCTTTGTTTAACTCTCTTGACCTTGACCATGGAGTTTAACTTGCATTTGAGAAACTTTAACCTTCGCTATAAGCTGCCATACGGGGGCATTAATGTTTCACAAACACATCTTGTGTCACGGTAATTTTTGAAATAGTCATGATAGTTGTTCTTGTAATACCAGGGTGTAAACATCTGCAATTTCAAACCGTGAAGACCAAGGCATTCTTTATTGGTGTTATTTTTCAGAAAATCGATGGACTTACTTCTATAGTTGAGAGAATGAGAGAATGAATTCAGTACTTTAGTTTCCTTCAGAATTTCATTAATACGACAGTGAAAACTAATGATAATGGGCGCACTGTGTTAATAAATTCAGGAATTACCAGTGGCCAGAAGGATGTAATATATGGCATAGGATCTCAATAGAATTTAGGAACACAGACTAAATCTTTTTCCTTTGTCAAAAAAAAAAAATTAACAAATCTGAAACCAAACTTATTTGAAATATACAGTTTTCAATTAGTTCTAATAGATTTACAAATATATTTGCATGCATAAATTTCCTCAGAAATCTGAAATTGAATTTCATCAAAACAATTTATTGAGTGTATTTACATTAAATCTTTTGGTAGATTGTAACCAATCCGGAATCTGTGAAATATACACAACAAATGTGCCAATCCGGGGGTGGGGGTGGGGTCATTTCAATGAAAAAGGTGAAGATAACGAACAGTGATCGATCTAAAATAAAATCTACAAACAATACAAATATCTTATAAAAAAAATCAAAAATAGGCATTAAACTCGCACCCCTGGAAATTCCAGAAGTGGGATCAGATGCCTAGGTGGAGCAAGCATCCCCTGTTGACCGGTCACACCCGCCGTGAGCCCTATGTGTTGATCGATCAAGTAGATGGAATATTCCGTAGTCAAATTTAGTTTGAAATCAATTCAAGACGTAACAGTTGGTATGCCAAAATACGACCAAATGAAAAGTTATATATTAGCTTACAAGGTCATTATAACGACCATAGAATTTACGAAAAGCTGACATAAAACGAGGTTGTTGAAATCCCTGTAACAGTAACTTATCTGTCAGTAGTCTGCCTCGGTTTAAGAATTGATCGTACTCAGAGCAAACTTTTAAGTGTCGAATAAGTTGGGAACTGAAATACTGTATCAACAATTGTGTTTATTGATCACAGGTAATGAATAATAACTATGGATCAATGGAACTACTTTTATTAAGAATTTATCAACACAAAAATGCAAAACCGATAATGTACACATAATGAATTTCCGAATATATAATATATAAGACAACAACGAAGCTATATGTCAAATAAATATGCAAAAATTTTCTTGTGTGTATATTCAAATTTGGTAAAAATGACATTTTTGGGGAGAGAGAGAGAGAGAGATGTGGGTTACATATTAAAATTGTAGAAATAATTATCTGAATATAAAATGCAATTTCTCAATTCAGCCCCAACAATATATAGGTGAATAAGAAATGTGACTACCTGAGTTATCTGGCTACATTTGTACTGCGATTTTATCTGCATTTATTCCTTATCCTTTTTGGCAATTAGAAAAGCAGCTTTGCTATTTCATATCTGCAAATTAATGGAAACGATCTCCCTTTTTTTCAGTAGATTTTAATTAATTACATGTATAAGTATTGCTCTAGAAATATTTTTAAAAATACGGAATATTTTTGGAGATTTGAATATTCATAAACATGTCTGTCAATTATTTTCCTTGATTGAAAGATCGGATTTGATTAAGTGCTATAGATATAAACCCGATCAGCTGATTTCAGATCATTTGTCATCCAGAAAGATTTATTACTCAATTTTCTTGTTCCTATTTCGTCTCTATTTCATTTAAACCTCATCTTGGGCAGAACGAATAAATTTTGTCTTGGAACGGAAAAACAGGGATTACTGGAGATTTCTGCTAACTTCACAATAATTGATACCTCTCTCTAATGACGGAAAGAGCAATAGGGGAGCAGTGTTGTGTGGCGAGCAGAGACGAGCGGTCACTAACAGAAATCTATTAACATGTAAAACAGATCAATCCTAGACAGACCTGACGAAAACAGAAACCATATTTAAGACGCTGTTGTTTTTACTCATCAATCAATTTTCAAACTCTTGGAGGATCTGAATCATATGTAGGTTTTCTATTTTTATTTTTAGAAAACAAACATCAAATGAATAAATGGGATAGCCATATGAATGCATATGCCTGGTATTGTCCTGATAAGTTGATTGCACGTGCCCAGGTGAAATTTTGGTTGTACATTTTTTTCATCAATATGGTTCCAAACTTTGGGTATAGCAGAATGTATGAAGTTTTTTTTCCCTTTTTAAACCTGCATCGAATACATGTAAATTTTGCATTCCTTTGTTGAGGCACTTGTGGTCAGTGATTTTTCTGTGACCTTTCAAAATCGAAAAGTGAGAATCTTCTACATTTCCCCGATTATGACAAGGAGGACATTGACATCAATTTGCTGACTGACGTTTTCATACTAATTGTTAGGCTATTATTTACACACTGAATTGTCGACGGACTTTTCCGTTATTTTCCGATCATGACAAGGAGGACATGGAGGGTGTGACCAGTCGGCAGGGGTGCTTACTCTTCCACGGCACCTGATCCCACCCCTGTTGTTTTTAGAGGTCCGTATATGCTCTGCTCTCAATTTGTATTGTTTTAATGGACTTTTGATCTTGAATACTGTACGAAATTTTCATATTTCATATTCATGTACGAGAGCCGCTCAAAAGTTACGCGGACTTTACTATAATTATTATTATTAAAGACGTCAAATAGCAATGCAATTTAACAGATACATATTTATCAAAGATTCAAGTAAAATACAGGTAAAGTAACAATTTGATGAAACAAGGATATCAACAGTCTCGTTTAAAGTCATCATTTTGCAAGTTTTATGGTCGATACAATGACCTAAACAGCAAATACAGTGTTAGTAAAATTAAGGACATGTCACCAAATATGAAAGGAAGCAGTTGCTTGATATTTTAGAGTATCTAAATAATGAGATAGATTCCAGGTTTGGATTACACATGACACCCTATAATGATCATATATCTCTCAAACAGATCTTCAAGAGACCGTTTTATCCTGCAACTATATCCACTTTTTAGTGGTTCAAGCTTGACTCAAAAGCACATATGAGAGCTAAGGACTATTGCTGATGAATTTTCAAAAGCTTTTATACCTTGTTACAATTTAAAAGTATTTTACATATCAAATAATTTGACCTTGTCTCTGTAAGCCAGGAGGGGCAAGCTGAAATACCAGAATTACATTTCACCTCATTGACTGTGGACGTTGTAATGGTTGACTATATTGAAAATAACAGGCACCTGCTAGTACTAACAGCTTTTGGAACTTCTGCATTCAGATGTCTGTCATGGATGGTTAACATTCACTAACGTCAAAACTTTACAAAGATCCCGAGAAGTTACACACTGTCTGGTCAGGGATGGAGTAAAGCTTGACCTTCCTAAAGCACAATATCAACTACGCTTGTATCCTCAGAATTTACCCATATTCTCATAGATTCTAACTTGCTATAAAATTTCATTTAAATCCATTCACACCAATTAATGGAACCACAACCAAAAATATGACCTCTTTACAATATCCTATTGTGCAGGGACTACGCTTTTTATTGATTCATTATATGATTCTTCTTTTTTGATTTTCTCGGTAGTTGATTAAAGTACATGACGCTCCCATATTTTCTTTATATTATACTGATTTACTAAGGTTTCTATGAGAGTGTTATTTGATTATTCTGGACTCTGCAGGGACTAACAGGTGCGAGTCAAGTTTTCTAATCGGTCGTTGACATTGATGCACTAATTACTACAATTAAATATTTGTCCAACGTGACTTAACACGACCCTGTAATCCGGACCCGTCACAACCATTAATGATGAATTGATTTTTGGATAAATCTACTTCGAGAGAAATGACTAACTACGGGCACTTGCTGTAGGAGAAATCCCTGTAACACCGCTATCTCTTTACAGAATATCCTCCTAGACCATTAATTTACTGAAAATATAATTAAATCAACATCTTTGTTTTAGAATATTAAAGAAATACTAAGCATATTCTGTATGCCATTCATACAAAGAAAATCAGCATATTAAGATATGTTATATGTATCTGCATGAAGTTAATATACTTACATTGTGCAAACTCAAAATTATTTCAAATTCAAAAACATAAATCAAAGCAATCTTTTAGCCTGTTGGAGTTGTATTTGTAATGTTAATGTTAATCGTGTGGGAGAGTTTTGCAAAAACAATTTTGGGGTGGGATGGGGGAGGGGGGGCTGGGGGGGGGAAATAATTCTCGTAAATCCTCTAATCATTACAATCGTAAACAGGGCAAAAAACATGGACCCTTGGAATACTAGAGGTGAGATTTGGCCGCTATGGAGAGTAAGCATCCTCTGGCGACGGAAAGCAACCATCGTTGGCCCTCGAGCTCTGCATTGATCAGTAAACGGGATAATCTCTTATCATCATTAGTAAAAGAAAATTGACCAAATACCGGGTACCTGGCATGAAACATGTCAAAAAATAAGTGTGAAAAATACAAGCATAACGAGATTGTTGAAAGCTCTGTGATATCTAATTATTTGTCAGTAGCCTGCCTCAGTGTTAAAAATGATCATACTAAGAACATACTCTTCATACCCATGCATTTGAGATAACACCCTATACAGGTGGAAGTGGAATATTACAGTGATTACAAAAACTAGGGGAAATTAACATTGAAAAAAAACAACAACCTGAAATCATGTCTGAATGATCATTCTTTTTTCATTTTAATGTTATTAATTTTAATTGCACAACTTTCTTTTGCGAAGATATATAGATATAATTAAAATGTTGACAATTTTTTTTTCCTCGAAGTATTTGAAAAAAATGCTTTTTGATAAAAATATGAATTTTCCTGTACAACAACTGCAGTATGATTGTTTTAGAACCGTGATCTAAAAAAATAAAATAGCGCGGATTATTAACTATTTTTTGGCGAATTCAGAAATCTTATGTGTATGGACGGTAATATAAAATGTACTGAATTATGTATTTTGCTTATCTAAATTTATGTTTTATTTTCAGTCTCTCAAAACAACTCACGATCTTTCACTCTGCCCCCTTAACATCTGTAGAGTAGATAAACCTTGGCCGAGGACCAATTTAGTAAAATTTAGGTAGCAATTTGTACGTGCGCTTAATTCTTGTACTACCTGAAAACTAATAAAGCTCTGAAAGTTCTGAAATTTAGGTGTTCATCGTACACCCATGATTTTATAATGAACTTTTGCCATAGATCTATAGCACATTACTAGTATTTAGAAACTGGAAACCCCCTTCCTCCCTAAAATAAAATGGCTGGTAGATAAGAGGACCCCAAAATGGGCTCGGGTTGTCAGGGGATCATTATAACCTCTCGGAAAACTTCCTGATTCATTTTGCAGAGGAAACAAGATGTGTTTGTGAAACACCGATGCCCCCGTATGGCAGCTTATGCCAAAGGTTAAAGATTCTCAAATGCAAGTCAAAATCCAGGCCAAAAGATAAAAAATGTTGGTACCTAAAGAAAGGTCTCGTCTCGAGGAATATACCTGTGAAATTTGAAAGCCCTAGCTGCAACTGTTCAAAAGTTATGGTGAAGGTTAAAGTTTTTTAAAAGTAAGTAAAACGTCAAGGTCAAGGTCAAAGTTGTTTTTATCCAAAGGAAGGTCTTGTCACAAGGATTAAATATGTGAAGTATGAAAGCTCTAGCATCAACCATTCAAAAGTTATGGTAAAGGTTAAAGGTTTTCAAAAGTAGGTCAAACTCCTATGTCAAGGTCAAAGGGTCAAAGAAGTTGATATCCAGAGAAAGGTCCCGTCACAAGGAATACACATGTGAAGATTGAAACCCCAAGCACCAACTGTTCAAAAGTTATGGCCAAGGTTAAAGTTTTTCAAAAGTAGGTCAAACTCCAAGGTCAAGGTCAAAAGGTCAAAGAGGTTGATATCCAAAGGAAGGCCTTGTCACAAAGAATAAACATGTGAAGTTTGAAACCCCAAGCACCAACTGTTCAGAAGTTATAGCCAAGGTTAAAGTCTCATATAATTTTGTAGAAGTGGGTCAAACTCCAAGGTCAAGGTCAAAAGGTCAAAAATGAAAGTACCCAAAGAAAGGTCTTGTCACAAGGAATACACATGTGAAATATGAAAGTCATAGCTTCAACCAATCAAAAGTTATGGGCAAGGTTAATGTTGACAACAGACAGACAGACAAACAGACAGACAGGACAAAAACAATATAACTCTTGGATCTTTCGATCGGGGGGGGGGGGGGAGGGGGGCATAAAAAAAACTGAATAATTATTTGGAAGAAAACAGCGGAAAAGAAATCTGGGCCTGTTGACTAGATTCTGTAACAATAACAAAAATTTTTTTGAAAAAAAAAATTAACAACAATCTTCAAATGGTTTTATGTATATCAACACTTCCGATATATATGTAAATAGTTTATGCAAATACAAAACTTTATTTAATTGATCAACTCTTTCATCCATCAACATTCGACGAGATAAAACATTAACATCTTTTATGATTAAATTTAAGACTGACATTTAGAATGCAAGAAAGCAATTATTCATGTAGCAGATAATGTTGTACTAAAAAGACCGTAAAATGTTACTTAATTAAAGACAGTGCTGTATGAAAGGAAAGAATCCTTTAATTGCAGAGTTACGAAACGCTCTCATTATTCCGGAATAAGGCAACATAGCCTTAATCTGTTTCATCCTTACAAACAAGGTCATAAAAACAGAGACTTTAGCGGCGACATCACAAAGCCATAACCTACAGGATGTCTCATTTGTAACGCAAATTGGATGTTTCTTTTCCTTCGTTAAAGTGCATCTTCGACACGTAATCTCTCCAAACAAGGGATTCTCCACCAGTATTGTGGGATCTAACCTTTATATAGATCAAGACATGTAACATAGGTCTTAATTAAGGAAAGAATCGTACAATCGAACCATGCTCTGCAACCTTTCTGTGAAGAGAGAGATAGAACATCAGATGTGCAATCACCATAATTCAAATACATTCGATAATTAAATAAATATTTAAAGGCTTGAGGTAACCAGAAACCGTTGTTCAGCAGGGATCTTTTCAAACCGTTGCTCATTAAGAAAAAAAAAATTTCAAACCGTTGCTCAGAAAGGGAAAAAAACTTTACAGCAATGGAAAAACTTTGGGAGTACAGTACAACTTACAATATATTCGAAAAAGTAATGTGAATACTTAAAAACTTCAAAAAGCTTCTAGAAAATTTGAAAACACAAAATTTTACCAAAATCAATAAGATCACAACGTACGACTTTTCAACACTAAATGCAACCATTCCCCGCGATGAATTAAAGTCTAGGGTTTTGACATCATAGACAGCTGCTTTTTCAATAAAAATGGAACTCGTAAATTTACTTACTATGTAATTGGTTATTTGCAAAATTATTTGTTAAAAAACCTTATGATCGTTAACACATGTACCCTCAAATAGATATGAAGAAGATGCTTGAGTTTCTGATTGACAATATTTCATGGAGTTTTTGAAGATCAGGTCTTCCAACACTCTGTCGAAATTCCCATATGTGCCAATTGCGACCCATTATTAGCAGACCTAGTTTTACGTTCATGTGAAGCAAGAATTTATTCCAAAAATACTACATGTGAAGAAGGAAACACTTGCTTTGTGCTACAATTAAATATATTGACGACGTATTTTCAATTGACTATAGTTACTTCCATTCATATGTCGACTCGATATATCGCAGTGAAATAAAAGATACCACAGCGTCTGAGACATAACAAAACTTTTATCATGATAAATGTTATGACGTCAACTTTTCTATCGTCAACTTCCTTTACTTATGTAACAATATACCCTTTATCGCCTGTATATGGGGTTAACATGTCCCAGTTGATTTTTTTACGCGAGAGCATGCTCAATGTACAAACAATTTTTATTACGAGGCAAGTTACTGACAAACAAACAGACAAGTCGGTGAAACAAGGATATAGCCAGTCTCGTTTAAAGTCAACAATTTGCAAGTTCTATGGTCGATATTATGATTTTGTCAGCAAATGCAATATATCATAATGTAGTTAGGCCATTATTTAATCACTGAATTGTCTACGAATTTTTTCCGTTTTTCCCGGTCATAACAATGTACACACGGCGGGTGTGACCGGTCGGCAGGGGATGCTCACTCCTCCATGGCACATGATCCCACCTCTGATGTTTTTTGAGGTTGTTGTTTCCTCTGATCCCGATTTGTAGTGTTTCAATGGACCTTTGAGCTTGATTACTGATCGTTATCTCCATGTTTCATTTCAAACTGTTTCCCAGCAAGGAAAATTCTTTCAAACTGTTTCTCATCAAGAAAAATTCTTTCTTTGTGCTAAATTACTGAATTATATAGAAATTTTCACGTCGCCATAATGACAACATTAACACAATAATACCATACAATTTCCTTATCTAGAGAATTTTTATCAACTTATGCACCTTCATTTTGAAATATTGAGGGTATTTATTGGACGTAAATACGTTTTGGCGCCGTTTCTTTTTCATTCGCCTTTGAACTATAGGTGTCGAACACTTGTCTGTCTTAGAGAGGTTGTTGTTCCATTAGCATTGAGACAATGGAATTGATAATGGACAAAAAATTGTCACGTTATGAACTTTTTTTTGACTGAAAATTATAAAGTTCACTTAGTTATTGTTTAATTAAAGTGTTATGTAGTTATCTGTTTCCTGTGCTTTACATTGGCAATGTCCTAATCCCTGAATATATCAAAAAGCCAAATACACACGTAACATATATTTCCAGACAATGGCTTTGCAATTCTCATTTCAAAAAAAATGAATGGTGTACTTTAAATACAGCCAAAATACATTATTAAGCTTCGTCTTTAATATTCGGAAAACCTCTTCGATAGTCTATACATGTAAGTATAGTTAAAATATTTCAACTTTTAAAAAGTGTGAATGATAAAATTAAAGTATTTAAAAATGGTACATGTTCTATATAAACAAGCCTCGGGATCATGCAGCATCTTTAGCTTAAGTAAAATTTTGTACGTTGTGTTAAAATGATGCAGAAGTCAAACAGTTATGAGAGCCAAACGAAATAAAACTTTTATTTAATATTGCATCACTGACATGCTGTTTTCTACATTTAGAATTGAAGTTGACAATGAATAAATATCGTACAGATGATTAAAAATTGATTTAAGTCTAAGTTTTTTCTATGATCCCGGAGCCTAGATCATATGAACTGGGATAAAAGAATTAATAAATTAAACAATGTTTTCATGTATATCATGAAAATGCGCCATATTACTTATGTGATCATTTTGCTCTTGGCCTCAATAATAATAATATTACTTAAAATGCTTCCAATAAGAATTGTCATATACTTAGAATATAAGAAATTGATATTTTTATCAGAGAGGTGATTACGTAAAATAATAAAAGCTTCTTCTTTTTATCTACTAATACAGAATAAAGTCACCATTTTTTTTTTACCTGAAACATGTCATTTTTTTCAATGTGAATTATTCTCAGTTCCCTCTTTAAGTTCTATTTTTCCCTTATTATTTACTTTTAATATCACGACGCCATTGAAAATACGTTTGCATAACCTTTTATGGACAATCTTTAGATAGTTACTATCATATGTTTGCCATGCTATTTATATAAAAATATATGTCTATGATATTTTTGGATTAATTTGCATAGCGCTGATGTGTCAGATTTCAATCTATATTGATAATGAAGATATCTGTAGTGAAGATAACGAACAGTGATCGATATCAAAAAACCTACAAATAATACAAATCTGTGAATGTGGCATCAAACACGGACTCCCGGATATTCCAGACATTCTGTCATATTTTCACCTAAATAAAATGAAATGAAAAATACCCTTTAGTTTTTTTATCACCTACTGACCATTAAATTGTCACTCTCTACCAAATCAAATTTACATGTTGATTAATTTAGTCACCTTATGACCACTATAGACATCTTTTTAAAAATTAATAACCAACAAGTAGAAATAAGTCTGAGACCTAAGCACAAATATTCTTCCGCCAGTTCGTTTCCAGTGTTGATGAATCTGTTTACTGTGAGGGGTCACTATCTGTCTAAGGCATTCCAGACATTCTGTCATATAATGAGATGAAAAACACCCTCTAGTCCTCTAATTGCCTGATGAGCATTGAAGTTAATTTGTCACTCTCCACGAAATAACTTTTACCTATTAATTTAACTAGTCATCTAGTGGTCACTTCAAACAGCTTTTTTGAAAATTAAAATTCAACAACTAGAAATAGTTATGAACATTATCCTGCTACCAAAGCACAAATACTCTTCGCCGGTTCGTTTCCGGTGTAGGTAAAACTGCTGTTACTATAGTAAGGGGTGACTATTTGTATAATGTAATATTGTTCATCTCAGCTATCAGGGTATCAGTATTCTGTGTTAGGGCCTGCACAACTCGTCTCAAAGAAGCCATGCGAAAAAGATTTTCCTGACTAGGGGAATCGGTTAACTACACTTTTAAACTTTACGACACGTTGTCTGGCATATAGCTGATTCTAATTTTAATCACTTTCCACTGTTTGATGCTATATGAACATTTTCGTTCAAAAACGACCCTTTAAAGAATGGTAGCGTTTAATTGACTCTTTGTGGGATTATCTCGTCCAGAGCTTAAGGATCATTCACTTTAGCATAGTATGTGGAGTGATAAATGAGTGCAAGGGTTAATGAGCTGACTAATTCCTGTAATTTACCCTGTTGTGTGGATTCCCATCCATGTGAAATATCTTTTGTCATTTCTGCTCAGATCAAATAACTCTAATTTGAGTGTGCTGATATCTATCTTTTGTAGAGCAGGTAAGACTAATTAATAAAGGCAACCTAAGGATAATACAAGATAAAGCACAAAGGGCAATTCTGTCATATTTTAATTTTAATTTTTTTTCAGAAGTATATAATTAGTATGGTGCGAGTTATACAGGTCCATGTGTTGTCTACTCAAAATGAAATTTCGTTATTTGATAATGAGGATGATTCTAGAATCTGTTATTCTTATTTATCTTCAAGTTTTTCTTCATAATTTTGTTTATGTTGTATATGTTTATTCCTAAAGGACACATTTCTTCCTATACCTATTTCAATTTATTCAAAAAGGATAACTAACACAAACAAATAATTTGATGCATGGATTGATACATACGTTATTTGACTGATTTTGACAAAAATAAGGTAAATGATAAATTCTGAATATGCAAAAATCGATTATTTTCTTCAATGTTCGGATATACGAGTTTGTGCATTTTTTCTATATGAGTCTATGCACATTTAATTTGCACACTTCCTCCGGCAAACATTATTAACGTTATCTTTTGAACATAAATTTGTTAGATATATTGCTGATCTCTGAAGAAAAAAGACTTAATTATTTATCCTTAAAAGGAATTTCCATTACAAAAAAGTAAGTTAAATGTTTAAAAATTTCTGCACCATGTTTTGCTTCATGATGTTATGTGATTTTGTAACACATAGGAAAAAAATCTTTCCGGTCTAGCTTTGGGTTGAAGTCAATAAAAGTGCAATTAACGCTAATCACTGATATTCCTCAAAGAGTGATTCGAAACAATTGATGGCAGAAGCTTTAAGAGTTGGATCTTTGGCTTTCTTGTTAACGTCAAAAACATCTAAATTGAACGAAGAGTCGTAGAAACATGAAAGCATCTGCAAAGGAACTCAACCTTTGATCAGGAAAGTTGACCAAAAGTAAAGATTAAGATCAGTGTAAATTTAAAAAAAAATGTAGATGACAATGATATAAACATATGGCCCAGGCTTTTGATATTTTTGACCTTCAGGTAAAAGTGACCTTCAATTTTTACTTTATCCCTTACGGTTAGTTGTTACATACATGCATCTATCAACTTGACTTACTTCCTTTCAACCTCCCCGCCTCCTCCTTCTCTGTGAAATTAATCTTGCGACATAGAGTATTTCTCTAAATTTCAAACCAGAACTCGGATCATATTTCGATGTTTTACTGACTATAGACGACAAAGGCCAACTAACAAATTGTACGAAAATCGAGATGACTTCAGCTTTTCTATCGTCATCTTTCCTTATTTATGTAGCATTATTCCGCAATCACCTGCATGTGGTGCTTATGTCTCTCAACTAATTCGCTGCTCAAGAGCATGCTATGAGTACGACCAGTTTTTAAATCGAAGCAGGCTACTCACACATAAGTTCATGTTACACGGATTTCAACAACCTCGTTTAAAGTCAGCATTCCGTAAATTCTATTTTCGTTATAATGACCTTGTAAACAATTATATCCTATCACTGGCTCGTATTTTGGCTAACATGTTTTTCTACCAATTGTTAGACCTTAATTGTTTAACTTTGACTACGAAATGTTCTGCCTACCTGATCAATACATAGGGCTCATGACGGGTGTGACCGGACAACAGGGGATGCTTACTCCTCCTTGGCACCTGGCCTTACCTCTGGAATTTCCAGGGGTCTGTGTTTATGCCCTGTTCACAGATTTGTATTGTTTGAAGTGAGATCGATCACTGTTTGTTATCTTCACCCTTTTTCATCGACACAAATTGTAAGTGTACTGTCTTCAAGACTTTATAGAAACGTTTTGAAACGTTTGATTTTCACTGTTTAATGTGTCTAGAAATTTAAGCCTTTAACGTCAAGAACAACTAGTTCGGATGCGGTTAAAATGAGAAAATAAATCACAGAATATGAATCTTTCAAAAGGAATTGCTTCGGATGTCATTTATGACATTCTTTTCCTTTAATATGATCCATTAGTTTGCTGTCATGCATTCTTGTTCTTTTTCGCATTTGGAATTTATTTTAATTTTATTAAGAATAAATTAATCTTGAAAAATAGCGATTTTTTTTCCAAGTGCAAAAAATATTTCTGGATCTAAAGATCCATAGTCTGCAAGTCCTGCTAGGACAAGATGATTCCTCTTCTGTATACTGCGCACTGTCCCCTTTAGAAGAAGGTAAACAAGGGGTAAGCAAGGCCTATTTACACCCTTCATACTACGCATTTAAAAATTATACATTTTTTCCAAACCCTCTTCATTTCATCTTTGTCTTAAAATCAACTCATTCCGTCCCGTATACATCACCAGAAAATTTTAATAAAAACTCATTTTAACTGGCACTACTTCGTGGTCAAATAGGTGTAAAATAAGTAACTGAATTAGGGGTAAAATAAGTAACCTGTGATATACTTTTGCTTTATAATATCAAATTATTAGGAATTGCAATTTCATACATTTATTTAAATTTCTTTTTTTCTTTGTTTCCTTAAAAAGTAGAAACGTCTCTATTGTTCTTTTTTTACTGTAAAAATTTAATATCCTTTCCTCAAAGTTGTTGACATTAATGAACTCGCACCACTCTGTTGGGTAATATATGTATAAAAGATTTAAAGATTATAGCGTTAATTGCGCTTTGATTGAGTTGGGCCTAAATCTACACCGGAGAATATCCTCAGAATTTCTTCCTATGGAGCAAAGCAATCGATTTTACGTATCATTATTTTAAACCGTCTATGCGAATTTTCCAGTTTAACGTTAATGATCTGTAATGATTCAGAAATATTTGATTCTCTGGAACTCAACTGTGAACCAACCCTTCAGGAAAGATTTTAGGTTTTAGTTTTATTAATTAACAGGATATGCTTTCCTCCGTTGGTGAAGATGAAGGGTAAGGAATCCTTTCTACTTTAATCAAGTAAAGTGAGGACTTCCAAAATCGATTAGAGGGAGAGACAATAAGAATTTTTTTTAAAAATTCTAACAGATTGTTTGGCCTACCATAAACGACATCTTGCTTTTAATCCTAGAGATTTGATGAAGGAGAACAGAATCCTTCACTACTGATCCCAGGGATTCCATGAAGCAGATTGCGCTGTTATTATCTGTTTGACAAAATGTCGAACTTTTGTAGGGATGTCATCTTGTTGGCATTCAATAAAACCAGAGGATGTAGATCACAATGCAGTTATTCTGAAATATTCTTCAGCGACCAGTAGATGTAATAAGGCTCGTTTCTAAGTCTTGACTTCATTGTTAGGAAATTACCTCATTTACATCTATTAGCTTATTTTCAGTTAATGTAATTTTTTAACAGCTTCTTGAAAATTCAATAGTCTAAACATTTTATAAAACGATATTCTATGCTGAAATTTCAAACTACATTTTTTTATATTTAACAAAAAAATTGATATTTAAAGCATCAACTTGAATTTTCAATTTACTTTTTTGGGTCATTAAGTGACTAAGGCCACTCACTGCTATGGTATCTGGTCTCGTCTGCTGTTATGCGTTGTGTGTCATTCGTAAAGTTTTGAAATGACAGAACCATTTCAGCCGATTTTGGTATATAGCCCCTATGGGTAGAGGGAAATAAAATTTTTAAATCTCTTAATCCCTGAGGCTTGATGGATTGGACCAAAACCGCCAAAATCATGCAAAAAATTCCCTTCTCATAGAAATATAGCAGGAAACAGTTTGCATCATACATTATTATAAACAATTAGTCTCATACCAATCATGCAAAGTGTTTGCATAATTCATAACCACCAATCTATGGTTCAAGTTATTGAAAATAATCTTTGAACATCTTCTCTTCTTATGGACATTTAGCAGGCAAAATGTTTACATAATAATAATAAACACTTATTCCTCCAGCGCCGTCACGGTAACTCAGTCGATAGAGCGCTCGCTCCGTGACCGGAAGGTCGTGTGTTCGAATCACGGCCGCGACTGACCTAAGTCGTTAAAAAATAGATAGCAACTTTTCCTTCGCCAAGCGCTCGGCACTTTGAAGTGAAAGTTGCGGGTCTTTAGGAAGAGACCTTAAAAACCGAGACCGCGTGTTATGGTAGGCGTTGGCACGATAAAGAACCCTCGCTTGAGTGCCGAGTAAAGGTCTAAATTTGAAGCCCTTTACCGGAATATGTGACGTCTCTATATGATTGAAAAATTTTCGAACGGGACGTAAAACAATAATCAATCAATCAATATTCCACTTGCAACATTGTAAAATTCATTAACACAGACCTATAGTATTGATCCAAGGGTGGGGCTAACTTAATCAGATATCTTTTTTTAAAAACTCATAACTTTCTAAATGTTCCTAACTCATATGTTAAAAAAAACTGCTTACATATTAGTAATGAGTTGGGGATGTAATGTATGGAGATAACGAACTGTTAGTATGTGATGTTATTGACATTAAAATTCGTTTTGAAAAATCTTGATCTGGGGCATCTTTCGAAAAACTATTTGCATGATTTAAAAAAAAAAAAAAAAAAAAAAAAAAAAAAACTATTTTCCTATGTAAAATTCTGATCGCTCATTATGGCCCCAACCTAAATTTTAATCCACACTACCTGAGGATGCTTCTATAATAATGTGACTTATCATGCTTACCTGTTCTTGAGCAGAATATTTTTTTCAAAATGATTCTTATATATTCTTATGGAAAACTTTGACCCTCTTTTGTGCCCCCCAACCCCTGGGGGTCATACAATATTTTAAAATTAGTGTTCCATTGAACCACGGGTAGGCCAAAAGGGGAGCTATATGAATGTTGGTCAAATTAATTATACAGAGTATCTTATCTTCTTTAGCCCTGTATTCCTGCGAGACACGCTGGGTTAATTAGCGTACTAAACTTTTTTTAAAATTTTTTTCACATACGAGCAGAGCAAGTGGGTCAAAAGTGTTCATAGTCCAAGACACTGATAATACTTTGGTGACCGTAAAGGCCATTAGGTTTCTTGTTTCATACTCATGTACATCAACGTATCAAAATGTATCTCTACTTAGTCAAGATGACGGACTTCAACGTCACAACTTTTCTTAATTTTACCACATTTTACGACAGCATACACAGTTATCTGGTCTATTTTTAATAACCTTTGCAGTTTCAAAATAAATTTCTGACTGTCTGTAGCTGTCTACAATAGCCTGTTTCACAGCAGGTGCTTAATTTTTAGATTTTCCCATTACTGCATTTAGGCGGTTGTATCAGGTTGTACCATAAAACAAACACCCACATATGAAATCATCAAATATGACAACACAAGACACCATATGCTTGCTTACGTATGAAATGTAAAGGGGATTTTAATTATCTATGTTTAGAATTTACTAAAGGAAAAACACACCGCTTTGAGAAATCAGATCCGCCATTTTATTTATAAACTTTTTACAGTTGACTGTACATTAACCCTGTTCACAGATTTGTATTATTTGTAATTATTAGGTCGATCACTGTTTGTTATCTTTATCTTTTCTATTAAGCAGGTAACATGTCCGTGTTGCTCAGAAGTTCAATTAAACAATACAAGTAGAGAGCAAAGAAAAACAGGTCCATAAAATCATCAGCGGTGGGATCAGGTGGTAAGAAGGAGTGAGCATCCCCTGTTAATCGTTCACACCCGACGCAAAACTTTTATCTTGATCAGGCACGCTGAGTAATCCAAATTAAACACAAAAAAAACTTGAAATGAATTAGAAGATAACGAACAGTATTCAATCTCGTCCAATGAAACGATACAAATTTGGAGCAGAGCAAACACGGACCTCAAAATTTAGAGGTGGGATCAGTTGTCATGGAGGAGTGAGTATCCCCTTCCGACCGGTTACACCCGCCGTGTGCTCCTTGTCATGATAGGGGGAAAAATCCGTAGACAGTTCAGTGTATAAATAATGGCCTGACAATTAGTATGAAAAACGTCAGTCAGCAAATTGATGTCTTTTCAATTTAGATGACAGAGTATGGATCAGGTTAATGGAGAAATCCGTGGAAAATTTAGTATGAAAATTATAGCCTACCAATATTTAAAAAATAGACGGTCAACATTCGTCCAGGTTGTATTTGAAAAGAGGTCAATATACCAACCATAGAATCTGCGAAATGATAATTTAAAACGAGATGGTTGATACCTTTTTATCATCAACTTATTTTTCAGTTGTCTGCATCGGTTAAGAAAGTATTCATACGTAAAACTTGCCCTTAGCTTTCGAACCAACTGGAGAACGTAAACACTATATGCAGGTGATAGTAGCATACTGCTACATAAATTAAGGAAGGCGACAAAAGAAAATTTTTAAAAAAATTACGCTTCCCATGAAAATACGCCGAAATATGACTGAAATATTGCGACTCGGCGTTAAACAATAACAATCAATCATAAAGTTTAGTTGCTAGTTTACCATCAGTGTCTTGCTGTAGTAAAAAATTTAAAAAAATATAGTAAATGTATCAGACTCTGTGTGGTGACTTTTATTTCGAGTTTAGTGGAATATAACAAATCAAAATATGGATAAAAATAAATATAATTAATTGATGAACCATCGTCGATATATCTAAATGTCGAACAAATTTTCATGTAGAATGTTCAACTTAAATAAATTCTGCCTCTTTAGAAAACAAAAACAGTCTGCTTATAAAAGGCACAATTCCTACCCATGGGAATTCGGACAGATTTTTAGAAGACTTGAATCCAGGAACATGAAGCAGTCTTAAATTTAAGTCAAAATCTCTAAAATGTATAAAATGAAGTCCATTAAACAATACAAATTTTGGAGCAGAGCAAACGCGGACCTCTAAAACATCAGAGGTGGGATCAGGTGCCATGGAGGAGTGAGCATCCCCTGCCGACAGGTCACACTCGCCGTGTGCTCCTTGTCATGATCGTGAAATAATGGAAAAGTATTTCGACAATTCAGTGTGTAAATAATGGTCTAACAATTAGTATGAAGATAGTTAGTCAGCATTTGACCTAATGATAAATTGTACTTGCTGACAAGGTCATTGTATCGACCATAGAACTTGCGAAATTATGACTTTAAACGAGACTGCTGATATTCTTGTTTCATCAACTTGTATGTCAATAACTTAACTCGTTTAATAAATAAATATTTATTATTAACTAATTCTTGAGAGTTATGATGAAAATTAACAATAAGAAATGGAAACAAACTTTAAAACATTTCAAATTATATGTGCTTTCTGTAATAAGAATTTCAGCCAATTTACAAATTTTGACTTATGTATAAGGCTACTTCATGATCCTAGTATGTAGTTTCAAAAGACTGCATAGATTTTGTCAATGAGGAACTCGAGCATTGTTTTAATATCAATTTCAGAGTATACTTATGTATACAATCCGTTTGACAGTGTGAGTCTGTATCTCCAATCACAGGATATGAAAGTTTCTGAATTCCATTTCTTTATTAAAGATTCGGGTGTCTATAATGTTAAAAAGCCTGGTTTTAATTTATTGTGGGGAATGGTTGTATAAAGTATCAAAAAATCATAGGTATTGATTCTATTGACTTCTGTAAAATTTTGCGATTTCCATTTTCAAAATTTTTTTTCAGATTTTTTGGTAACAACGTTTGATTAACACCACTTCTTATATATTTTGTTGCGTAGTATTTCTGCCTTTCCCAATATCACTACTGTTAATATTTCGTGAGGAGTAATGAGAGAGGCTTGTTAAACCTTACTAGATCCCGCTATGTATCTCTTTAGGGATATGAAGTTTTGGAATCCAGTATAGGTATGGAAATTCAAAATCAATATGTTGGGGGTATTGAAAAAAAAAATATAAGACTTTTATATGATTTTGAAGATTAACTTCTTTAAAAAGCGAATAAAAAGTAAAAGCTAGATTACCCCTTGTTAAAATTTAATGCATATCCCTCTTGAATTCAATTGTTGCATTGAGCCTTACAAAGACTGTGATGTTATTTAAAATTGCTTTGTCAGCTAAAAGAAGTACATACTGATCGTGTAATCGATCTGATTCTTTAGCCAGTTCTGAATTTCCGAAGACAGAAGGAGATAGCAAGGATAGATTGCTCACATATTGCCGCTCAGACCGTTTAATACAAGATTCCACCTACCTTCTACTTTTTAACCATTCATACAGAGTGCCAAGGTCTAACATACTTATGAAATTCTTTTCCCCTGAGTCCAGGGTTTAACTCAAAAAGCTAAGTTAACCACATATTGAAAATAAAAAAAAACGTCTGAAAATCTTTTATCTTAGACCCGTTTCAGGCAAACTGTTTGGAAGATTAAAGGTTGTTGTTGTACCAATAAATTAATAATTTTGTTTTATGGCATTTTCTCTAATAGTAATGCGTGTTAGTCTGTTGAGCTTTTTCCACAATATTTTTCCAATATTGAACCTCTATCTGTGGGCGATAATAAGTGCCACGCCCAAGTCCTCATCAAAGCTGGAAAATTCCTGCAACGTGTTGGTAGTAGATACAATTAGTATTTTCAATGCTGTATCATATTTTCCATTGAGCAGCAGCTGCAAAAGAGAATATTGGGTAATTTTACTATTTTAGGTTGGAGATTATCTCTGTGACTTATTAGGTTTAGCACGTAAAAATATCACAATAAAAATATTTTATCCCATGTTTACCCCTTTATCCCGTGGATATGACTCATTGCATAATTTTTTCATATTCCACAGTTAAGTGCAGTTGTGACGTCACAATGGTTTTTGCGTTAAAGTGATGAAGTAAAATAAAGTGGAGTCCTGTATAAAACAGTGTAAAACATTGGATGCGAAGTATTAAACATGGGATAAAAAGAATCTCCCATGATTTGTAGTTGGATATGACTTTTATCCAACTCGTTGTGTGTTTTTATCCCCTCGCCAAGGCTCGGGGATAAAAAACACACAACTCGTTGGATAAAAATCATATCCAACTACAAATCATGGGAGATCTTATATATACATTACAATGACATACTAATCTGAATCAGTATGGAACAGCTTAAGTCATTTCAAGGTCTATATGTTAAATTCTGAAAATCACTCCAGAAAACATTTTTTTTATTCAAAGTTAATTTTAAGTAAAAAAATTGTTAGAAGGAATATTATCAAATTATGTCCCTTGTATGTGACCTTGAGTTTATGTCATTCTGCACATGAGGGTAATTAACAATATACTAGGCCTGCGAAAAGAGTCCTGACTTAACACTTTTGTATGGTATTTATAGAGAACTGTATAAGTCTAATCTATACACAGCTATTGTATGGTATGTATATAAATGTATAACTGCGTAAGTCCTAACAAACACTGCTTTTAATTGTGTGGTATGTATAGACAACTGTGTACGTCCTAACTAAACACAGTTGATGTATGGTATGTATAGAAACTGTGACAACTGTGTACGTCCTAACTAAACACAGTTAATGTATGGTATGTATAGAAACTGAGCCCCAATTAAACACAGCTATTGTATGGTATGTACAGAGAACTGTGTGTGTGATTTGAAAAAATAAATTTGTGTATATGAATTATCTAAAACAAACCAATACAGAGAATGTGTTAAATGATTATCGGCTATCAGAGTATGCGTCTTTTTTTGACTTGGTCCTCATATTAAATAATATTAAGATGTAGTGCAATCTTACGTGTCGACGACCAAAAGAAATTGTCTCAGTCCTGCTTATGATCATTGTTTTATTCTTCAATATCTACTTGCCAGATCTACTTTAAAATGAAAGCAAATTTTCTGTTCCAAATTACTCAGAAGATAACAAAAAACAACTTTAATTAACTTATCTCTATCGTCAATCAGCCTGTGATATATACGATCCGTAAATCCACGTAACAAAATAACAACTGTTTCTCTCATCTCCTAATTCTCTCGTCTCCCCGGGATTCCCCATTGTAAGTTCCACCTGGAGTTTTCTTTGTGATATTGGAGAAAAAAATTATGTTGGCTTCTTTAATTAACACTCATCGCTCGACTTCAGGAAAAGGTCCTTCTGCTGTGTGCTTAATGAAATTTCATATGAAATACCGATTATTGATAATTCCTACATGGTCTTTGTCACATACCTGGAATTTTTTTCGTCAGATGGATTGTGTGAGGATATATTCTTCAGAGAATGTATGTTTACTTCAAATAGACCCACTGCTTAAAAGTGAAAATAAATGTATTTCATAATATCTCCATCATAGAGGAATGTGATACATGTGGAAAACACGATTAATAAAAATTTTAGTCGTACTCACTAGAAACCCCTAATGCGAAAGCGGATCTTATAAATCATTATGCCAAGATATTACAATAAAACACGGTGTCTTTTTTATACATGTGGAAAACACGATTAATAAAAAATTTAGTCGTACTCACTAGAAACCCCTAATGCGAAAGCGGGTCTTATAAATCATTATGCCAAGATATTACAATAAAACACGGTGTCTTTTTTATATATGTTGTCCATTGTAAGAGTGTTTTGGAAAATAAAATGACTGACTTTCCTTTGTTGTCTCAATAATGACTGATTACTGTAGGTCACTTATTTTCGCGACACCTTATTTTCGAGAGATACATATAGGTATTTATTAACGCGAGCTATAATAGTGTTTGTTGTATATAATTCTTAACAATATAAATATGCGCGAGAATAAATTTTCGCGAGGAAACACACTCGAGTAATAACGCGAAAATAAAGTTCTCGCAAATAAAAAGTGATTTACAGTAATTCCTTCACATGGTTTATTATCGATTATTCTTGAGTCAATTTCCGAATACCGTGTGAAATATATGGAGATAACGAACAGTATTCAAGTTCAAAAGTCCATTAAACAATACAAAATAGGAGCAGAGCAAACACGGACTTCCAAACATCAGAGGTGGGATCAGGTGCCATGGAGGAGTGAGCATCCAATCCGTCAAAAATCAATATCAAATGGACCTGCCCTTTTTTTCTAAAAAAAAAATGTTTTGACGGATGTATAGGTAGCGGACAGACATTTTTCATTTATGAAATTAGACAAGTTAAGGTTGAGGGACTCTCTTTTCAAAAGCATGTATCAGGTTCTAAAGTTGCTAATACCCACCCTTTTGTTCAGCTACATGAAAAAGTGAAGATAATGAACGGTGATCGATCTCACAACTCCTTTAATATATACAAATTGTAAACAGGGCATAAAATTCGGACCCACTGAAAACACAAGAGGTTGGATAGGGTGCCTAGGAGGAGTAAGCATCCGCTGTAGAACAGTCACACCCACCGTGAGCTCTCTGTATTGAGCAAATAAACTGAGATATCTGTAGTCTATTTTAATAAAATAAAATAAAATTTTTAAAAATACTGACCTAAATATGAAGGAGAGAATATTTAGACGTAACCACTTTTGTGCGGGTATTACTGACCTATCAAAAAGGACAGTAAATACTCTAACCAGTACTAGTAAATACTGTTGTTAACCAAAGAGAAAAAAGTGTCTCAATTGGACCAAGCGAATTTAAAATACAGCCTAACGTCTTGAAAGTCAACATTAAGGCCATCAAATTTGTAAATCGTAAATGTTGACTTCAAATGAGGTTGTTGAAAGCCCTGTAACATCAACTTATTTATCAATAGCTTGTCTCGGTTTAAAAAATGGTCGTAATCAGATCATGCTCTTGCGTTACGAATAAGTTGGGAGATATAAACAACATTTGC
This sequence comes from Saccostrea echinata, assembly GCF_033153115.1. Taxonomy (NCBI): domain Eukaryota; kingdom Metazoa; phylum Mollusca; class Bivalvia; order Ostreida; family Ostreidae; genus Saccostrea; species Saccostrea echinata. Next base: position 68,122,335 of record NW_026889803.1, read on the forward strand.
AGGAGATAGTGAACTATTAATAAATAAGGGAGACCCTGAAGTCATCTCGTTAGTCATATTTCATAGTTGAGATGTCAAGCGCCCTTCAACGGCGATCGATGTCTATAGTCGGTAAAACATCCAAAAATGAAACAGATGTGACAGATTCTTCCCCCAGATTCAAACGTCGCCCTTTTTTTTTGGTTCAAACGCGACATGTGTAAGTATACGGCACAATTTGTGCTCATCGGAAATTCCAACAGACTTGGTCTCCAAAGACTACATATAGATTGTCAAGGAGGAACTCCAGAAAATTTTTGATATTTGCCTCAGAGTATTATGTTTGAAATCAAAATGGCTTTTAACAAAGTAATTTTGTAGGTGACCAATCACATTAACACAAAATATGTAATTCTGAGTTCACTTGTATTGAAAAAGCAGTTGTCTGTGAAGTTAAAAAGCCTAATCTTTATATCATCGTGAGGAATAAAACGTTCTGAAATGTTTTTTGCAATGAAAAAAAAATATGAGCACCTTTTCGTATAGTTTACAATTTAAATATTAATTTTGAATCTAGAAGAATTTTTCGCCTATCCCAGTTGCGGATCCAGAATTCTTGAAAAAAAGGGGGCAATCGGCCGGGTTATCTGGGGTCTGCCGCGTTTTATGCCCTGTTCACAGTGTTGTTTATTGATTTTTTTAATCGAACACTTTTCGTTATTCATTCATTCATTTTTATTGTAATTTGGGCAAAATGGGGGAGGGAGTGGCCTCCTCTCTATATCCCTCAGTATTTGTGCCCAAGGTTAAAATTGAAATTTCTGGAAAAAAAATTCTTGAGAACTTAAATATAAAATTTGAGACCCCCACGGTTCCTTCACGTGATTTAAGTATAATCGAATAACTATATAATAAAGAAAACTGCATATTAATTCAATGGAGGGTTGTCAAGGTTTTCTTAAGGCTTCATCTTAATTTACTATAAATACTTCGGAGGGAGAAGCTTAAACACTCCAAGTAGTCGAACCCTGTCCATTGGGTCCATAAATCAAACCAAATTGAATTCAACTTATCTGAAAATGCTTGCAAATTGAATTAATCAAGAAAAAATTGCCTTCTTGACAATGTATAAATTCAACAGTAGAATATTAAATCTTCAATTTCTACTCACTTAATCCCTGGGGCCATCTTTGAAGATATCTAAAGTTACGTAATAACGTAATATTAAGGATGTCTTTGTATAATTATAAAATATTTATGAAATATTATGGACATATACTCGTTTATTTCTAGATTAATCTTTACAAGATTTTTACACATGCAATGTCTTGATTATTCCTTTGACAGATATTGAACTTTACCTTTATGGCATTAGACCTGATGACATCTTTTCAACACCTTCAAAACATGGCTGTTTAATTCCAGAGCAATTCCCACTGACTCAACAAACATTTCCTCCATGAATCCCATTTATTTTATCCCATCCCGTTTTATTTATTTCCCTTGAGAAGGGGATCGAGATTCCTACATTTACATTTTCAACACCTTTATTCAAGTCTTAGAGCACTTTTGCCAAGTTTGGTTGATATAAAATCGAGTCCCAGGTTCCATTATATATTTATCCCAGACCCTCACTACTTAAAAATTGTTTTCATTAAAGAGGGTTTCCTTTGGATAGAAAATGAATATCAGACATACACAATACATAAAATTCAATTTAAACCTATCATTACATGTTGTTTAAAAGGGAGAACTCCCTTTCACCTCGATCAGATTTCTTGCAATGTCTGTGTATTGTCCGTGATGCCATTTTAGACCGTGACTTTGCATATCAAGTATATCATAAAATGGTCCATAGACACGCGTATTCTTCTATTAGGAGATCGAAAACAGTTACATGCTGCTAATTTCAGGAAGCTCGATCGTAAAAGATATTGAGAGAGAAGAAATAAACACAGATAAAATGTTCAAATTTCCCGGATGCTAATGAGACAGTAATATTTTCACTTTCGTGACGATATGGATTCCATAAGGATGCTTTTTCCCTCCAAGGCTTTCTCCCGTGTGCGCTTGTCTAATTTCTCACAATCTTTCTGTCAATGAGCGATGTAAAATTTAATTACTGTGAAAAATTATCAAGCTTCACCAATGCACTCTTCATTTTTGTTTTTACCAAGACTTGATACATCACAGACGTGTTTGATATGATTACAGTTTTTGTTCACAATATATACGCAATACGTTGTTTATAGCGGATGTAATTAAGTATCTGCTGTGTAAATTCCTCAGAAACCGTCTAAAATTTTCCAAGTTATTTTCTTCTTATTTTTTATTTCATTTTTGTACTTATTTACTAATCATTTTCGATTTTTCACATAATTAAAACATTCTTTGCGGTAATAAAATAACACACTGAAATGACCGAAAACTAGAAAATTTTATTGAATTGACAGGTGTCCATTCTTGTCTAAACAGAGGAAGAGCGAAAAGTTGCATCTTCTTTTAACTTTGAACAAGAAACATATGCCAGTAGAGGACTAAAATTGATTTGAGCAATAATCTTGATGAAATCCCAATCTCGTTGATAGAAAAATGCATTTTAATATGCATCTATCTAGACTTTAAAGGATAATAATCCCAGGAATTTGGCCACTGTGCCTAGTTCCTGCAAAATTCCAATATGCAAATAATTCACAGCTAAAAATTTAGTAAACGTGTTTGCTTCCATTCTCCTATTTGTACTGGCTGATTGAGCTTCACGTCATTCATGCTGGTAGAGATTTTTTCTTAAAGATACATTTTGTCATTAGACAACATTTAAGCTAGTTCAAACACTTGCTAACACTGATCATTTTCTAAATAACATGATAATGTTTACAACAATCTCAGTTTTGACTTTCTTGCGGTTTTCAGGTTCCAATTAACTACCTATACTCCATCCTTTTTTCTAATTATTTCTACAAACCGCTGCACCGGACAGTATTTGTGGCGGGCAGTGACCTTTCATTGACCTTTGTTTTCCTGTATTGTTGGATATTCTGATTAACTTAATCTCTGAATAAAAGCCCGCATCATACACATCTGCCGGGGATTTGCCCGTTATCGGGTTGGATTATATTTCCTGCTTCTGTATGGTATCTCTTTGATGAGCGATATCATTTTTCGATCAACTTGACAAGGATAATGAATTTTAGAGAAGCATTTACTGAAGAGAAATATGGGTCTTTTGTTTCGAAACAAAAAATATTTTATCTAATATGATCCGCTACCGCACTAGTATCTTTATGTGATAAGCAAACACAACCTATCTATGCTATTATTGGGTCGTATTTTGACTGACATATGTCATAGCAACTGTCATGCTTTGTTTTTATACTAAATTTGACTAAGGAATAGTCAAACTTAGTATAGATTTATATATATGTATATTGATCTGTATACCTAATCAATACATAGGGCTTAGGCGGGTGTGACCGGTACACAGGGGAAGCCTAGTCCTCCTAGGCACCTGATCCAACCTCTAGAATTTCCAGGAATCCGTGTTTTATACCCTGATCACAGATTTGTATTGTTTGCAGTTTTTTTCTATATCGATCAATGTTCGATTTCCTCACCTTTTTTTCATTTTGCTGATTGCTTGGTAAAGATCCGATTTATCATGTACTTTTTCTCATAAAATTTGCTTACGTTAATTTCATTAAAACGGAAGTGATAAAAGAATTAGAAAGACCATACATGAATAAAATAATATGGTTTGAGAAGACAGGGCTTGTAATGATTTTGTCTTTGTTTGTAAGACTCATTATTACAACTGTATTTTAGAAGAACTTCTGAAATACTCACAAATCACTTTTTAGGATGATCTGTTTGTTTGTTTTATGCTTAACGTCCCTCTCGAGAATTTTTCACTCATATGGAGACGCATGAGATTCTTCAAAATCACATTTCACACTTTTAAACTTTTAACATCCAAGTCAATAAAGGTGAATTCGATCTACCTTACCTACACTGGATTCCTAAACTTAATAAAAATCCTTACAAACAAAGAGACATTGTCGGGTCCAGCAAGTGCTCCACCAAGCCCCTATCTAATCCTCACAAAAGTTTCCCCACAAATAAAAATAATTTCACAGTTTATAAAAGTATTCCACTATCACCTGCATACGCAGTTTATGTCTTCAAACTTCGCTAATACTTAAGAGCTCGCTCTGAGTACGATCAATTTTTAAACCGAGGCAGGCTACTGACAAGTAAGTTAATGTTTGAGGCATTTCAACAACCTCGTTTGAAAACAGCATTTCGTAAATTCTATGGCAGTTATAATGATCTTGCAAATATAACCTATCATTGGGTCGTATTTTGGCTGACGCGTTTAACAACAATTGCCCAATCTTTGTTTTATACTGAATGTGACTACGGAGTATTCTGTATACCTGTCAGGCTATGATAAACTTTAACAAGCTTTGTCCTGATATTTGATCATAAACACACGGTAATCTCCCTCAGATTGTCGGTGTTTGATAAAACTAGAGAGTACAATTTGTTTCAATATTTACCAATTAAGGGCCCTCATGGGGCAAAAAGAAAGTACACTGTAAACACATATATAGTCGTATACATGTACTACATATACAGAAAGAGTTGCATGATTGATAGAAGAAAGACATATAAAAGGAGGAATAAACCAGATAGTTTTTATACATATACATAAATTCTGCACAAAGTACATGATGAAGTCATATATTTCCATATATTCCTAAGTGAAATTATATGCCTTTTTACAATTTTTTTTCATAAATTTAGAAAATATATTTTTTTCTTTTATGCAATCAATATCAGAAAAACAAAGCAACGATGGCTTTTTAACAGACTTGAGTCAATGTGTGCCAGTTTACATGTACCTACAAGTATAAGTACTCAGGTATGTAAGACAAGTATTGGTCCCAGTTTTTGTTCTGTGTATTACGTGCAGGTAATTAGCGTCTTTTATAATATTGTCACTAGGTAACATGTTAGTTGTTATGGTTATAATGAAAAGGACTAATTTCTCTGTAGACTTTACCTGTATACTTTAAAATAATCAATTGTCATACCTTGTTAATTAAGACTGACTTTAGCTTTGACACATCGCCTGCGACCTTTTGTATTTTTTAACTACTTATAAACATAATGTAGAGAACTAGATCAGTGCGCTCGCTCTCTCTCTCTCTCTCTCTCTCTCTCTCTCTCTCTCTCTCTCTCGTTGTTTGTTTCCTTATTCTTGTTTTGTTATTTTTATCCGTAAATAATGGAAACCGAAGCGATCCCTGACAATTCTACAGAGTCAAAAGGTGAACAAACATGTTTTCGCAGCTTTTTCTCGCCGTTAACTGTGTAGTATGCAGAAGCAATATTCTGTGTTGATTTGTGTGGTAACTTGAGATCAAAATATCTACATGTGGATGACAGGTTCTGACGGTCGATTGCAGAACGGTAATACTGTACTCGGCAAATGTCAGAGGATGGTTGAACGATAGACTGACAGACGGGAACAAAAACGAAGTCAGATATTCTAAGCATTTCATAAAGAAATATAAAGTGAACATGCAAATATTTATATTATGTATTAGAAAAAAATGCATAGAATACCATATTTTTTAAAAGAGAGAGAGGGAGAACTTCCGTCCACACAAAACCATTTTTAAAAAAATAAACGAAAATAAGATTTCAAAAAAGATTCATTTAAAAAATCTTTTAATCAATTTCTAATCGTAAGATCTAATATGAACAGTGAATTATACCCTCTTGATTACCGTCCGGCTAATTCTTGCATATATCAAGTTTCGTTAAGGCTTTTTCTTCCATGTTCAATGCTTTTTGCACCATCCAGAAGCGTCCCCTATCGGCGATTACGTAGAAGAACAACTTTTTTCCCGGTATATTGTTCTATTGCTGTTGGCAGCAGACATGATAATTCGATTAAAGCAATAAAAATCGTTCATTGTTTCTTAGCCCCAGTAATCTTTTTTAATTCGCCTCCTTACAGCGACCAATTGTAGAGAACGCACTAAGGACAAGCAATTACAGGCCATAACTCAAGTCTAACAGACGCATAAAGAACATTATCTACTTTGTTTTCGGAAGGAATCGATATTCGGGAAAAATATCGATAATCAGTTGATGTACGACTAGTTATTGGTAAGGTAATCTGTGTGGGCGTTTTTAAAATCCACTTATTAAGCATCATATTATTGTGCAGAAAAGCGGAAGTCCTGATTTTGAGCAAGCCAGCATGAATAAATGTTAAACCTCAACCTATATAGATACTGATTTAAAATGGAGCCTGAATATTTCATATTATTATCCTCACAAATCGTCACTGTATCTCCAGTGTAATTGTGAAAGACTGCAGTGATTTCCTCGACAGAAAGCTACAATTTCAATTACATCGATATCATAAAGCATTGAGTGTCAGGCGATCGGATGTTATATAAGGGATCTGTTGTTTCCCGCGGAATCAGTATGTCACTTTCGCTGTGGATAGAAGAAGTCAGTGATGGCGCAGAACTTATTGCAGAATAAAATTAAAAACTGAATCATTAAAAAGAAAATTATAAACGTCATCAGGTAAATTGTCACACTCCTACACTGCGTTATGGGAGATGGACCCCCTTGAGGATAATTAATTTTCTAGCTGAATCATCAAATGTGGGCTCTGTAAAGTGTGAATTTAAATCTTCTATAAGTTGGATCTTTATATTCTGACACCTGTAGCATCCATGTTTACTTCTGCAGGAATAAAAACAGAATGGATTCCAATACAGAAGGTAATATGTACATTTATTACTACAACTCCAGATGGGGTAGATTAGAAGTCACGGATTTCGGGGTGGAAGGGAATATATATATGAATGTATCATGGGGATATTGATAAGTTTTGACCAGTGTCAAAGTAACAGTTTATTTTAATTATTTTAATTTTGAGCTCCATTGAAAGGAAGAGATTATTGAAATGAACCAACAGTTTTAACTAGTATCTTTTTATTTCTCCTTTTTTTCAATTTTCAAAGGATGCATCATGCCAGAAAAAAAGCGAAAGTGTTAGCATTATAATGCATTATCTGCCGGAATTCTGTGCCTTTTTTAGCACAGCATTTTTCTACAAGTTAAGAAAAATTAAATTTAATCGCACCATAAACCACGTTTCTGGGAAACGGTATTTATAGATCCATCAATAAGAAGTTTAGTTGTGGCATTAACTTACAAAAGCTTTTTGTTTCTTTGTTCTTCGTAGTCTTTGCATTGAATGTTTGTTTAAACAGTGTTTAAAAATACAAGGCCTATTTTTGCCATATAATCGGTGTTATCGGTAGGCTGTAGGCAAATTTGTTCGACTTATGTATAATTCACATGCTCAACGTATAGACATAAGTATTTTTTCTTAAATTCATCTAGGGACTGTATTTTGAATTTGCATTGAATGTTACATATCGGAGTTAAAATGCTATGATGCATATAATTTGTTGTTGTTTTTGTATACTTTTTAATTTTTTTTTATTTGATGACCTTCATACCCAGGGCCTGTTCAGTATCTGCTGCTGTTGAAAGATCTTATCAATCGATCAGATTAGTCCTACTCACCATATTATAATTGATATATAAAAACTATTCAATTTTTAAAGGGGTTATTCGGCTGTTATGAGTGAATAAGTTAAGAATATTTATCTGTACTTATTATTTATTTTGTAATAACGATGCTTAGCTACTATGTCTAAAAAAGGGCAACATTCTTAATCAAAGAAAATTTCACACGTTCCTGGTGTTTATGCCATTATTAATCATGTTAATCGCTGCCAATTTTTTTCCTAATGATTTTTTCCACAAAACGCAAAATTCCGTGCAATGTGCTATGGAAATAAATGCTATTAACAACAATGATAATTAAAACAAAAAAATATTGAATACGATCCTGGGAATAATATATATCATATCAGATGCTATAGATCGTAGCATCGTTATCCCCAAACATTTTTAGGTGGCATTTTCAAGCTGCGAAGAGAGCGCGAAGAAACAAAGTATGTCTATTTCAATTAATTTGAAGATACAAAGTATGTCTATTTCAATTAATTTGAAGATACAAAGTATGTCTATTTCAATTAATTTGATCCCTGTCTTGCTTTACTTCGAAATACCTCAGTAGACAACACTTCTATCTTGATAGCAATTAAGAAGCACCTCACAATGTTATTTGACTTATTTAGAGGACAACCATTGTGAGATATGTATGACAATATGTAATTGAATTTTAAGGCTGTTTACTGGAGGGGGTTGTCGAACTTGGCTGACGTTTGATTATTTCCACATCATATTACGAAGTCGTAGGTACTTTGTGTCAGATTTTCTGATCCAAACCTCTGCTAACGTCTGATTAATTTTTCATGATGTACTTTTCAAATAATCGATTTCCAATACATTGGTTCCTGTCACTGACACACGTGTTGGCAGGTAAATTATTAACACGTGCTCACCTGTCGAGGATGTTATGTTTTCTATAGGTACTTTACTGTGTCTTGCAGGTAAAGGGGCCTCAGATGTTACAGATATGTTTATCACTGAGCAGTAACCGCGTGAACCTAATTTTATGTTCAAATCATGAAAACTCATTATAATTGACAAGTACAAAATAAATCATTTTGACTGCTGTAAGTTTAAAGTATTAACAAAACCATTCTACCTTTATACAGTTACTGCCAGCGTGCCTTCAATTGACCATGATCAAAAATAAAAATTTCATCACACCAGACCTTCAAAACAAATGTTTTCAATGCAATAAACATGTTTCATTTGGCTTCATTGTAAGGTTCAACATTAAAATTCTACTATAATACTAATGAATTTACGAAAGACATCTAATTTATATTTAAAATGTACATTAGGGAAGCATATCATGCCGGGAAAATGGCCTTTTGCTTTTACATTTTTTTTTAAAATAACAGTTATTTATTTCAGTTAGAGTTATCTCTCTTAACAGAGGGTTGTTGAACCTTAATATTGCATCTCATCTCTCTTAACAGAAGGTTGATGAACCTGAATATTGCATAAATATCATTCGTTTTCGTAATCGGACTTTCATTCAATTTCGTTAATAGAAACGAGCAGTAGAAATCGCTAAATATCTTTATTAATTCAAGGATACAAAGCGGATAATTACATGTTTAAATTTACAATGTATCATGCCTATGTAATCCATAATATAGTTCAACCTTACCGTGCAGTCCATTATGTAACATTGAAAATTAGGGGCATTCTCTGTATTAAGATCACATATCCTGTATATTATAAAATGGACTTGATTTTTTTATATATATAGATTTACACTGTGGTTCTTTAAATAAACTTTCGTGTTTTTCCATTTGTCTTCTGTGGGTATAATTTTCGATATCACCTAGTCCTGTTCAAAGAGTCGTCTACGCTGAAGGATCTTACTTACTAAATGTATATATGTCAGTACGGGCATTTTGTTTGATTGAAATAAAGCTATTTGTAATCTATTTATTCTCCCCTTTCTGTTTTCAATAAAAGAAAAATCTTCACAGCTTGAAAATACCACCTAAAGAATAGTGGGTGATAACTATGCCACAAACTCTAACATCTGATCAGAGAGATTATAATCGCAGGATCGTATTCAATATTATTTATCTTCATGGGTTATTAACATGATTGTTTTTTTTTTTTCTTTTCATCTCGTTTAAGGAGTGAAAATCATTAAAATAAATATCACGATTTATCCGGGTCAAATATTCCAATTGATTGTTTATTGTTACGTTCAAGAGAGAAAATGCATTATTACAAGGTATATCTAAGCTCAACAAGACCTTTGTTTATTTAACAAATAAGGATTGATTTATTTGGTTGATGATCAATGAAGACAAACCAGTAATTATCTAATTGAGTGAATATCTATTTAAAACTTTCAGGAAAAAAGTGGTGATATCATAAAACTGCAATAATAATGTTGTAATAACATCCACTTTTGTTTACACCAATTTGAAAATCTCATGTACCTGTTTCCCCATACGCTATATCTACATGTAGTTTATAGTTTAATATTGGATTTTTTTTTTAATTTCTTTCTTTCTTTATAAACTGTCTTTGCTGTTATGCCCTCTGGGCTCAAAGTTGGAATAATCTTAACTTTACCAGAGATGTGTGATATTTTATTAGTCCCCTACCGGTGAAACCGGAGGGGACTATAGGTTTCCTCCGAGTCTGTCCGCCCGTCTGTCGGTCTGTCTAGCTGTCTGTCTGTCTGTCCATCTGTCTGTCTAGCTGTCTGTCTGCCAGTCTGTCCCACTTGGTTCTCCGCACTTTTTTCTAAACGCTTAAAGATATTGAGCTGATTTTTAGTGTGTGAGTGTATCTTGATGAGTTACAGGTCAAGTTTGCATTTCCTTCCGCGTCAATGATTTTTTTTACGGAATTTAGACCTTTTCAATTTTTCAGGGTTTTCCGCAATTTTTTCTAAACGTTTGCAGATATTGAGCTGATTTTTGGTATGTGTCTTTACCTTGTTGAGTTATAGATCAAGTTTGCATTTCGTTCCGCTTCATTGATTTTTGACGGAATTGTGGCATTTTCAATTTTTAACGGGAACCAGATTACACTTGCTGGTAGGGGACTAGTATTGCTAATGCAATACTCTCAGAATGCTTGTTTTCCTTTAGCCTTTTCAATATTTGATGACCTGTTTACTCTTTACATCTACATAATGCCTCTCAAAAGTTTAAAACCTGGTCCTATTTGCTTTCAACTACTGGCTGATATTTCGTGGCATAACCTTTATGCATTTGATCAGAAATTTCGATACCTTTACAACAGAATATACAGCTGTATTTTACATCAAAAGTTTTATAACAGCAGCTATTTATAAATACTTCTACAACAGTGTATATATCTCAATACGTTTACAACAATAGATATTTCAATAGCTTTCTAACAGAAGACATTTCATCACCTTGATAACAACAGATATTTCACCTTTATGACAGCATATACCTCAGTACCCTTATAACAGCAAACAATTCGTTACCTTTTATAGCAGCACATATTTCAGCACCTATATAACAGCAAATATTTCAACACTCCTGATTCCAACTCTGATGTTTGGAGGTCCGTGTTTGCTCTGCTCCTATTTTGTAATGTTTAATGGACTTTTGAGCTCGAATAATGTTCGTTATCTCCATATATTTCACTCTTATAACAGCAGAAATCTCAGTGCCTTTATAACATACATATTTAAACACTTATTCAATAGCTATATAACATCAGTTATTTCACTACCTATTCAAAAGTAGATATTTCATTACCATTTTATAACATAAGATATTTGAATACCTTTACAACCAGATATTCAGACACCTATGATGATATCACACTAGCTTAATAACAGCAGGTATACATCTGTATTTCAAAACCCTTATAATAATAGATATTTTAACACCTTTATAAAACAGCTGATATTTCAATACATCTATAACATCAGATATTTGAAACATCTTTGTAACAGCAGCTCAGAACAGGAGAGATTTTCAATACTTTTTTAATAGCAAATATGTCTATACCTTCATAACTGTAGAAATTACAATTCAAGTTTCCTTGAGACTACACTTTTTAATAATAAACTTTGAAAATGTGGTAATAGAAGAACTACACACGCTGATTCGAGATTCCAGCCAACATTTTACAGACACTTTATTAATATCTTTAGCAATTTTACTACTCAAGTTCATTAGTATTCGATTAATAACTCGTATATAATTGTCAATTAATTAATTGCTCTCTATTACATCTCATTCTGAAAAAGGGGTATAAAATTTCGTCCCTTGAAATCAGACACTCACCGACTTTTAAAATGAATATGGATTTGAATAAATGTCCATTTAATCTTTAAATATTTTAACTAATGTAGAATTAGCCATATCAGATTAATAATAAATATTTTATTTAAATTCTGATCCGTAAATTCTAAATATTAAAATATTTCAGATATTTGAGTTCTATCGATTGCTGGAGTTGACATTGTCCCCGGGAACCCAATCTTCGTTCATCAACGTATGTTCTCTTGTCTCATTAAGATGTTCCATCAAATTTATAATCGACGTTTCTTAGCTTGTCACAAGCCACACTATTCTCCAAAACTGAATTGAAATCATTTAATAGTAGAGTTTTCTAGTGGTCAAAAATAAGTATAAACAGACAAAACTAAGTTAAAAATAGTAATACTGTATTCTACCCTCTTTAATGTAATGTGATCCATAAATCTTTGTTTTTAAATATTCCATTAAGTCTGTTATGCTTGAAGAATATAGTCGCATTTTATGCAACAGCTTTTTGTAAAACACATTTTGATTGGCCAATGTACTTGATGTTTAAAGCAATTAAACGAGCATTATCGGAAGTGAAAGGTAACACAGTGCATGCTGACGTATTAACGTATCAACGAAATAAAATGTAAACAACAAACAAAATACCTAATTTGCATTAGAATAGAAATAACTATCTTCTCATTTGTTATTTGTGACTGTAAATGCTGATATAACGGTCGTAAATAACAAATGAGAAGACATTCAATCCCGAATAAGGGTCCGTGTAGAGGAAATTTCCGAAAGGACCTTCTTTAAAAATCTATGAAAACACTTAATGCATAATTTAAACAAAGGATAAAATTGTCCCTACTCCTTGAGGTAAAATTAAAACATATTATGTAAAAATAAATAGCATTTCCAACATAATATACATTCACTGTTTAGTTGCACATTTTTTTCAACAACTTCATATCAGATGATATTTCAACACCTTTATAACAGCAGATATTTCAATACATATATAACAGCATATATTTAAATGCTTTTATAACAGCAGATAATTCAGTACCTTTATAACAAACATTTTAAACCTTTATACAAAGATGCATTTCAATACTTTTACAATAGCAGATATAAATACCTTTAAAACAGCAGACATTCAAACACCTTTATAACAACAGACATTTCAACACCTTTATACCAACAGATATTTCAATACCTTGATAACAACAGGCATTTCAAACACCTTGATACCAACAGATATTTCAATACCTTGATAACAACAGGCATTTCAAACACCTTTATAACAACAGGCATTTCAACACATTTATAACAAAAGGCATTCCGATACAGTTCTGCAGCTATTCTAGCGGTAGCCACTACTCGACTTTCCTTAATATTAAAATTTTGAGAATGAATTTTGATGAGAATGTTTTAATCTAAAAACTTGAGCACTAACTCTCGATTTTTGCCTACCTTTGAAGCACACATAATCTAGCATATTTTTCTATCACAGGTTTTCTTCACGCAAAATCAACCACATTGTCATTCGATTAATAAATCTATTATCATTGTCAGTTAAGGTCTGACGACACGTTCCTCGAATATCTGATTTTTTAACATCTCTGTAACATACCAGAAATCTTTCAAATTATTATTGTCTTCTTATTTCTAAAAAGTTTTCAAACTGTCTTAAAAATAATAACTGTGATATCAGCAATTCAAGTGAAATCTAATAGGGTTATATAGAAAATATCAACCTCTGGTATCTTGCACACATGCCTTGTAATGTACCTCATTTTTCGCGAGGAAACTTATTAAAGCAGCGAAACTTTAATCACAAATTTTGGGAAAAATATATATATTATTGGGAAACGTGCCGTTTGACCTTAATTGAGTTTAATTAAATAAAAGTGTATAATTTTTTTTCCATTGAAATCGTTATCTGATTTTAACCAAGATTTATTTTATTTCAATGTAGTAGATATAACATAATTGATAACAATGATATTTCATCCTTAATGTCGAGGAAAATCATTATGATTCTTACTCATAATGCTGAATTCATTTATCTCTACTGTCAGGCCACGTTATTGCAGAAAGTACGTTAGACCCAATGCAAATAAACAAATGTGGATGTCAAGTATTGGCAGAATTGAAATTTTGTTTACTCATACTTTACATGTAAATAGCCTGCCATAAGGAAGTATTTGGCACGAAATATGCAAGGAGACATGCAAATCAGGCAACTGCCACTTACAAGCATAATTTCTGTAATTTACTTATGAATATTCGGAGAAACTGTGTCCACTCCTAATACTTAATTTGAAGAATACGTTTTATTTTTACCAGGATGAATCAGTTTTGCTTAATGATATGCAGATCTTCTGGGTGTATTGCCATTCCTTTACCTAAACAAGTTCATGAGTTACACCATTATGCATAATTATCTGATTGATCATTTTTTTTTCTTTACAGAAAATTGGATCCTTTTCACGGATTTGTCATTCGTCAACAACACAAATATTTCATTTACAGCCATGGGTTCAGAGACAACTAATGGACTGATGACATTCGGCCATTGGTTCACACGTATCCATGGCTACGCCAGCTTGTTCACGTGCATTTTTGGGATATTTACTAACCTCTTCAACATTTCTATTCTAACACGTAAAGATATGTGGAACCCCACCAACTGCCTTCTGACATGGCTAGCTGTCTCAGACATCCTCACCATGATCCCTTACATTCCATTCTCCCTCCATTTCTACTGCATCCACAACTTTGATGAAATCTCACAAGAAAAGTTCTCTCGCGGCTGGACCACGTACATGCTTGTCCTTGTAAATTTAGCAGCGACTACACACACGATTTCGATATGGCTAGGTGTCTCATTGGCAGTTTTCAGGTTTACACAGTTACGGACCACAGCCAAAGGACCTTTAGCACGCATGAGGAGTATGCGACAAGTCAAATACACTACTGTGTTAGTATATATTCTTTCTACCCTGTGTTTAATCCCTAATTACTTGACCAACGAAGTTGTTCAACAGAAAATGGATTCCAACATAACGATATACGTCCTTAATGATTTAAAACTAGCCACCAATGAAACAAAGCCGATCGTGCTCGCTAACGTTCTCTCCTACGCTATTGTGGCCAAATTCATTCCATGTGCACTCATGATAGTGTTCGGGGGGTCATTGTTGTATAGTCTTGGAATCAAAGGAAGGCATCGAAGGACTAGACTTTCGGCTGGTCAGCCGCCCGCAAAACGAGGCACGAAGCATTCCAAGACGACTAAGCTGTTGCTGGTTGTGATTATTCTATTTTTGGTAACGGAGTTCCCTCAGGGTATTGTGATTTTCATGAGTGCCATTGTTCCCAACTTTTACAAGTCTGTGTATGTGCCTTTAGGAGATTTTATGGATTTCCTTGCACTTGTGAACAATGCCATAAATTTTGTTTTGTATTGTAGCATGAGCAACCAATTCCGGTCTCGATTTTTGGAGATGTACTGTAACAAAAGACGTGGTTTTAAGTACACAAATAAGTTTAGTTTTACGTATTCTTTATCGTCCTTCACCAAAACAACTGTAATTGATTCCTTAAAGAGATGAAACAAAATGATAGATTGTTTCCTTTGCCAAAGAATGTGTAAATTTATTATTTGTTACTTAACTGTTGTTTCTTTACGGACTAAATAACTTGACTGGCATTCCGTACAGATTTTTATAATAGAGTCCCACTTCACTGATACATGAATCAATTGACTGAGTGAAGTATTAATTTTGTACATGTCTAAAAATATGTATAAAGAAAGTCAAAATGAATGTGTTCTTTTTCTTTACAGCAGTGTGCTTTGATATAATAACGTCACATAATACTGTGTAATAATTTAATGAGCACTAAAAAACAAAATAAAGACCTGAGTCTCAAAACAATGTAAAATCTAGGGTACAATAGATATAAGAAAGTGCGATGCTGACTAGAAGGCCTGCATTTACAAGGAAGAAGAAGACAGAAAAATATCCTCATCTTTTTTAATACATGCTGCAGGGCAATTTACGTTTCGTATTATTCCAGGAAATACTTCTTTAAAACGAAAAACATTTTGATAACCGGACCTTTACGTATTTTTTCTTAAATTCCTAGTTTTATAATATAATTTTCATTGTTTTTCATTTGTGATATACTTCCTGGAAGTCATGCCAGTAACTACATACAACCAATGGTTAAATGTCGTTAAAAAAAACCTCACAAAGACCTCGATCCGATTTTTAAAAATTATGGCTTTGGTGAAAAATTTTGCGGAAAGTGATACTTTAAAAAAAAAAAAAAAAAAAAAAAAAAGCTTGAATATTTGGATTATTCACCCTTCCCCCACGTTAACTGCACAGTGACTCCAGAATATTCACAGATATTGTGAGTCATTTGTCAGCCATGCAATGATATATATTTGAAACGTATAAAACAAAAGGAATCTGAATTAAATACAGCCCTATATATTATGTTTACATATTGGATAAATACATAGGTGTTGAAATATTACACGAGACGATGGAATATGTCTGTGTTTTACACGCAATGAACCTTTTATCTTCTTTACACCATCTTCACGTTGATTGAAGTGAACTGGAAACTTGACAGAGAGAATGGTTGCTATGGTTACAGCCAAATTTACGTATTCTTTGTCATAAAATGTATAAAATTCATGATACTTTAATGTACTTGCTACGTGCTCTATGTATCAAAATTAATACAAAAATCTATATTATGCATTTATATTTTGATATTCCCAGCTTATTAACATTGAGATAATAGCGCAATTTCAAGCAACGTCTAAGAAAATGCGAACTTATCTCACAGATAGGCCATTGTTAATATTGCTTTGCGCTTCCAGGAATTATATATATATATATATATTATATTATATTATATTATATTATATTATATTATATTATATTATATTATATTATATTATATTATATTATATTATATACAAAGCACTAAAAATGACCTACGACACGAACAATAATAATTGTCAAATTTTCGGGACGACCTGTCCCTTCCTCAGGATAAAGAAAAAAGTTAAGAAGTCATAAAAACAAAGGAAATAGAGAAACAAAAACAACTAGCACTACTACTAAACACTCAATCAGTAAATATTTACAGTGTTACATATTTAATTTGAAGTTTATAAACAGTTGTGAACAAAGAAATACGGAGCGCTATGAATTGCGTCCGTTCTATCGGGTGTACTCTGGTGAAGTGTGATGTACATAATTGAACGAATTAATTATCGCTAATTAATTAGGACCAAGCAGTAAATCGTACATTGTCTTACTCTCTCAAAATAGCGTAACTATACATGATAAAAATAAATTATAGAAAGATAATATGGAAGGGCAATTTTAAAATATGAATTTTGATATATTATAAATTTGGAAATCGGATAAAAGAAATAAACAACAATGTAAGCTGTAAATATTTGGGTAGGTTGTTCCAGAATTGCTAATGCGAATTAACGGTAAAGTTTACACTAAATAGAGAGAATGAACTTGTTTGTTACAATCCGGGATTTGATCTAGTTCATGTTCATCCTGGTGAAGTCATTTAGTTTGTTAATACCATTAGGGCGGAATGACATCAGCCTGTGCATCCAGAACTTTTCCTTGCCTTTTCTCTGAGCGTCTGTCCATCTTGGATTATGGTCAATAACCACGACTGTCACGTCCTCCCATTTGTGACCTTCAAGGTTGAAATGTTCCCCAACGGGTTCATTGAGTTTTTTGGTCCTAATGGTAGAACGGTGATTATTGAGTCTCCTGCGGAGATCTCCTGTTTCACCAACATACTGTTTGGAGCAAACTTTGCAACTGGTGAGATAAATGCAGTTGTCTGTTTGACAGGACAAATTCCATAGTATTTTGTAGCTACGACCTGTAATGGGGCTGTTAAAGCTGTCTGTGTCAGAGCTGTGCTTACAGAAAAGACATCTTCTGTCAAAGCAAGTTTTAAAGCCCCCGTTAGGTAATGGATTGTCCAATCTGGTTCTTACTACCATGTCCTTTAGGTTCCCCGGGCGTCTGTATGCAGCCAATGGGGGCTCCTTGAAGACCTCTGCCATTCGTTTATTTGAGTGGAGAATTGGCAGATACTAGGAAATTTGTCCTGTCAAACAGACAACTGCATTTATCTCACCAGTTGCAAAGTTTGCTCCAGACAGTATGTTGGTGAAACAGGAGATCACCGCAGGAGAGTCAATAATCACCGTTCTACCATTAGGACCAAAAAACTCAATGAACCCGTTGGGGAACATTTCAACCTTGAAGGTCACAAATGGGAGGACGTGACAGTCGTGGTTATTGACCATAATCCAAGATGGACAGACGCTCAGAGAAAAGGCAAGGAAAAGTTCTGGATGTACAGGCTGATGTCATTCCGCCCTAATGGTATTAACAAACTAAATGACTTCACCAGGATGAACGTGAACTAGACCCAATCCCGGATTGTAACAAACAAGTTCATTCTCTCTATTTAGTGTAAACTTTACCGTTAATTCGCATTAGCAATTCTGGAACAACCTACCCAAATATTTACAGCTTACATTTTTGTTTATTTCTTTTATCCGATTTCCAAATTTATAATATATCAAAATTCATATTTTAAAATTGCCCTTCCATATTATCTTTCTTTAATTTATTTTTATCATGTATAGTTACGCTATTTTGAGAGAGTAAGACAATGTACGATTTACTGCTTGGTCCTAATTAATTAGCGATAATTAATTCGTTCAATTATGTACATCACACTTCACCAGAGTACACCCGATAGAACGGACGCAATTCATAGCGCTCCGTATTTCTTTGTTCACAACTGTTTATAAACTTCAAATTAAATATGTAACACTGTAAATATTTAGTGTTTAGTAGTTTAGTAGTTGTGCTAGTTGTTTTTGTTTCTCTATTTCCTTTGTTTTTATGACTTCTTAACTTTTTTCTTTGTCCTGAGGAAGGGACAGGTCGTCCCGAAAATTTGACAATTATTATTGTTCGTGTCGTTTGTCATTTTTAGTGCTTTATATAAATTTCCATCCGTGACCTTGTATCTACTTAGTAGATCCGACACTTAGAATATACAGTGTTGTTGGATTTTAGTGCTTTATATATATATATATATATATATATATATATATATATATATATATATATATATATATATATATATATATATATATATATATATATATATATATATATATATATATATATATATATATATATATATATATATATATGGAGCAGAGCAAACACGGACCTCCAAAAACATCAGAGGCGGGATCAGGTGCCATGGAGTAGTAAGCACAACCTGTCAACCTTTCACACCCGCCCTGTGCTCCTTGACATGATTAGGTAAACGGGAAAATCCGTATACAATTCAGTGTGTAAATAATGGCCCAACAATTTGAATGAAAAACGTCAGTCAACATTGGTTTAATGTTAAAACATTATTGTGACGTAAACCTTTTGTTTGTGTTGTCCTTTTTACAGCTTAATGTTGGGCTATCTCCCCAAACAATCCATTAGGTTACCTGTAAGTGTCCATTCTTTTTGGAAAACTGTCCATTTTTTTTTAAGAATAGAGAGTTGTTTTTTTTTTTTTTTCAAACAGAATGGACAGTTAAAACAAACAGAATGGAGAGTGATAGGTAAACTTTGGAATGTGTTCAAGAGGGAAACAAAAACAAATACCATTAATACTCTTTAATTTACATGTAAATAACAAAAGAACGCGGAGATTTAAGTTAATCCAGAACACAATGTCTGCACAGCATCCACTAAATTTTACTCTGTTAAATCCATGAATAATGCACATTATTTCAATACTCAAAACTCAATTTTCAAAAAATTTGAATTCAAATGACACAATTTCACATTTGATTTAAATTTCGTAAAAATCATTCCCTCGAAGAAATTTTGTACGTCTAATATTAAATCCTCCACCCAGAAAACAGTTTCCACCATGAACACTGCACTGTTGCAGTTATTATTTCCGTAAAAAATAATTGAAAATGAAACATTTCCAGATTTGATTTGAAAAACATTTTCAGGTCGAAGTTTGGCTCATGGCTATCGAACACTCAGAACACAATCTGCATCTCACCATTACACAGGACCTGCTACATTGCTGTAGTCAATATATCCTCAAAAATTGAATTCAAATTAAATATTTTCAGGTGTGATTTGATTATCTGTATCTGTCGGAGAAGATCATTTTTGGTCAAAGCTTGGCTAATATTTCTTTTACTCTTACTCTTCTGTTTCTAGATCCAAATATCACTAATTTGTGTATCTTTTGGTTTATTAGATTTTGATTCTGTCATATACTCTCTCCATGAAATATGTGGTGATAACGAACAGTATTCGAGCTCAAAAGTCAATTAAACATAACAAAATAAGAGCAGAGTAAGCACGGACCTCTAAGACATCAGAGGTGGGATCAGGAGGGCGTGGAGGAGTGAATATCCTCGGCCAACCGCCGTGTGCTCCTTGTCATGATCGGGAAATAACGGGAAAATCCGCCGACAATTCAGTATGTAAAAAATGACAATTTGTATGAAAAAAGTCAGTCAGCATTTGACTTAATGAAAGATTGCATTTGCTGACAAGGTCATTGTATTGACCATAAAACTTATAAAATGATGACTTTATACGGGACTGCTAATATCATTGTTTCATCAACTTGTTTGTCAATAACTTACCTAAATTGCTCATACGTAAAGCATGCTCTGGCGTATCGAATCAACTGAGAGATATAAATCCCGTATGCAGGTGATGAAGGTATATTGCTGCATAAGTAAGGGAAGTTGACGATTGAAAAGTTAAAGTCATCACGTTTATCATAAAGCTTTGTTGTTAGATTACCATTAACGTCTTTTCTAATAAAATATCCAAATATGAAACAGATGTGTCAGAATCTGTGGTATCTTTTATCTCAAGCTCACCAGGATATACTAGTATCGTGTCGACATTGGAATGGAAATAGCCATTGTTAATTGACAATACGTCGTCGATATATCTAAATGTCGAGTTGAAGGCCACAGCAAGCGTTTTCTTCTTTTCACGTAAAAGATTTTGAAGAAATTCTGCTTCATACGATCTGTTAATAACGGGGCGCAATTGGTACCAATGGAAATTCCAAAAGATTGTTGGAAGACCTGGTCTCCAAAAATCAAATAGATATTGTTGTCAATCAGAAACTCGAACATCTTTTTAATGTCAACTTCAGAGAACATCTGTGTACCATCAGATTGATTTTTAACAAAGTAATTTTGCAAATGACCAATAACAGGGTAAGTAAATTTGCGAGTTCCATTTTTATTCTATTTTCCTCCATCGGTGGAAAACATGTATGTCTTTACAACGCAATCTATAAAACTAATTTTGAAGCATCGCATACTTGTATAAATACTACTATCCCCCAAAATCCACCTGTAACTGTCCATTCTTTATACAAAGACCTTTGTTATTTGCATCTGGAAACACAATGGCTATATCTAGCGTACCTGTGACTGTCAATTCCGTAAACAATGAACTTGTCATTGTATGTTTGCTACTTGTCATATCTGATACCAGTTTTGTTCATTTTTTATTTAATTTTCAGAACAAAGGAAATCATATTTTAAGAAGGAGAAAGGCCTCAAACTGTCAATTCTGTGAGAGAAAGAACTAATCTCGGGCCTACGGCCATCGACTAGTTCTTTCTCTCACAGAATGGACAGTTTTCGGCCTTTCTCCTTTTAATAAATTGTATTTGCTGATAAGGTCATTGTGTCGACCATAGAACTTGCGAAATGATGACTTCAAACGAAACTGTTGATATTTTTGTTTTATCAACTTGTTGGTTAATAGCTTGCCTCGTTTTAAAAATTCATCATACGTAGAGCATGCCCTTGCGTTTCGAATCAACTGGGAAAAATAAACTTCATACGCAGGTGATTAGGATATATTTCTACATAAGTAAGGGAAGTTGACAAAAGAAATGTTGAAGTCATCATAAATTACATTTTAGCCAGTGTTTAACATTATACATTTATGCGGGCATATTAATGTCTTTACAATTAAAAGCTTGTAAATGTCTGTCACTGATATAAAGGTCAATCGGACTGAAATACAGCCACAGTCCTTCATAAGCAAACTTTTTTTCCTCAAAAAGTAAATATTGTGTTCCCAAAGTAAAACAATGTGTGCGATCTGAATAAGTGTGTTTATTTCATCTTCCTAATTGTAGTTCAAGCAGGTTATGTTGCTCATCCATGTCAAATTCCTGACCGGGTGTAACCGGTCAATAGGGGATGCTTACTCCTCCTAGGCACCTGATCCCAACTCTGGAATTTCCGAAGGTCCGTATTTTATGCTTAACACAGATTTGTATTGTTTATAATAAGATCGATCATTGTTCGTTATCTTCACCTCTTTCATTCCTCCTTATAATCATTTCTTGATGTAAGTTGTAAAATACTTCAAAATATTTTTTGCTTAAGTGATGAGGACAACAATGATATTTGACTCTTAATTCTCATGATTGTCATTAAAACTATATGTAGAATCAAAAACTATTTTCTTTTTAAATAACTTAATTCAGCAAATCAATGGGGATCTTTTGTAGATTTAGATACGATCAATTTATAAACCGAAACAGGCTACTGACAGATAAGTTGATGTTATAGGGATTTCACGACCTAGTTTAAAGTAAGCATTTCGTAAATTCGATTGTCGTTATAATGATCTTGATAGCAAATATACCTATCATCGAGCCGTATTTTAGCTGAAGTGTTTCATACCAATTGGTAGGCCTTAGTTTTTTTCACTGAATTTGACTACGGAATGTTCCGTCTACCTGATTAATACATAGGGGTCAATAGGGGATGCTCACTCCTCCTAAGCACCTGATCCCATCTGTGGAAATGTCAGGGGTCCATATTTTATGCACTCTTCACAGATTTGTATTGTTTATATATATTTATTTAGATCGATCACTGTTCGCTATCTTCACCTTTTTCATACATAAAGTAACTTGGGGGGGGGGGGGGGGTCGTTTCTAGACCAACCAATACCCAAACTTCATAAATCTCCTATCAGTTTCGTACCCAAAATTGATAGCGGTTTACTGATTTAATGATCACACGCTTGTCCTACCAAGGATAAGGAAAAGTTGTATATATTTTCCAGGAAGTGCAGATACAATTTATTGCAAAATCTCACAGATACCAGGGTCTAATTTGAAATGGCCATTACCCTGAGTCCTTGAAAAATCCCTGAACCCACTACCTGTTTCATGTCTTTGGGTTTAACTTTAGAAATAGATACAATTTAAATGCAAATTCAAGGAATATTCCGAAGTAGAAAAAATGTAAATTCCAAATTTTAGAGCACCATATTCAAAAGAGAACAATCACCTTAAAATCCCTTTAGAGCAGAGTTATTTGCCAAGGCAATTCCGGGTAGCCCATTTATCAGGTATTTCTTTAATGTCAGGATAATTGGGAACTACAAACAATAATAGCATCTTTTTGTGTATACAAAATAGATGCCTTTATTTTACGAGAAAAGTATATTTGCAGGGACCTATATACTAGTATATAGGTCCCTTGTACGTTGGCTTAATAAGAGTCGGGCTTGGACGACACAGCAAGTGTTGTGTATATAAAGGGTCGGGTTTGTTCTTCACGTTCCTTTCTGCTGAACCTTTCATTGGTAAATACGCATAAAAAATGCTTACAAAAAATACATCTAATTTTTGCTTTGTAATTTTAAAAACTCGTATAATTTTCCATTTATGAATTGTTTTTCAACCATTTTAAAGTTTTTATTACTGTTGATGTTTATTAAATAAGGCGGATGATGTTGGCTTCAAAATTTTTACGAAGCAGACGATTAATTTACCTTTGAATTGTTATTAAATGATCAAAGATTGGTTATCAACATTAATTATTGTCTTTTTGTTTCATACTGCGTCGAAATGGGAAAATGCAAACCCAGAATAGGGGAAGAACAATATGGAAACTCGGTCCGACCTTTTTGTGGACACAGTGAGGATGGGCACAAATATAAATCAAAGAAAAGAATAGCAAATAATCTGTAAACCAGTTGGAAAAAAAGACATTGAATATATGTATCATGAAATATATGGAGATAACGAACAGTATTCAAGCTCAAAAGTCCATTAAACATTACAAAATAGGTACAGAGCATCACAATCCAATATATCAGGTACACCCACCACCTTTGAAATACATAAATCAGTTGAATGGTTATACTTGATTAATCTTTGCCATTGTAGAATGAGACCAAAATATAAGCAATAGTATGCTTATACAGTGTATAGATATTGCTTCTAAAAATCATTGCTTAAAGTGTTGCTTTTCAAGCTTAGAGTGTAGCATTTATTTCTTTTTTTCTAAAGAAAGGAGAGGGGGCTTACTAAGGAAAAAACTATTAAGCTAAGTTTAAAACAAAAGTACCAGAAAGTCAAGCTGAAAACAAAATATATTTAAATATAACTACCAGTAAATCCTACAGAATTATGTCACAATAAAATAATCTTTCAAAAATACATTCAAATCATATTATAATTTTACCATAGAATTCTGAAATAAGGACAAAAGACTTGCAGTTGCATGGAATTGTTCAAAACTAAGGTCAAAATAATTCAATAGATTGTGCATAGATGCTATTGTTGGGTGCACATTGTACAGCAGCCTTAACTTTGCCATATGTCCGTTTATGTTAGTAAAATGTTCTGGACCTATTATGCATTTATATTAGGTTTCTATTTGTGAGAGGATTAAATTTAGTTTTTGTATAAATTCAGGTAGTATGTAATATAACAGATACAATGTTCTGTGTAATTGTAAAATTAGAACTTTGTGAATCGTTCAAATCCATCTATTAGGCACTACTTACAACAGGGCTCAGACTAAACAATGATTTGTTTGGAGAAACAATTAATTTATGAAAGCATCAGAACCAAAGAAAGCCCTAAAAATCTTGTTTCATGAAAGAATTTGTAATTAAAGTTAGAGCACTAGATTATGAAGGGGGAAAAAGTCTCTAGAATGTGATATATTTAAATTTAAGTAAAAGGGAGAATGATATCACCTATCTTGCCCAGGGAAAAGTATTGTTATATTTATTTAAATGCTCCAGAGCTTTCCTGGAGTTCAGTGCTTTGTATTCATGAAATTTTGGACTAATGTTATATAGGTAAGTCATAAAATCAGTTGCATATCATAAGTTATTACAGATTTACACAGCTTCAAACTCAATATATATGACTTGAAACAGAGGGATCTTAATTGTGTGGGGTCTGGGAGCAGTAAACCTCTAGAAAGGTCCTTTCTCAAGTCTCGTATCTTTAGGTGCTCTCGTTGAGGATTCTATTTGCTAGCTATTAAATTGGAAATGAAATGATCTTATAATACAAAAAGGGGGGGGGGGGGTATCATTGTTTAACCACATAATTTATCAATCTCATTGATTAAGTTTGAATGAAAAGGAAAATACAAAATATTTTTATATAAACCTCCATTTTTTTTATTACTGGAATTAGGATATCTTTGTTATGATCCTGTAGAGTGCAAATGAAAGGTTGGAAATTGCAACTTCTTATACAAGAATGTTTTTGTGATCACTTATTAATGAATACATGTATATCTTAATGATTAGTTATTAAATCAAAAAAATTCCATACAGTCAAACCTCATTGTCTTGAACTTATGGGACAAGAAATAACTTTCAATTGAGATGTCGGATATTTGAGATGTCAAGGATAGAATGCTTGAGGAGTAGGTGTCAATCTGAAGTAACCATGTGATTTAAGATATCAGTGTTCCAAATACCAAAGTTAAAATTACAATTACTTTTGTAAAGCAATTAAAACTTGTAGAACATTCATCAGATTGTATGTTGCAAAATGAATATATGGTCTTATTTTAACTATATTTAGTTGTCTTTAGACATCAGCAGTGACCCAAAGAAAGATTTTGTCAAGTACATGTACCTTAAATTCTTAATAATGTAGCAATTATTTCTCAAAAGAGTCCTAGAAAGGTTAAAACTTTGCTTAAACTTTGTAATTTTATACAGATAATGCTGATTGTTTGGCTTTGGGCATTGGGCTTACATTTTAAGGTGTTTGGATCTGAAAACTCCTAGTGCTTATATTTTGTAATTTTGTACATGTATATAATGCTGATTAGTAATTCTAAGACTTCAGGATATGCTTTTGGTTTACATTTTTATTGAGTTTGGTTTTTTTTTTAATCAGAACACCAGAAAAATATAATTTCCTTTTTTAATCAAGTCAATATTGAATGCAGTACTAGTTATATTCAGGCTGATTGCATTTAAGAAATAAATAACAAGTTTAAAAACTTCAATGGGAATTGAAGTGGGTCGGTCACGTGATCAAATCCTGTGAAGGCCGAAGGCCTTCTCAGAAGATTTGATCACGTACCGACCCACTTCAATTCCCATTGAAGTTTTTAAACTTGTTATTTATTACTTATATATACATTTGAGACGGACAATCGAATGTAATCGAATATAAATATTGCACTAACTGTACGTCGTAGATTTTGACAAATTACGCTAGGTGTAAATCGGCTTGAAAAGCGGTTACGCTTCAAATTCATCTGGCAAAGGATTGTTTTGAAGGGAATATTCTGTGAAAGGCCTCTTGTGATCAATTATTATAGTGAGCATATTGGTGTCTGGGAATTTTTGTATTCATGAGAACCCATATTCGATGTTAAAAAACACAAGAAACACGTCCGATGTTTGATACTAAAAAGTTGGAGGAATTTCGGTCGGAAAGGGATGGATGGAGACACTTGTCCGGACCAGATAACTTGAAATCAAGTACAAAATTTGATCAAAAACATAAAATCTACGATTTCAGTAAGGCATATTTATTAATTTATGATGTTGACATGGAGACACTGGCAACAGCTTACATGTTAAGACAACGTCACAACGATCTCGATGATGGAGGTGTGCACGTGTGCCTACCGAACTTCCAAAGTGCAGTGTTTGTCAGCTGTTTGTGGCGTGATTGCATTACATTGATATTTTCCAACAGATTTTCAAAAATATTGTGAGTAAAGTTTAATGGAAAAAAAATATAGCATTCAGAGGTCTGCGAGAAAAATAAGGGTAAACGTTGAGACTATGCAGCTCAGACATGAAACTTATAACACGTAATTTTCTTTTCTCTATGTAAAATCGATCAAGAACTGTATTAAATACTCGTTTACATTGTAAATAAAATGATTATTATTTTACTTGCGTATTTTGTACATTTTTATGCATGAAAAACATGCTATATTGCTTAGTGGAGTAAGTCTTTTTATGTAGATATTACTGCGCTGTGTGATTAGGTCACGTAATGACCTATGACCTTCGAAAAACTTC
Source organism: Saccostrea echinata (assembly GCF_033153115.1). Taxonomy (NCBI): domain Eukaryota; kingdom Metazoa; phylum Mollusca; class Bivalvia; order Ostreida; family Ostreidae; genus Saccostrea; species Saccostrea echinata. The sequence goes on from NW_026889803.1 coordinate 68,149,633, forward strand.
ATACAGGTATGAAGATATTTGCTCTCTGCATGTTTATATAATAGAGAGATACCACAAATGTATATATATGAAAATATATCTCCAATTGGTGTCATTAATAATCAAACATCAATACTTAAAAAATTTATACTTTGCTATGCATTTTGTACTACACTGGAACAATATGGTCATGCAGAGCTGTATAGAGTTCTGATGCACATGTATACATGTGTCACAGGCATTAATAATGTTTATTGAAAGACTCTTTATCAGAGGTAAAGGAATTAGCACATAAATAAGATTATTTGAGTATACTAGTATGACAAGCATCTGTAATAAAATTGCAGCCTAAAAATCACAGGTTCAAATTGGCACCGTCAAAGTGCCAGATATCTTCATTGGAGCTAAATTGGTTATTGGTAAGTATAGATTTGAATAAACTTGTTACATGTATCAGGTAATGTATCTTTTTCTAGGAATATCATTAAGACCAGTATATGTTTTCAAAATATCATTATAATTGACAGTTCTACAACCATTGGCAACCATCACTAGGTAGTGTGATATCTATACTTATAAATTAATAAAATTTTGCAAATAAACTCCGAAACGGGTGCACCACAGTTCTTAATTTAAGAAATAAAGTCCGCGTTATCGTGAATGTTGCAGGATAACCTCCGAGGTCGAAAAATGTTGTCTGAAATATAAAAGCCGAGGCGTTAGCCGAGGCTTTTATATTTCAGACAACATTTCGAGACCGAGGAGGTTATCCTGCATCATTCACGACAACAAGGACTTTATTTCTATTCTACTAACGGCTTTAAAATACATTTGATCGTTTTCTCTATAGAGAAACGAATTGGATCACCATGTCGCAATTTCGCTGTTCCATTTAACACCAGAGGGTCAATCGATTGCATAAAATGCAGACGATTTCAGCTTTTGTTGGATTAAAAATATCCTTTAATTATTTATAAATTTGCTTGTAACATATATTGATTAATTTTTATGAATGAAAAATAACAAAACCAGTTGTCTATTTCATTGATTTATCAGTAAAATCACGGGAGTGTAAACGTTGTGGGGAGGTCCGTAGAACAGCCCCACTTGGCTATAACAACGGATATTTATCAGCTGTTTCAGGCAATACACACGTTTAGACTGCGGAAGACGACGCATCGATGTGGTGTAAATAAGTATTAGATTATACAGTGAAATATTTATTTCAACTGTACAGATTTGACATGTGTTTCTGATCTGATAATTTTTTGATAACGTTCGTGATTTATTGGAGAATAATGTCCGCGGCATTTCTTTGATCTCGGCAATAATCGTAGTAGAATACTCCTCTAACAATACACTGTATACAAGATGATGTCCGTAAACTATATTTAGATTTCACTCCCATAGTAAGTATCGTACATTAAATTAAAAGTCTACTTTCATTTTCTATAAACAGCCATGAAATAGGAAAAATGTGAGTGCGGTGGCGTTTCCGGTTGGCGGATCTAAGTTTTTGGCAATTTTTAATGAAACTGACAACAAGCATTCGTTTATTTATTTCATAAAACGTCATCACTGAATCATTCAATCAAAACTTGAATTAAATGATATAAAAGAAATATGTTGTGATAACCGATTAAAAAGGAAAATGTGCAAATTATTTTCGTCATTCACCGATCTTAATATTGACGGAAGCTTCTAGAACATCATATAGCATCGAGCCCGATGTTAAAAAGAGAAAAAAAAACGAGGCGATTACAACTGTATGAACATAAAAAAAGCTTTTGTTTGAATGGTCATTGAAATAATGGTAAATCATTGATAACACTGTAAGTTGTGAATATACTCTATTTATCTATCGAAAGACTATTACATATATGTAGTAGGTCTTCCTAATAAATTTATCGGTAACCGAGAGCATCGTGGCAACGAAAAACCGAATAACAAATTGTACTTCGTAAAAACCTTGCTTACATGAAAAGAGAAAATTAATAAATAAGGTATTGTTCAAATACTATTAAAGCTGTAAAATTTTGTGCTTTAATCAATGCATTTCAGTTTTTTTTATGAATACAGTCTTTTGTATCAAATACTCGGCGTATTCATAGAGCGTTAAAAGCTATGTAAACTACATTTTTTACATATCAATAAGGTACATACATATTTATAAACCAAGACCCAAGTACCTGTGAATCCCCCCCCCCAAAAGAAAATCAATTTATCAGTAAAATGTGCATATTTGCTTATTTCGCTGCTTTTATCCTCGACGAAAATGAAATAAGAGCATCTGAAGTACAATATCCATAACATAGTATTACATGTTTCAAAATAAACGTCAATTACTGAAATCGTTATTTTTTCAAGCTTTTACTAAAAGGGGGTGGGGGTGGAGACGTACATCTACTTCATGCAGGATTTTGAACAAAGTATTTCTTCCTGCTATAAGCCTGTAGGCTGTCAGTAGAAACTACAATATATTTTCTGTCGGTAGTGGTATAAATTCAATTCCCCGCGCTTGCGCGGGATTTCATCTAGTATTCTTATAATTGTGTAATCCACATTTGGGTTGGGAATCTCCCATGAAACTACATATTTTGGTATCGATAGGAATATAGTAAGATTAAACCTTAAAACTGGAGTTTTTTGAAATGTGATTAAGGATTTCAAATGGCTCTGCTTAAATTTGCTAATTTGAGAGTAAATGTGTTACCTTCGGTGACATGAAACTTGGTTCATCAAATAGCAGCATATGCATCGTCTTTCCTAGCAATTTTCATGGATTGAGAATTGTGCTATATATAATGATAATGAATGAAACTACCCCTATTTGGTTATAAATCTCCAGATATTTGTTTTGATGAATAACAACCATGTATATAAAACTTGCCTTGGCTAATGGACAATTCAAAACAAAATTAACAAGCAATGGTAAACTTTTTATGTATTCTATGGTAGATACAATGACCTTGTCAGCAAATAAAATCTATCACTTAGTCAAATGCTGACTGATGTTTTTCATAGAGGATGCTCACTCCTCCATGGCACCTGATCCCACCTCTATGTTTTAGAGGTCTGTGCACATGTTTGCTCTGCTCCATATATTTCATTGGCAAGTTTTGATTACTTAATGTGTGTTATAGCACCTCTCTTAATAGAGGGAAATTCAAAATTTATGCTTAAGGATTAACACATCCATACATCAAGATCTGTGTAAGTACCCAGCGGGGAGAGGGTCTTGGGCAGTATTGGTCGTGGAACAGTTGATTTGTTTTACTTCCCCCAATGTGTGGGGTGACTGCAATCTGTGCCAGCTTGCAGCCATGTGGCGTCTGCGCACACCAAGTCAACTGATAACTGAATATTTGTGTGAAACTTGTGCTGAACTGTCACCTTGTTGATATGCTAATGCTAGTGTAAACTAAGCTAATAAGCTTACTCTTGGTGACAGTGATTATATACTTTAGAGCTGTAATATATAGTACAAGTTTGAAATATGAAAAAGTTTGATATTTTAAGTTTGAGATGTTTGATCTATGAAATTTGAGATATTTGATATAGTATGTACAAGATTTGATATGTGAAGTTGATATGCTTGATATTTGAAGTTTGAAATATGACTTTGATTTTGAACAGTTTGTATGTTGATTTTGAACAGTTTGTATGTGTGCTGACCCTCCACGGTTAATCCGGGACGGTTAGACTTTGAAACACACATGAAGTTTGAATTTGATGGGATTGCCCAGTTGAAATGGCACCCCAAAATGTTTGTATTTTCTTGTGCCACAGCCAATACTCGCCACAATAAATAAGTATACATTCTATACTGAGTTTTGTGTCATTTTCTCTGTATAAATAATCATGTGCTATAAATCTTGTCTGTAGAGATGAATCACTAGCAAACTTCAATGGGGTTACATTTTCCCAGATACTGACTGGAGCTATTCTGAAGCCCTTCAGTTTCTTTATAATTGCATCGGCATGTTTTTACTTCTATAAGGATATAATCTACCTTTTCAGCGGACAATGTTTCTATTTTGAGAGGCTAACTTTGAATAGGAAAACATCAGGGAAAAGAGTTGGGATGAGAAATTTCTTTATAATATTTTCATTTTACAAAGAGAAGTTTTATTTATTTTATTGGGTCAATAAAACTTCTCTATGTAAAATGAAACTGTACACATACCATTTGGTAAACCGCTGCTCTCTTTGTAACTGCCTTCACGTGCTAATCAACCTTATTAAGGTGGGGGAAACTGACCCTATCTGAGGGTAGCTTACCATAGTAAACTCATTCAAGTGAAGCATATTCACGTTCAAAATTCATAAATCAAAATGTTTCTCAGGTACTTTATTTGTTTATCAGGAACTCAAAACTGACAAATTTATTGAGGAAGGGAATTATTTTACCCAATTTATCAACTACTTAACAGATGGTCTAGTTAAACAAATGCAACATAACATTGACAAGTCCATCCAAGCTAGTGTCCCATGGGATGTTTTGAAATTACTCTGTCTGAACATTGATTTATTATTAGTTTTTCTTTTAAAAAACTCTTAAAAATGCCCTGAAATATTTGACTTTCAATGCTTAGTAAGCTGCTAAGAAAGTGTTAATGGGATATTGGTCCATTCACCAATATTGTATTGATTTGACATCGATGACGTTGTTAGTTGGATATTGATCCATTCACCAATATTGTATTGATTTGACATCGATGACATTGTTAATTGGATATTGGTCCATTCAACAATATTGTATTGATTTGACATCAATGACATTGTTAATTGGATATTGGTCCATTCACCAATATTGTATTGATATGACATCGATGACATTGTTAATTGGATATGGAACCAATCAACAATATATTGTATTGATTTGACATCGTTGACATTGTTAATGAGGTATTGGCCTTTTAAACAATATTATATTGATTTGACATCGATGACATTGTTAATTGGATATTGGACCATTCAACAATATTGTATTGATTTGACATCAATGACATTGTTATTTGGATATTGGACCATTCAACAATATTGTATTGATTTGACATCAATGACATTGTTAATTGGATATTGGACCATTCAACAATATTGTATTGATTTGACATCAATGACATTGTTAATGGGATATTGGTCTATTCACCAATATTGTATTGATTTGACATCGATGACATTGTTAATAGGATATTGATCCATTAACAATATTATGTTGATTTGACATCGATGACATTGTTAATTGGATATTGGACCATTCAACACTATTGTATTGATTTGACATCGATGACATTGTTAATAGGATATCGGTCTATTGACCAATATATTAATGATTTGACATCAGTCCATTTTTTGATTCCTCGACACCAGAATACAGGCTCGGATCTGTGGTTATGGATATTGTGAATCATCGGCTTTTTAAACTGCCACGTTTTACAGAAGAAATTGCCGCTAAAACAACTCGTTTTTCCTTCAACTCCAATATGCCAACAAATGAATTGACGCGCTTAATATAAGTAATATTCTTAATCACAAAAGGGTTCAGTCTTGTATTCCACCATATTTCAAGTTGAAAACTACACCTTGCAGTTTCTACAAATATACATCGACTATTGCTTCCGAACTTTTTAATTACAAGAAAACTTTACAGAGCCTGGATATTGAGCATCTGATACATAATCCTCCTTCCTGTTCATGTTCTTCTTCACCCTATAACTATAGTCCTGCTGGACACGTTATTACTGGTGACGTAAATATAGTTGATAATGAGGACCTTAAAACATAAACTTTAAAAGGGCTAAAATTTAGGGAACCCTAATCTTTTAACTGGTGTCAAAATTTCATAAATATTATAAATTCTGTGGAAGATTACGCCAGGCGATGGGCCAGACATGAAAAAGAAGACCTTGACACATTGTCAGAATGGATTGAATGTATCGGATGTATGTTATAATCTCGAATTAAGCGATTGAGGGGCAAAATGAAAACCAGCTATCCTTCTGTGTTCAATTATTCAGAAGTGGAAAAAGAATTAAATAGAATACACGATCAGTATTGTACTGGTCCCTGCCGACAAAGCAGTTAACAATATTGCCTTTGTCCGTAAGGCTCATTTTTTAAATTGTATTTTAGAGGAACTGGGATTTAATTCAACAAGTGGTAATCAAACCTATACCCATAGCTCCCTTTTTAAGGAGGAAATTCTTTAAAATCATATACCAGTTTTGAATATTTTTAATATTCCAAACAACCAACATGAATTTGAATTACCATATCTATACTGGATTCCGAAATTTCATAAAAATCCTTACAAACAAAGATACATAGCGGGTTCCAGTAAATGTACTACCAAGCACCTTTCTTTACTCCTCACTAAAATATTAACAGTAGTGAAGGAGAAACTTCAGGAGCACTGTGCAACAATATATTCGAGAAGTGGTGTAAATTAGATGTGGATACTTAAAGATTCCAAGGAACTTTTGGAAAATTTGAAATCACAAAATTTTACCAAAATCAACAACATAAAAACTTACGACTTTTCAACGTTATATACAACCATTCCCCTCGATAATTTAAAGGCCAGGCATTTTGATATCATTGACAACTGCTTTTTCCATTAAATGGGATCTCGTTAATTTACTTACCTTGTCATTGGACATTTGCAAAATTATTTTGATAAAAAACATTCTGATTGTACAAACAAGTACTCTGAAGTGATATTAAAAATGCTTGAGTTTCTGATTGACAATATTTAATTTGGTTTTTGGACACTAGGTCTTCCAACAATCTATCAATAAAAAATATCACAGAGTCTGACACATCTGTTTCATATTTGGATATTTTACTAGAAAAAGGCGTTAATGGTAATCTAACAAGCAAGCTTTATGATAAACGTGATGACTTTAACTTCACAATCACAACTTTCCTTACCTATGCAGCAATATACCTTCATCACCTGCATACGGGGTTTATATCTTTCAGTTGATTCGATACGCAAGAGTATGCTCTACGTATGAACAATTTCTAAAACGAGGTAAGTTATTGACAAACAAGTTGATGAAACAAGAATATTAGCAGTCTCGTTCAAAGCCGTCATTTCGTAAGTTCTATGGTCGATACAATGACCTTGTCAGCAAATACAATTTATCATTGAGTCAAATGCTTATTGTTAGGCCATTATTTAGACACTATATTGTTGACGGATTTTTCCGTTATTTCCCGATCATGACAAGGAGCACACGGCGGGTGTGACCGGTCGGCAGGGGATGCTCACTTCTCCATGGTCCCACGTCTGATGTTTTAGAGGTCCGTGCTTGCTTTGCTCCAAAATATGCATTGTTAAATGGACTTTTGAGCTTATATACTGTTCAAAACTCCATACATTTTCATCGATGACATTGTTAATGGGATATTAACCTATACACCAAATTTGTATTGATTTGACATCGATGACATTGTAAATAGGATGTTGAACCATTTCACAATATTGTATTGATATGACATCGACGACATTGTTAATTGGATAAGAGACCATTCAACAATATTGTATTGATTTGAGATCGATGATATTGTTAATTGGTTATTGGTCCATTCAACAATATTGTATTGATATGACATCGATAAAATTGTTAATTGGATATTAGACCAGTCAACAATATTGTATTGATTTGACATCAATGACATTGTTAATGGGATATTGGTCCATTCAATAATATTGAATTGATTTGACATCGATGACATTGTTAATAGGATATTGACCTTTTGAACAATATTGTATAAATTTGTCATCGATGACATCGATGATATTGGCCCATTCAGAAATATTGCATTGATTTAACATTGAAAAACTTATTAAATTAATATTGGCCTATTAAACAATATTGTATTGATTTGACATTTTTGATGGTATATTGGTCCATAGTAGATTTGTGTTACGTGGCTTGGTGCATCCGATAGCTTGCTTACCAGTGCACAATTCAGCCCACTTGGGGGCGCCAATTTTGTTGTTGATTTTCTAAAAGTTGACTCTGTGGCCGCTTATAAATTTGGTTTAAATCATGTCGACAAGACCAGGTATGCCAAACTTAAATATATTAATAACTAAAGCAAGAAATGTTATAACTTTTCCTAGCATCAGAGATTACTAATATCATATTGTGTCATGCTTAGTGAAACTAAATATTCTACAATTTTATTGATGAAGCAAAAATATTTATTCCAATGTTAAGAGAGATTGATTATAGGATTTAAACTATCTCACACACCAAGAATAATCATAACAGAAGTTTTAAAAATTGAGACTATGAAGGGAAGTTTTAGCGCCACTTTAATATAAGAAGTAAAAGCACATAAAATGATGCAACCATAAATATTTCATGAAACTTCAATAACTATTTTTTTAAGTTAGAGAAACAGTAAATATTAGTTCCTGGACTTACTATTTATTTATTTATACGAGATTTCAGTGACAGAAAGATGTTTTAATTGTGACTTGTCAAAGCCATTTCTATTTTCATTCTCTTTATCTAGTTTTGCAACTTTTTACCTTGCCTTCGAATCTGTCTACAAATTTTGGTCCATTTCCAAGTAACTACATTGCCTTCGAATCCGTCTACAACCCTGCAGTTCTTGAGAAGAATGTTTAATTACTGTAATTGTTTAGACGTATTTATTTCTTTATAAAACATTAACTACAAAGGAATTTTCTTCAATGCAAATAGATGTTTTCATCCACACTCGAGAACTTTATCATGCTTACAATTTTTAAATGTTTTCTTCATATTTAAATATACAGATATATGACTATATTAATTTCGAATTTACAAATCTAAAAATTCTTACTTGCAATTTATTTTTTGTCAGCTTCAAATGTATCGATACAAACAACAAATACTGTCGCCGATTCGTTTGATTTGATGTAGCGGCATTCCCAACATATAATATCGCCTGAGTCATTATTGGTAGATTTACTAAATAAACATGAAGGACCACCTGATGTCAAAGAAAAAAGGATTCATAATCCATTCCATATGGAAAAGCATTCTATAGTCCATTGCAACATGGGATGTTCGTAATAAATTTATCAAGCAGTTCTCTCTCTTTCTAACGGTATTAAGATTGTTTACATATACCTAGGGGAGTTGTCGGACTTGGCTTATGTTTAATTATTTCCACATCATATTGTGTTGTATGTCAGATTTTCTGATCCAAACCTCTGCTAAAGTCTGATTAATTTTTCATGGTGTACTCTTCAAATAATCGATTTCCAATACATGTCACTAACACATGTTTTGGCAGGTAAATTGTTAACATGTGCCCAACTGGCAAAGGTGTCATGTTTTCTATAAGAAATTCCTTCTGGCTTGCAGGTAAAGAGAGCTCAGGTGTTACAGAAATCTCTGAGTAGTAAGCAAGAATGTAAAAACAAATGGTAAAAACACTAAAACTCATAACTGACAAGTACAAAATAAATCATTTTGACTACTGTAAGTTTTAAGAATTAATTTACAAAACTATTGGTCGTCCGCATGGCGCAGTGGTAAGAGCGCTTGTACTAGATTCTAATCCTTACGTCGCTGGTTTGAATCCTACTGCGGGACGTGGAAACTGTTCATTCGGATGAGACCGTATAAACCAAGGTCCCATGTTGCAGTAGGTGTTCGCACGAAAAAGATTCCTCACTGCCCTATGGCCCTTAGTGCTGAGTATATGTCTAAATTTGCGGCCCTCCACTACCAAGTAGTGTCGTCTCCATATGAGTAAAAGAAATTCTCCATAGGAACGTTAAGCAACAAACAGACAACAAACAAACACAAACTTCGTGCCTTTGTACAATTATTATCAGCGTGCCTATAAATAATCAAAACTAATACTTCAAAAGTTTCATCAAACAAACTTTCGAAACAAGTATTTTCAATGCAATTTACATGTTTTCTTTTCATTTTAAGGTTCATCACATATAAAATTCTGCTTTTATACTAATGATTTTCCTAAAGAAATCTAATTTATATTTAAATGCACATAAAACTAGCATAGCATGCCAGAGAAAAAAAATGATAGAAATGACCTTTTGATTTGACAATTTTTAAGGTTCATCGATACTCCGATAAGAGAGATACATTGTAACTCTTAATGACATAAATGTCTTTTATAAATTTGTCAAGTTGAAATGTCCCTTTTGTCCAATTTTGCCCCTCAAGCCATGCTATAATTTTTGTATTTTACTCAACATATACCTTTTCTTTGGAAAATCATAAGAGTTAAAGAAACATTTTATATGAGTGAGCAGATTGTTTATGAACCTTAAAAGATACACAGTTATTTATCCTGATGAAAGTTATCTCTCTTAACGAGGGTTGATTAACCTTAATATTGCATAAATATTATTACTTCTCGGAAGGAGATTTCCATTCAATTTTGTTTCTTTAAATGTAAACTGTAGAAGTTAGATACCCTTTACCAATTCAAGGAAACTTAGCAGATATTTTTACAAAGGATCATATCTTTGTAATTTTAAATAACATCGTTAAACCCGACGAATAAACCTCATTACCGTGAGTATCATTCTGTAACATTGTAAATGGACTTTTGCGAGAAGTGCTGACTTTTACAAATGACGACTTACTTTTACAGTAGGACAATATACGGAAGCTCTTTTGCGATATAAACATTAAGCTGAAGAGTTAATTAAACGATAAAAATTGGTCATTTCAAAACAAATATTACGTTGTCTAGGAAGGGACCGGCATCCACCCTACCCTTGTTACAACGCACTTTGAAAAAAATTTTCAAAGTGCGTTAATTTTGGGACCACGTTAACGCACTTTGAAAAAAAAATATTTCTTTTCAATGTGCGTCAATATCGACCATATTAACGCACTTTGAAAAAAAAATGTGCACGGCTTGGTCAATATTCTTGCAAATTTTAGGTATGATAAATAATTATTTGAACCTGGTTGGATAACTTTTCGGTGATGACGTCAGCATCTTAGATATAGACGTTTTAAAGATTTTTAGGAGTTGTCTTGTTTCTAAAGGTTCTCGTAACTGTTGTAAAAGGAAAATGGGTTTTAGAAATAATGGAGGAATGATTGTTTAATAGCACAGTTTCGTTTCTTTTTTTCTTTTTTTTAAATTTTATTCAGTCTCTAATAAGTTCGGTAGATGTAGGTTTCAATAAGTGACTTAAAGCGTCTCATTTTTCTTAGGGAAAAGGAATCATGATTTTTCCATACCATGAAAATTCTTTCTCTCACATCTATTTTTCTATCATATTCATCTATCTATCTATTGTGAACATATATGAACCAATGGTTGACTCATTTATTTGATAGTAAGAAAATAAACCTTAGCCACATTACTCACTCGACTGAAATTTTTACCTCGTTCACTAATAACTTTTTTGTCAAAAAAGTTATGCAGTCAGATTACTTCTAAATCTCTAATTTGATATCATAAAAACGCTAGACATGTCAAATAGCATGTTTTAATTACCATGTAAATGCATTTTTTTTCTGAGGAATCATTGTGGATACATTTTGAATAAAGGTTATGCGGCTCTCTTCTTTAATATAATAGGGTGCGTAATTTTTTTTTTCAGGAAAGCTTATCTCAATTTTTTCATCTATTTTACGTTAACTCAAATTTATTGAGAGAAATAATATCAATGTCATACCAGTTATATAAATACATATATTTGTGTAGGAAAGATAGAAAGTTGGTCTGAGGGACTTTCTACCTGTCTTCTCCTCGTTCTCGATGAGGGTAGATCATTCATCAGTTTTTCGGAAGAAATATAACAAATTAATGCAGCCTATTATTAAAATCTAAGTCCAGATTTTTTTTGATACCTATTTTTTCAAAGTGCGTTAAGTGTCGCCATGGAAAAAAATCTTGATGTACACTTTTAACGCACTTTGAAAAAAAATTTCAAAGTGCGTTGATTTAGTCCAAAATTTAACGCACTTTGAAAAAAATTTTCAAAGTGCGTTGATTTTGTCCCAATTTTAACGCACTTTGAAAAAATTTTTCAAAGTGCGTAATTTTTTCAAAGTGCGTTGCCACATACCCTCAACCCCCTCCATTCTCACATTGACCAATTCTTGCTAAGTTTTCCTTCCGAAATTATTTTTCTTCCTTATTTCATTCCTTCAGAAAAATAAGATTGAAAGTAGATACTGCCCCTCACTAGTAAGTTAATTTAAGTTATATAATTCTGCCTCATATCATCTACTGCGTTGATTACATACCGGTAAATCACGTTAGTGCCCCTACCACCATACCTATAACCACTATTAAGGTTTTCTTATGTATTACATGTATCAATTCCGTACCTCCGTACATAAGGCAGGTTTAAATGTCAAAGTAAGCCGTCGACTGTAAAAGTCAGTGCCTCTCGCAAAAGTCCATTAGTCCAATCTACACTCTGCAGAAGTATTTCCCTTTGCGGGGTCAACCAAAAAGTTCCATAGGAAAAAGCAATGTTTCTCTTGATAAATTCGCCAGTGTGAGAATTCTAGGATTTTGCCCCAAAGATAGCGATCAAGGGACATAACTTTTGAAAAGTGTGGAAACAACCATTGCGTACATACTCTGTATTAAGGTCACAGATCCTGTATACTTTAAAATCTTGTTCTTATAGATTTATACCGTATTCTTCTAAATTAGATTCTGTTCGCTCCGTGATCGAAAGGTCGTGTGTTCGAAACACGGCCGCGACTGACCTACGTCGATGAAAATAGGTAACAACTGTTCCTTCGCCAAGCGCTCAGCACTTTGAAGTGGAAGTTGCGGGTCCTTCGGATGAGACCTTAAAAACCGAGGCCCCGTGTCACGGCAGGCGTTGGCACGATAAAAACCCCTTATTGCTCAATGGCCCTGAGTGCTGAGTGAAGTTCTAAATTTGAAGCCCTTCGCCGGTATATGGTGACGTCTCTATATGAGTGAAAAATTCTCGAACGGTACGTAAAACAACATACAATCAATCAATCAATCTAAATTAGAGTTTATATTCTTCAATTTGTCTTCTGTGAGTAAAATTTTCGGTATCATCGAGTCCGGTAAAAGAGACTTCTACGCTCATGGATTATATATATATATATATATATATATATATATATATATATATATATATATATATATATATATATATATATATATATATGCATCTATTTGTGTATACAAAATAGATGCCTTTATTTTACGAGAAAAGTATATTTGCAGGGACCTATATTCTAGTATATAGGTTCCTTGTACGTTGGCTTTTAAGAGTCGGGCTTGGATGACACAGCAAGTGTTGTCTACATAAAGGGTCGGGTTTGTTCTTCACATTCCTTTCTGCTGAACCTTTCAAAGGTAAAGACGCATAACAAATGCTTGCAAAAAATACATCTAATTTTTGCTTTGTAATTTTAAAAAAATGTATAATTTTCCATTTATGTATTGTTTTTCAATCATTTTAAAGCTTTTATTACTGTTGATGTTTATCAAATAAGGCGGATGATGTTGGATTCAAAATTTTAACGAAGCAGTCGACGCACACGCGGTTATGCCAAAAAATAATTACTTTACCTTTATATTGTTATTAAATTATCAAATATTGGTTATCAACATTAATTATTGTCTTTTTGTTTCATACTGCGTCGAAATCGGAAAATGCAAACCCAGAATCAGGGAACAACAATAAGGAAACTCGTTCGGACCTTTTCTTGGACACAGTGAAGATGGGCCCAAATATAAGTCAAAGAAAAGAATAGCAAATAATCTGTAAACCAGTTGGAAAAAAACATTGATTATATGTAACATCACAATCCAATATATCAGGTACACGCACCACCTTTGAAATACATAAATCAGTTGAATGATTATACTTGATTAATCTTTTGTAGAATAAGGCCAAAAAATAAGCAATAGTCTGCTTATATTTAAGTTAAGTTTCAAACAAAAGTACCAGAAAGTCAAGCTGAAAACAAAATATATTTAAATATAACTACCAGTAAATCCTAAAATATTATGTCACAATGAAATAATCTTTCAAAATACATTCAAATCATATTATAACTTTACCATAGAATTCTCTCAAAATAAGGACAAAAGACTTGCAGTTGCCGAGAATTGTTCAAAACTAAGGTCAAAATAATTCAATAGATTGTGCATAGATGCTTTTGTTAGGTGCACATTCTACAGCAGCCTTACCGTTCAGTCGGCAGAACGCTCGCTCCGTGATCGGGAGGTCGTGAGTTCGAATCTCGGCCGCGACTGACCTAAGTCGATAAAAAAAATGGGTAGCAACTGTTCCTTCGCTAAGCGCTCGGCACTTTGAAGTGGAAGTTGCGGGTCCTTCGGATGAGACCTTAAAACCGAGGCCCCGTGTCACGGCAGGCGTTGGCACGATAAAGATCCCTCACTGCTCAATGGCCCTGAGTGCCGAGTAAAGGTCAAAATGTGAAGCCCTTCACCGGTATATGGTGACGTCTCTATATGAGTGAAAAATTCTTGAATGGGACGTTAAACAACATACAATCATTCAATCAGTACAGCAGCCTTAACTTTGCCATATGTCCGGTTATATTAGTAGAATGTTCTGGACCTATTATACATTTATATTAGGTTTCTATTTGTGAGAGGATTAAATTTAGTTTTTATATAAATTCAGGTAGTATGTAAGATAACAGATACAATGTTCTGTGTAATTGTAAAAGTAGAACTTGGTGAATCTTTCAAGTCCAACCATTAGGCACTACTTACAACAGGGCTCAGACTAAACAATGATTTGTTTGGAGAAACAGTACATTTATGAAAGCATCAGAACCAAAGAAAGCCCTAAAATTCTTGTTTCATGAAAGAATTTGTAATTAAAGTTAGAGCACTAGCTTATTGAAAAAAAATCTACAAGCAAACCTCCTTATCATATCTCTAATCTGTGATGAATTTAAATAAAAGGGAGAATGAAACCACCTATCTTGCCCAAAGAAGAGTATTGTTAAATTTATTTAAATGCTCCAGAGCTTTCCTGGAGTTCAGTGCTTTGTATTCATGAAATCTTAGACTAATGTTGTGAAAAGGAGGCTCTGATATATAGGAAAGTCATAAGATCAGTAGCATATCATAAGTTATTACAGATTTACACTGGAATTGAGCTTTCAACTCAATATATATGACTTGAAACAGAGGGATCTTAATTGTGTGGGGTCTGGGAGCTGTAAACCTCTAGGAAGGGCCTTTCTCAAGTCGTGTATCTTTAGGTGCTCTCGTTGAGGATTCTATTTGCTAGCTATTAAATTGGAAATGAAATGATCTTATAATACAAATAGGGGGAATTTATCATTGTTAAACCACATAATTTATCAATCTCATATTGATAAAGTTTGATTGAAAAGGAAAATGCAAAACATTTTTATATAAACATCCATTTTCTATTACTGGAATGAGGATATCTTTGTTATGATCCTGTAGAGCGCAAATGAAAGGTTAGAAATTGCAACATCTTGTACAAGAATGTTTTGTGATCACTTATTAATGAATATATGTATATCTTAATGATTAATTATTAAATCTAAAAAGTAAATAGAATCAAACCTCATTGTCTTGAACTTATGGGACAGGAAATAACTTTCAACTGAGATGTCGGATATTTTAGATGTCAAGGGTAGAATGCTTGAGGAGTGTGTCAATATGAAGTGACCATGTTATTTAAGATAACAGTGTTCCAAATACCAAAGTTAAAATTACAATTACTTCCGTAAAGCAATTAAAACTTATAAAACAATCATCAGATTGTATGTTGCAAAATGAATATATGGTCTTATTTTAACTATATTTAGTTGTCTTTAGACATCAGAAGTGACCCAAAGAAAGACTGTCAAGTACATGTACCTTAAATTCTTAATAATGTAGCAATTATTTCTCAGAAGAGTCCTAGAAGGATGCTTATATTTTGTAATTTTATACAGATAATGCTGATTGTTTGACTTCGGGCATTGGGCATACATTTTAAGGTGTTTAGCTCTGTAAAGTCCTAGCAGGGTGCTTATATTTTGTAATTTTGTACATGTATATAATGCTGATTCTAAGACTTCAGGATGTGCATTTGGCTTAAATTTTTAATGAGTTTTGTTTTGTTTTCAATTAGAACACCAGAAAAATATAATTTCCTTTTTGGGTCAAGTCATATTGATAGCAGTACCCGTTATATTCAAGCTCATTGCGTATGAAAATATATCTCCAATTGGTGTCATTAATAATCAAACATCTATACCTAAAAGAATTTTATACTTTGTTATGCATTTTGTACTACACTGGAGCAATATGGTCATGTAGAGCTGTATAGAGTTCTGATGCACATACATTAATAATGGCATTAATAATGTTTATTGAAAGACTCTTTATCAGAGATAAAGGGATTAGCACACAAATATGATTTGTTGAGTATACTAGTATTGCAAGCATCTGTAATAAAATTGCAGCCTAAAAATCATAGGTTCAAATTGGCACTGTCAAAGTGCCAGATATCTTCATTGCAGCTAAACTGGTTATTGGCAAGTATAAATTTTAGTAAACTTGTTACATGTATCAGGTAATGTATCTTTTTCTAGGAATATCATTAAGACCAGTATGTTTTCAAAATATCAATATTATTATAATTGACTTCTACAACCATAGGTTACCATCGCTAAGTAGTGTGATACATTCTTATAATTGTGTAATCCACATTTGGATTGGGAATCTCCAGAAACTACATATTTAGGTATCAATAGTAATATAGTAAAATTCAACCTTGAACCTGGAATTTTTGAAATGTGATTAAGGATTTCAAATAGCTCTGCTTAAATTTGCTAATTAAAGAGTGAATGTGTCACCTTCGGTACATCACATTATATATATATGATATGTCACAATATCAAGTCTCGTTTAAAGTCATCATTTCGTAAGTTCTATGCTCGATACAATGACCTTGTCAGCAAATAAAATCTATCATTGAGTCAAATGCTGACTGATGTTTTTCATACTTTCTGTTAGACCATTATTTACACACTGAATTATCGACGGATTTTTCCGTTATTTCCCGGTCATGACAAGAAGCACACGGCGGGTGTGACCGGTGGGCAGAGGATGCTCACTCCTCCATGGCACCTGATCCCACCTCTGATGTTTTAGAGGTCTGTGCACATGTTTGCTCTGCTCCATATATTTCATTGGCAAGTTTTGATTACATTATGTGTTGTAACACCTTTCTTAATAGAGGAAAATTAAAAAAATATTCCAAGTCTGCTGAAGGATTAACACATCCATGCATCAAGGTGTGTGTAAGTACCCAGCGGGGAGGGGGGTCTTGGGTAGTATTGGTCGTGGAACAGTTGACTTGTTTTGTTTCCCCCAATGTGTGGGGTGACTACAATTTGTGCCAGCTTGCAGCTATGTGGCGTCTGCGCACACCAAGTCAACTGATAACTGAATATTTGTGTGAAACTTGTACTGAAATGTCACCTTGTTGATATGCTAATGCTAGTGTAAACTAACCTAATAAGCTTACTCTTGGTGACAGTGATATATACATTAGAGCTGTAATATATAGTACAAGTTTGAAATATGAAAAAGTTTGATATTTGAAGTTTGAGATGTTTGATCTATGAAGTTTGCGATATTTGGTATATTATGTAGAAGATTTGATATATGAAGTTGATATGATTGATATTTGAAGTTTGAGATATGACTTTGATTTTGAACTGTTTGTATGTTGATTTTGAACAGTTTGTAAGTGTACTGACCCTCCGCGGTAAACCTGGGACGGTTAGACTTTGAAACACATATGAAGTTTGAATTTGGTGGGATTGCCCAGTTGAAATGGAATCCCACAATGTTTGTATTTTCTTGTGCCACGGCCAATACGCGCCACAATGAATAAGTATAAATTCTATACTGAGTTCTGTGTCATTTTCTCTGTATATATATATATATATATATATATATATATATATATATATATATATATATATATATATATATATATATATATATATATATATATATATATATATATATATATATATATATTAATAACAGCAGATTCATCTTATTTCAAAACCCTTATAATAATAGATATTTTAACACCTTTATAAAAAAAACCCAGTTATTTCAATGCATCTTTAACATCAGATATTTGAAACATTTTGTAACAGCAGCTTAGAACAGCATACATTTCAACACCCTTTTAACAGCAGATATATCAACGCCTTTATAACCGTAGTAATTACTAAGTTTCCTTGAGACTACACTTTTTGATAACAAACTTTGAAAATGTGGTATTAAAAGATTCGAGATTCCAGGGTACATTTTACAGACACCTTATACATATTTTTAGCAATTTTACTATTCAAATTTATAAATATTCTTCGATTAGTAACTCTTATATTATTATCAATTAATTAATTGCTTTTCATTAAAATTCTTTCTGATAAAGGGGTATAAAATTTCTTCCCTTGAAATCAGACATTCACCGAATTTTAAAATGAATATTAATCTATTCATTTTTTTTTCCAAAATGAATGGGATTGGGCAGCAGTCATAGCCTATTTTAGCCCTCTCCATACAACAAGGTCAAGGTAAATACATATTTATAGGTATAATATTAATTAAACAAACATTGTAGAAAAAGAAACAAGAGGTGAGAAGAAAGAAATACAAAGAAGTACAGGTTTGGAATTACTGACAAAAATTAAATAACAGACACTATAGAGTCTGTGTCATATTTGTATGTTTTACTGACTATGGACGATAAGGGCAAAGAACTAAATTGTATGACAAACGAGATGACCAACTTTTCCATCGTCAACTTTCCTTATTTATGTATTAATATTCCGCTCTCACCTGTATATGGTGTTTACTTCTCCAAACTTATTCGATACTGAGGAGCATGCTCCCAGCATGAGCAATTTTTAAACAGAGGCAGGCTACTGAGAGATAAGATGATGTTACAGGAATTTCAACAACCTCGTTTTAAGTCAGCATTTCGTATATATGGTCGTTATAATGACCTTGATATCAAATATAACCTATCATTGGATCTTATTTTGGCTGACTTGTTTCACACCAATTGTTAGGCCTTTGTTTTTTTACTGAATTTGACTTCAAAATGTTCCGTCTACCAGATCAATATATAGGGCTCACGGCAGATGTGACCCGTCATTAGAGGATGTTTACTCCTCCTAGTCACCTAATACCACCTCTGGAATTTCCGGGGGTCTATGTTCTATGCACTCTTCTTGTATTTTTTATAGAATTTTTTGAGATCGATCACTGTTTGTTATCTTCATTTTTTTACATGACAGCGTTCAATTAAAACTTTTTGTTGCTGCTATACATGCATGCACTGCTTCAAATATTTTAATATTAATACTGAGTCAATGATCACCATATAATAATTATGAATTACAATAAAATATGTTCAAATCAAAATCAATTATGTTCAGAGATCTGATCACAATAAAAAATATTTTGGATTGTTTGAAAATGTACATCTCTAGAAGATGTATATTTTGGACAAGCAAAAAAAGTAATGACAAGCATTTAACTGAAAATGTATAACATTGTATTTTCCTATTCCAAAATTAAAAGTTCATTACCCTTTTTACAAAAATAAAAATTTAAAAGTTTCTTGAATGAAGATATTCCAGAAGCATTTCTAATATAATCTTGCAAGTTATTTTAAAATGAATTTGGATAAGAATAAATGACCACTTAATCTTTAAATATTTTAACTTATGAACAATAAGCCTATCAGATTAATAATAAAAAATTATTTACCTTGTCAGCAAATACAATCTATCATTAAGTCAAATGCTGACTGACGTTTTTCATACTAATTGTTAGGCCATTATCTACACACTGAATTGTCGACAGATTTTTCCGTTATTTCCCAATCATGGCAAGGAGCACACGGCGGGTGTGACCGGTCGGCAGGGGATATTTACTCCTCCATGGCACCCGATCCCACCTCTGATGTTTTAGAGGTCGTGTTTCCTCTTCTCCTGATTTGTATTGTATGGACAATTTTTTTGACTTTGTGGATCGAGTTCTTCAATTTTGCAGGTGATATAATTTTCCAAAAATGCTTGAATATTTGGTTTACTTCACCTCTCTTTACGTTAACAGAGACAGAGACCTTACAATAATCACTTCGATAACAAAAGTGATATTGTAGCTCATTTTCTGACTATGTACAGAAACACAACGTGTTTTCAGGTAGGAAAAATAAAAAAAAAATCTTTTACGTTAATACTGGATTTATTTGCAAATAGTATTTTGAAATAAATTCGTTAGATCATGGAACTTGGCTTTCGGTCATAAGGATAATGATATTAATATAAAGTTTTGTGGCAGTGAAATTCATTTTCGGCATTTTTATGTTCTTCTGAGTATATATACAAGGGGTTATCAAAAAGTTCGTGGTAAGCGCAATAAAATTAAAACCGTTTTAGGTACATCAATGAATTTTAACACATTTAGTTAGCATCATCTTCTCTATCTATAGAATAAACCACAAATTATTAGTTTTATTTTTTATAAAATTGTTTATGTTTTTGTAAACAATGGTATGCTCACACGGCACAACTTCGAACATAACGGGTTTTTTCTACCTGAGTATAACTGAGTAAAACTCTTTTGATGTAAATATTTCTCATTAAAAAATCCTGTTTATTCAGACATGTTGCAGGACACAATTGTTCCGTAAATTTTGCCATCTTTACTTCATTCTGTAAGTTCTATGAAAATTTATCATATATTTTATATGGAGTATCTAAACAATTAAGGACTTAAAGAAGACGTCATCAAGGGGGAGAGGTTTCTTTTTTTAAACAATTTATAAAGTTTAGCCCCATAGAAAAACTGGTATAGACCTAGGAAATGTTTAAACGGACGACAGAGAAATAAAATTAATCAAAAGTACTTATTTTTAAATGCAGGAAAAAAGATTCAGAGAGATGAGAGATGCACTGTTAATGCCGATTTGTAGTCAAAAGTTAGTCACGTCGAAAAGTGACGTTGATCATGCTTGGTAGATATTGAACTCCGATAGGCAAAATATGCTGGCATAATCAAGTGAGGATCTTTCCATATGTATAGACCCGTTTACAATATTATATGCATTGAAAGCAGCTGTTCATGACATTTTAAAGTCATAGAAATATGACGAGTTTAAGTCCTTACTTAATTCCAGGGAATCTCATGAAGATAAACGTATGAGTAGAGGGAGCGGACATAGAAAAACAATGATGTCCTCGGACGTGATGAAACAAAAACGGCGAAAGCGGCAGTTGATTAAATAATGTCTTTTTATTTTATAATAATTTGCAAATAATCAACGTATCAAGCTAAAAATTTTCAACATTTTTAAAACTTTTGTTGTTTTATGTTCCTTATAAAGGATGACTGCACTTAAGGATATGCGGAATTTGCGACAAAATAAACTTTCAATTTTTTCCTTTTCATTGCAAGAATGGTCAACATCCAATCTACAACTTTATTTAATAAAGTTTAATAAAAGTGTGTATTTCATATTTCCTCTTAGAATCGATTTTGACGAGATCACCTGCCTGTGTTTGACAATTCTGACGTACTGTCTCGTAGTTGAACGGTTCAGAGTAGTAATTTAAACAAATACTAAATTTCTCTGTGTCATAGAAGGTATAATTTGCAAAACAGATATGGGGAAAAATTTGATTTTGATGCCATGAGCTTTTTTTTTTATTAGTCTTATAATTTTTTTGATAATTGTTGAATGAAATATATGGAGATAACGAACAGTAATCGAGCTCAAAAGTCCATTAAACAATACAAAATAGGGGCAGAGCAAACACGGACCTCCAAACATCAGAGGTGGCATCAGGTGCCATGGAGGAGTGAGCATTCCCTGCCGACCGGTCACACCCGCCGTGTGCTCCTTGTCATGGTCGGGAAATAACGGAAAAATCTGTCGACAATTCAGTGTGTAAATAATGGTCTAACAATTAGTATGAAAAACGTCAGTCAGCATTTGACTTTAAACGAGACAGCTGATATTTTTGTTTCATCAACTTGTTTGTCAATAATTTACCTCGTTTTAGAAATTGTACATTCGTAGAGCATGCTCTTGCGTATCGAATCAACTCAGAGATATATACCCCGTATGCAGGTGATGAAGGTATATTGCTGCATATGAAGGTATGTTGACGATTGAAAAGTTAAAGTCATGACGTTTATCATAAAGCTTGGTTGTTAGATTACCATTAACGTATTTTTCAAGTAAAATATCCAAATATGAAACAGATGTGTCAGACTCTGTGGTATCTTTTATCTCAAGTTCACAAGGATATATCGTATCGACATAAGAATGGAAATAGCCATTGTTAATTGACAATACGTCGTCGATATATATAAATGTCGAGTTGAAGGCCACAGCAAGTGTTTTCTTCTTTTCACGTACAAGATTTTGGACAAATTCTGCTTCATATGAATACAAAAAAGGTCTGCTAATAACGGGGCGCAATTGGTACCCATGGAAATTCCAATAGATTGTTGGAAGACCTGGGACCTGCTTTACAAAAGAACTTACTACTAAGACCAAAAACTTCAGTTGATGTAAAATTTTTCAAAATTAATTATTCTGTTTAAAATTACTAGAGTAAAAGTATCTTTCTACATATCATTTAAAAACATTAAAACCATTTTCTATATAATGTAAATTAGAAAGGTATAAGCAGAATTAAATTTTGGTCTTAGTCGTAAGTTCTTTTCTAAAACGGGCCCCTTGTCTCCAGAAACCACATAGATATTGTCAATCAGAAACTCAAGGATCTTTTTAATTTCAACTTCAGATTACTTGTGTGTACAATCAGAATGTTTTTAACAAAATAATTTTGCAAATGACCAATGACAAGGTAAGTAAATTTACCGAGTTCCATTTTTATTGAAAAAGCAGCTGTCAATATCAAAAAGCCTTTACTTAAATTTATCATGGGAAATGGTTGTGTATAAAGTTGAAAAGTCGTAAGTTTTTAAGCTGTTGATTTTGGTAAAATCTTGTGATTTCAAATTTTCCAAAAGTTCCTTGGAATTTTTAAGTATCCACATCTGATTTACACCACTTCTCGAATATATTGTTGCACAGTACTCTTGAATGCATAACGTAGAATGCTGAAAATAAAAATGTTTTAAGTTATTCTAAAAATACCTTATATCAAGTTCATCCCTAACTTAGTTGTTACTTAGAATCAATTATCCAAAAGACCGATGTCGATTTTTATAAAATATAGATGGTAACTAATCATTAATTTAAAAAAAAACTGTTCAAATAGTTAAAAGTAAGATTATTCAAATACATAAGTTAATATCATTCAGCATTCTAGGCAAGCAAGAGGAAAAGAAAATAAATAGGGTTTGACGAAGAAAACGAATCCAAAAAGTGAATAAATTTCGGAAAGAAATATGCTTGCAAAATGACATTTCCTCCCTTATATACTTACACGATACGGGGGATTCCCATGCAGGCCCGTTAGGATATTTCCCAGCATTGGTTCAAAACAACACAAGCATACAGTGGAATGCCTGTTGTAACTAAACATATAATATCCATAGACTATATCCCAGCAAGTACCAAGACACTGGAACCTATTCCTAATACTGCTGAAATAGATGCAGGAGTCTTTTGGATAAAACTTTGTTTCTTTTTCAAAACTTTGCATAAATCTTGTTGGTTTGACAATTTTGATATAATAAAATGTTGAGGAAATGAGAAGATGCAGAATATATGATTTATAAATTTCGTATTCGCATAGATCAATGTTTCGTTCTTGTAATGATAAGCAATATATACCTCTATACTGTAGTTCAAATTAAGTGATCAAAAGGGCATTTTAAATGTTAGATCATCATTCAAAGTGTTTGCTTTGTTTTGAATAGACAAAGCAAGTTTCTGGTTATTATGTACTATTCTCAACCTTTGATGCCGCCATAAATTTTTCTATTTAAAAAAAGCATTTACTTATTTGTCTTGCTTTTTCGTTACTGATTTTTTTTTCATAGTTATATTACATTTTTTAAAAAAATGATTTTTACAATACGAAAGATATTTAGAAATGCTTATATTTGTTTTATCATATATATTTTTTCTAAACTTTGTAATACAACAATTACTAGGCTTTTTGATTCCTTGTAATTTTTGACACAATTAAAAATGTTATCTACCTAAAAGATTATAAGCATTACCTACTGATGGAAAAGAAAACGTAGTTTTCGAAATCTTCAAGGTGACATTCTAATATAATGTGCTTATATATCCCGCATTTATGGCGTTTGCCTCGTGATCGGGAGGGCCGGGATCGATTCTTGTTCTTGATGACAAAACCAAAGTTAAAAAAAAAACAAAAACAAAAACAGATCGTTCAGAAATTATCTTAAAACCTGGGATCGGTTCCAGGGAAGATCTTAACACGATTAAGGGTCCCCTTTGCTCAATAGCCCTCAAGGGCAAATATAGGTTTAAAATTGAAAACCTTTCACTGGAATTTGATGACGTCTCATATGAGTGAAAAAAAATCTTGAAAGGCAAGTTTAACAAATAACAATCAAACTAACATTGACCTCGATATAAAACCAAAGATGTATATTTAATGTTTAAATTATAATAAAGAAAAAAATTCGCTCGCGGTAATAATATAATAACAGCTTCGTAAAAAAAAAATCAGTAATGCCTATTAATTTCAATATGTAATGTTTTCAATAGATTTTTTTCTTTTTAAATGTACATTTCTTGTAATAAGTAATTTGTTTGCAAACAGTTATTTATAATACATGTTTCTCGTGAATTAAAAAGGTAAAAGACACCATTAACTTCAAGCGCATGTTAGACAAATGCACAGGATATATTTGACCCCAAGTGAGAAAGGGCCTGGTGACAATTTAATATTTTTTTTTAATTGATTTTGATAGATGAGGGATATTAGTCGTCACACTGAATTTTTATTGTCATACTGCAACTCTAAGTTTGTTTCCTTTGTGGCTCATATGTAACGGCTTCTGTTACAACTTTTATAATACACTTGTTTTTTTACCCGAAACATATTAACATAGTAAATGATTCATTGATTGATTGTATATTGTTATTGTTTTGTTTGTATATTGTCCCATTCGAGAATTTTTCACTCATATAGAGACGTCACCATATACCGGTGAAGGGCTTCAAATTTCGACCTTTACTCGGCACTCAGGGCCATTGAGCAGTGAGGGATCTTTATCGTGCCAACGCCTGCCGTGACACGGGGCCTCGGTTTTTAAGGTCTCATCCGAAGGACCCGCAACTTTCACTTCAAAGTGCCGAGCGCATGGCGAAGGAACAGTTGCTACCTATTTTTTATCGACTTAGGTCTGTCGCGGCCGAGATTCGAACTCACGACCTCCCGATCACGGAGTGAGCGCTAACATAGTAAATGAAAAAAAACGACAATAGCTAAAACTGGCAACCACAGAACAGTCTAATTACAAAAGCGTTAAAGCAACAAACAACACAATAAAACACCCCCCCCCCCAAAACCTACTATTCAACTGGATTCACAGTAAAAACAAGTACAAATAGACTCGAAAGAATTGCATGTACAGTGCACAATTTATTGCTTGCAAATTCAAGAACGTTTTTGATTTTGAGCAGTTTTTCCTTTCCTACCGATTCTGAAAAAGAATAAAAAGTTGGTAGCTACATAATGAAAAAGAGAAGGAAGTAAGACACAACATATGTCTAATATAAATTTAACGAGACGAACTCGTCCTAAGCAACTAGGTCTTCTGTCTTTATTTGCAACATTGTAAGCATTTTTCTAGTTATATAGACACAAAATCACTACTTTTCCTTCTTTCTTTTTAAGTCAATTTTTGAAAATATCGCACAATTTAAGTAGAAATATACGGAAGCCCAATAGTGCAAACCAAAAAAAATAAGAAACAAAAAAACGAAATTATTATATAAAGAAAACGAAATTATTAAATAAAAAACGGAATTATTAAATAAAGAAAACGAAATTACTAAATAAAGAAACAAACGAAATTATTAAATAAAGAAAACGAAATTATTAAATAAAGAAAACGAAATTATTAAATAAAGAAAACGAAATTATTAAATAAAGAAAACGAAATTATTAAATAAAAGACAAACGAAGTTATTAAATAAAGAAAACGAAATTATTAAATAAAGAAAACGAAATTATTAAATAAAAAACTGAAACTGAAATACGGAATTTATAGATGTGCATGGTAAGGGCCTGAACCCATGAATCATTCCATAAAGCGCACGTGTTATAAAGCATCACTTAGTAATTCTATAGACCTGATTTTGTTTCGACATTGAAACAAGTGTGGGGGAAATGAAAAAAAAAACTTAGATAAATGTCAAATTGACAAACGTAGAAAAACATTATGTGCTCGCAGCCTATAATTCGCATTTGTAAAGTAAATGATTAATAACTGTTCAATTTTGTTTACGGGAATTTGATGCTGTGTCGCATCCCCACAACGTCAAAGTTTGAGCCTGTAAGCCTGGACGTAGCGAGAATGGCTGTTTCTGCTTACATAAAATTAATGACATTCCAAAAGAGCTCATGAATCGCTGAAAGGTCAAGGCCTTGCGTATCGTATCGCTGAATTCCCCCCGAACTAACCCTAGTGCCCTATCCTGTGTATCCATAAATCTTAGGTTGTTGAAACAATAAAGAGAATGATTTGAATACTTGTGGGATTTGTTATGCAAGTGTGTGCATTGTTTGTTCACAACTATCACTGACTTATAAATACAGATTGAGAATTTGTCATTTAGAATATGTGAGAACAATAAGTTAGTGCATCACTTCTAATTATGCTTTGATAAATGACCAAGAAATCACAGGCGCTCCCCATGTAATTCTGTAAATGACGAATGATAAGTATATATATATATATATATATATATATATATATATATATATATATATATATATATATATATATATATATATATATATATATATATATATATATATATATATATATATATATATATATATATAGGTCTACCCCTCAATACTATAAAATCAACCTTGTTGATTTTATAGTATTGAGGGGTAGACCTATATATATATATATATATATATATATATATATATATATATATATATATATATATATATATATATATATATATATACTTATCATTCGTCATTTACAGAATTACATGGGGAGCGCCTGTGCAAGAAATTAGAGGTGTTTTGCTTAATTTTTAATAAAGTAAGCAATCATTAAAATCTACTCATTGTAACAATTTTGTCTTGTTTAATTTTTGCACTTGCTCTCTTTAAACAATAATTTATAATGGGTTCCGATCGGTAACGTATCATTTTACAGCATTTTTTGTACTGTGCTATAATTGAAAAAAAAGATGTATAACCATGGGAATTTCCTAAATGTTATAAGGTTCAGCAGTTGTAAACAACGGAATCTTAACAGACATGTATATCTTGAATATTTGTGCAATTTATTAGCATAATCTCTTTGATGTTTCATGTCCAGATTCATTGTTTGCTAATAATTAGACCTTCTGAGTTGAGGGTTTAAGAAAGCTAATACTAACGTAAACTTCTCCCCTATTCATTTATTATGATTGTCTACTCCAACTGGTTATGTTATCGATACGGGAATAGCTGAGTGTAAATGCAAATATCACACTTGTTTTAATGTTGAAACAAAATCAGTTCATAGAACACGTGTGCTTTATGGAATGATTCATGGGTTCAGGCCCTTACCATGCACATCTATAAATTCCGTATTTTAGTTTCAGTTTTTTATTTAATAATTTCGTTTTCTTTATTTAATAATTTCATTTGATTTTTATTTAATAATTTCGTTTTCTTTATTTAATAATTTTGTTTTCTTTATTTAATAATTTCGTTTTTTGTTTATTTATTTTTGGTTTGCACTATTGGGCTTCCGTAGAAATATGACATTAAGGGGCAAAACATTAACTGACAACATAAATTTTGGGAACATGCTGAAATATCACGGTTTTTTATTAACAGGGCGATAGTGAAAATCCACACAAAGTACGTGTTTATACGAATATTTAATAAACTGTGTACTTTCTATACTAAATTCAGTTCCATTTAATCCATAAATGTCTCTTAGAAGGGACATTCAAAGGTATCAGTAAGTTATTGAAAAGGAATGGGGGTAATGCATAAAATATTAATTAATGAAATCGGAGAAAGATATTGATTCATTTCTAACTGGAAAATTACCAAGTGATAATTATTTTTTCTCGTAAATATACTTATCTTGTCATTGGTCATTTGCACTCAGGGCCATGGAGCAATGAGATTTATCGTTCCAACAC
The DNA here is from genome assembly GCF_033153115.1 of Saccostrea echinata. NCBI lineage: Eukaryota > Metazoa > Mollusca > Bivalvia > Ostreida > Ostreidae > Saccostrea > Saccostrea echinata. Next base: position 68,177,999 of record NW_026889803.1, read on the forward strand.
CTGTCGTGACCTCGGTGTTTAAGGTCTTATCCGAAAGACCCGCAACTTCAAGGTGTCCAGTTTGTCCAGTTTTTACCAGTGTTGTTCTCCTTAAAAGAGAGGATATCTCTGTTAAAGATCACATATGATACAAGATCTGTTGGACCCGGAAATGGGGTATTAAGTCTAAGCTTATTTACGGCCTTACCCCCACAAAACTTTTTATGCATGTCAGGTCCTCGAACATCCACCTCCTTCAACTGAAGATGCGTCCTTACAAGCACTTGAATGCAGAAAACTGGCCAGAATTTGTTCTATCTTTTGAAGTCTAGTCATTGAATTAAAATATATTATTTTTGTAGATAAAAACATCTAGAAACAAAAAATGAGGTTTATCTTTAAAATATCTGTGTATTAGAAGATATTGAATATTAAAGGTCGGATTCTGTTCTATGACGAAGGCAAGATGTGTGATGCTCCGCAGCTGCAGTAGTTTCTATACGGAGGTTTCGCACTTTCCTTTGCGTAGGAATCTCAAGTAAGTTTTACAATGGCCGCCAATGCATCCTTGGGCGAGTTCATTGGTTAATCTGAAAGGTGACAAAGGTTAAGCCATCGGTAACATTTTCAACAAAGGTCTGCCCACTTTGAGTGATAGTAGTTTAATAGCATGCAATGAATGTTATATTCTATCCCTGATAGGTCTTTAGTTTTTTATTTTAAAAAAAAATCGGGCTATATTCGGTTACCTTTAAATACTGGGACTAGTTTGGGATTTGTATGGAAGAATCTATCATTGGAAAGCTACGCATGCAGTACAGATCGACTCGCAGTCACGCGGGATTTTTTTTCGGAGCCCCCCTCCCCTCCACTTTGATAAACTTTGCTTCAGGCCTGTAACAAGCTATTTGGATTGCTGTATATGATATCAAGTGTAGCGATGTAATTTAGTAAATAACAATACAGATAAATACATGTTGTATTAAGTATATGAAGTACGTTTATATGGACAAATATTTCAATAATGCTTCATAAAATACTCCTGAAAACGAATGACATATTAAATACAATTCCTTTTTAAAACGTTGAACGATTAATTATATCAATTTTAAGTTCTATATATGAATATAAGATTTCAGGCACGTGCTACTTCGTGATAAAGCCACTACATGCATGTATATATATGTACATGCATTTTGTTACCTGTATGTTTCACAGAAGATGAAACTCAATAGCCTACATCTAATGTCATTTAAGGATATTTATGACACTTCTTAGTTGACTCTTTACAGCTTGAGTATCTCTGGCGTAATGTCAGTAAATACTTGCACCATAGAAACCCCGTACTAAATATAATTTAACAATCCATTTACAAAACCATTTACAAAACTGTAGTAAAATATGTTGTTGTTGGTTTTTTTTTTTGTTTTTTTTTTTTTTGTTTTTTTTTTTTTTTTTTTTTTGGTGTTTTTTTGTTTTTTAAATTTTAAATATAAGGATATATGTATAAAAGAGTAGTTTCGTATCTTGGATACCCTAATAATAAATAAAAACGATGTACAGATTTTAAGCAAGGTTTGCAAATTATTGGTGAGTTCTAATTCGACGAATACGGCTAATTGTCCCAAAGGCATATTGTCTTAGGTGAAATATACGGAGATAGCAAACAGTATTCAAGCTCAAAAAGTGCAAACCGTCAAAAGCATTCTGGCGCACTCGTAACCTGACATAGCCCATAGCATCCGGTTTAACCTCGTTCATATATTTTCTGCGTGGACCTGAAGGTACACGCAAACAAATACTGACGACGGAATAGTTAAATCGTGCATTTTACAAATACTTTAAAGCTTAATTACCATTATTGTTTAAGTCAGCAATACTTCAATAAAATGAAACAGATGTCGCAAGAAAAAGTAGAACTCAATGGAATCGTTTTACAGTTGTTGACAATTTTATATAACATTCGTTTGAAACAAAGATTGATTTCAGTGAAAACAATACATCTGTTGTGAATAATTCTGTAGATCCTGTTTGTTCTACAGTTTAGTTTTTCAACATTAATTTTAAATGACTCATATTATTCAGTTTGAAATCAAGTGTTGAACACCTTAATGTTAATACCTGACCCTTTGCGATATTATTTCTTTTTATTAACATCTTTTTGAAAAAAAAAATAAAGATAATTTTTATATTTAAAACACCTATTGTTCTGAAGACATTTCCGTTGGAAGCTATACTATCTTTAAAATTCAAATTAAAAATAAAGTAGTTAAATATCAAAAAGATGACGTGTCTGTTCCAGGCTCAGGTAACTCATAATAATAAACAGGAATTCAAATAAGACACTACCATTAACCAACGGGACAAACAACACAAATTTTATAACGTCCCGTTCTTTCTTTTTGAAAGAGAAAATGTTCAAATGTCATACACAACCAAAGCAAATAAAACAAAAATATGCACAACTTAAAACTTCTTTAATTTTACATTTTGTATTAGATTTAGTGTTTGGAACTAAATAAAATGGTTTGGGACACCATGCAAAATTTCCATCTGAATATACTCTCGTGAAATACATGAAATATATGAAGATAACGAGCAGTATTCAGGCTCAAAAGTCCATCAAACAGTACAAAATAGGAGCAGAGCAAACACGGACCTCCAAACGTCAGAGGTGAGATCAGGTGCCATGAAGGAGTGAGCATCCCCTCCCGACCGGTCACACCCGCCGTGTGCTCCTTGTCATGATCGGGAAATAACGGAAAAATCCGTCGACAATTCAGTGTGTAAATAATGGCCTAACAATTTGTATGAAAAACGTCAGTCAGCATTTGACTCAATGATAAATTGTATTTGCTGACGAGGTCATTGTATCGACCATAGAACTTACGAAATGATGACTTTAAACGAGACTGCTGATATTCTTGTTTCATCAACTTGTTTGTTAATAATTTACCTCGTTTTAGAAATTGTACATACGTAGAGCATGCTCTTGCGTATCGAATCAACTCAGAGATATATACCCCGTATGCAGGGGATGAAGGTATATTGCTGCATAAGTAAGGGCAGTTGACAATTGAAAAGTTAAAGTCATGACGTTTATCATAAAGCTTGGTTGTTAGATTACCATTAACGTCTTTTAAAATATCCAAATATGAAACAAATGTGCCAGACTCTGTGGTATCTTTTATCTCAAGCTCACAAGGATATATCGTATTGACATAAGAATGGAAATAGCCATTGTTACAATACGTCGTCGATAAATCTAAATGTCGAGTTGAAGGCCACAGCAAGTGTTTTCTTCTTTTCATGTATAAGATTTTGGACAAATTCTGCTTCATATGAATACAAAAAAAGGTCTGCTATAACGGGGCGCAATTGGTACCCTTCGGAATTCCAATAAATTGTTGGAAGACCTGGTCTCCAAAAACCACATAGATATTGTCAATCAGAAACTCAAGCATCTTTTTAATGTCAACTTCAGAGTACTTGTGTGTACAATCAGAATGTTTTTTAACAAAATAATTTTGCAAATGACCAATGACAAGGTAAGTAAATTTACGAGTTCCATTTTTATTGAAAAAGCAGCTGTCAATGATATCAAAAAGCCTGGATTTTAATTTATCGTGGAAAATGGTTGTGTATAAAGTTGAAAAGTCGTAAGTTTTTAAGCTGTTGATTTTGGTAAAATCTTGTGATTTCAAATTTTCCAAAAGTTCCTTAGAATTTTTAAGCCTCCACATCTGATTTGCACCACTTCTCGAATATATTGTTGCATACTCTTGAAGTTTCTCCTTCACTACTGTTAATATCTTAGTGAGGAGTAAAGAAAGAGGCTTGGTTGAACATTTACTGGAACCCGCTACGTATCTTTGTTTGTAAGGATTTTTATGAAGTTTCGGAATCCAATATAAATATGGTAATTCAAATTCATTTTGGTTGTTTGGAATATTAAAAATAATATTCAAAATTGACATATGATTTTGAAGAATTTCTTCCTTAGAAAGGGAACTATGAGTATAAGTTGGATTACCACTTGTATAATTAAATCCAAGTTCCTCTAAAATACATTTAATATAATGAGCTTTACAAACAAAGACAATGTTGTTACCTGCTTTGTCAGCAGGGACCAGTACGTACTGATCATGTAATCTATCTAATTCTTTTTTCACTTCTGGATTATTGAATATAGAAGGATAGATGGTTCTCATATTGTCCCTCAATCTTTTTATGCGCGATTTTAACATACATTTGATAAATTTAATCCATTCTGACAAAGTGTCAAGGTCTTCTTTTTCATGTCTGGCCCATCGCCTGGCGTAGTCCCCTACAGAATCCATAATATTTATGAAATTTCGACGCCAGTTGAAGGATCGGGGTTCCCTATATTTAGGACCTTTTAAATTTAGTGATCTAAGGTCCTCATTATTAACTATATTTACGTCACCAGTAATAACGTGTCCAGCAGGACTATAGTTATAGAGTGAAGAAGAACATGAACACGGTGGAGGATTATGTTTCAGATATTCGATATCCAGGCCCTGTAAAGTTTTCTTGTAATTAAAAAGTTTGGAAGCAATAGTCGATGCAAATTTGTAGGTATAACCGAAGCTGTTACCATAAGCTTATTAATAAATTCAAAATACTAAGATACAGAATGTTTTTTTAAATGGTAATGTTATATGGGATTACAATATAGAATTTTTTGAAATTAACAAGAATATAAAAGATGAAGATATCTAAGAGTGATTGATCTCAACAAACCTATAACAGTACAAATATGTGAAGAAGGCATAAAACATGGACCTTTGGAAATACAAGAGGTGAGATCAGGTGCCTAGGTATAGAAAGCACCCTCCGTTGACAGGTCACACCCGCCGTGAGCTGTTGGAAATTAATCAAGGATACATTTCATTGTCAAATCTAGTATAAAAACAAGGGCCTAACATTTAGAATGAAACAAATTATCCAAAAACAGAACGCAGTGGTAGGTTATATTTGCTCTCAATGTCATTATGACGACCATAGAATTTATGAAATGCTAACTTTAAACGAGGTTGTTGAATCCCTATCACTTTGTATACAAAATCAATGCAAATCTATTTAAAGTTTAAAAATGACAAATTATGTGATTTAATTGACTTTTAATTGTTTTCCCTTCAGTGTTTTATTCTTTTCAATGTAACAGATTTTCAAAAGATAATAATGAAGGGATTTTTAATTATTATTTTCGTGTATGTTTGTTTTGAATGTAATATTTTATAAATTCATTTAACCCCACTCGTTTTATTTTTTTATGTATTTTTTTGTCTGTTTTTGAAGTTTTAGAATTTATATACTACATATAAGAATTGTTTTAGTGACAAGAAAAAATCATTAAGATTGGATGAGAAATTGACCAATTAAATGTTGACTTTTTAATTATTATTTTCGTGTATGTTTGTTTTTGAATGTAATATTTTATAAATTCATTAACCCCAATCGTTTTAAATTTTAATGTATTTTTTGTCAGTATTTGCAGCTGTAGTATTAAGAATTTATATGCGACATATATGAATTGTTTTAGTGACAAGAAAAACAATTCGATTGGATAAGAAATTGACCAATTAAATGTTGACTTTTTTCTTTTTTCACAAATCAATAACGCCATAAGCAGGTATATATTATAAACCTTCTGAGGGAACTTTTATATATCTCTTCCAGAGGATCAGAATGAAGGTTTTCCTGTATCTTGCTTTATTGTTTTGTGAGTATCTAATGTTTTACCTTCAATTGCAATGCTTCATTATTAAGAAAAATAATAAAGAATATTTATGCATAAAGTATAAAATATAACCGCTTTTAAAAATCTACATTCAGTAAAATTTCAATATTGTGTTTCTGAAATTTCAGAAATACTATGTTTACAGTGTATTTTGTAACACTGCATTATGCAGTAATGTTTTTGTTTTTGTTTTTTTCTGAAATTTTCGAAATCGTTTTAGCAATCTTATCTCGAAGGCTTTTATATAAAAATTCTAACAACGTGTTTTATCCCTTAAAGTAGAGCATTTTCACTTTGAAAATACGATGAAATAAATCTTAAAATATTGCAAAAATACCATATTGCCCATGAAATAGCTGAGTGTATATGAAGAATGTGATTTTTGTATTTTTACATTTAGGTATTTTGGGAACTGGTAAGTTATCATTTTCTTTCTTGATAAAATGTTTTAATGGCCAAAAAGAAACATTTCATAGTCATTATGTCTGCTCTTGTATTTTTGTCATGTTTTCTCTGAAAAATCATCATAAAACAGCTTAATTTTGTGAGCCACGGTGATATCATTTCAAAACAGATACTTTGATATAGAGGACTATGAGTCATTTATCGTAGGTCGCGGGTTTGCTGACGTCGTTAAAACTGTGTACGCAATTTATATGATTAGGGCGACTTTCTTGTGCACATTTGATTATGACGTCACAATGAAAAAGAAATCTGCGATGATTTTTGTTTTATTAAATTCTTCAGCTATAACTTTTCTTGGAATTGTAAGTTTAGTGTTATATTATATAAGCAACAACTTATCACAAATAATGAAGGCTTTTTACGATTTGTATAGTCGATACAATACTTAGATATAACTTTTGTTGAAATTGGTAATTTAGTGAAGAATGCTTATTACGATTCGAATGATCGACACAGGAAGTATTAAAAACGTTTAATTATTTGTTATCAATCGCATCTTCTCTGGCTTTTCCTGCAAGCTTGGAAAACAAGTGGTTGTTTTTCGGCTTGTCGGAAAGGACCGAGAAATTGCGATTGATTTGTTTTTACATGGTATCGCAAAACGATATGGACACAAGGTTCATCTGACCTTTTTTTTCTTTGATCGTTTTTGAATTAACAGTTTGTTTTATTAATAAAGAAGCCATTATTTATTTTTTTTTTTTAAAAATCGCAAATACACCTGTTACATCAAAAGATTAAACTTTATTTTTAAAAAGGATATTTTTAAAATATATAGATCTACAAATTTATCATAAATTAAATACTGCTAAGGTACAATGAAACATAAAGACATTTTTTTAGCGACACTGGCCTACTGTTAGGGGACAACTATTTGATTCTGAAGGGGGGGGGTAGCAAATTTTACCGAGACAGATTTTTTATTTACATGTCAGTGAAGGACAGATTATTTATTTCCAAAAAAAACAAGGACAGATTATTTATTTCCTCCTCACTAAAAAAAAGTCTGACAAGCAAAATAAAAAAAAGAAAGATAAACATCCAGAGTTGAAAATTCCCGGGGGGGGGGGGGGGCTAGAACTAGTCATGGACAGATTACTTATTTTCTTGCCCAGTCGAGGACAGATTATTTATTTTCAACATTTTTAAGGACAGATTATTTATTTCCAAATTCTGTAAGCCCCCTCCACGAATGAAATGATTGTCCCTAAGCAACAGCCTGCAATGCTGTTACCAGATTTTGATCGCTACTTTGCTTTCCATGTCCACCAAGCAGAATTAATGTTCTAAAAAAAACCGGCTGTTGATTACGTCAGATAAAATTAATTTTTAAATTCTCGTCCCATTTACCCCTCTGAAAATGTGGTATGTAAAAGTAAATATTTTGTTTAAATATATACTGAAAATACATGTATATTGTATTTAGCCAGGACGATATCGGGCAGAAATTCGTAGATTTGAGCGCTTGCTAAATGGTCTAAATAAAAACATTTTATATACTTGAATTACTTGAATTAGAGGATACCGTTTTCCGCCAGCACGCTGGAAAAGAAAAATACACAGCCAAATGTAAGGATACATCTAATCTACGAAAAAAAAAAGCAAAAATAAAACAAACAGAAAAGAAACGGTAAGAAAACAACACATAAAGAAAGTAAACTGGAAGAAAGAAACGAAAGGATTGATTGTTGTATTACGTCCCTTGCAAGAATTTTCACTAATACAAGACGTACAAAAAACCTAATGATGAGAAACTTGTCTAATAATCATTTCATTGATATTGAATTATTATGATACATGTACGCTTCACGGGTCACTTGAAAGCAGATAGACGTGAATTTCTTTTTTATAAAAATTATTTTATCTTATTTTTCTGCACTGAATACCGGATAGATATCCACGACGTCAAGCATGGCGTCGCGATATCTTATGGCGTCGTTCTTAAAAATGTTACATTTTGCGATATAAAAGCAATTATCCACATTTAAATTACGCGAAAACTAACCCGAAGACATGCTAATTTTTTCACATTGATTTATTTCAAATCAATTCTTTGTTAAAATACCAAAGGGGAAACAATTTTGTCTACACCATTTAAAAGTTATTGATATTTTTTGAAACAAAATCTTGCCTCAAAACGAGCCGAAAACAATGTTTTTCTTATATAATTCAATAGAATAATGTCGAAAATGTAACGACAACAATGGCATGTTTAGGATTTAATTACACAAAAATGATGCAGACGAATTTTAAAAAAATTTTCAGAGAATATAAAACGAAGGTAGAGGATTCATATAACTAATTTTCATGGTATGTTTTCGGACACTTTTAAATGGCCTGCAAACCCGCGACCTACGTTAAAATTTAAAAAAAAATTATAATTAAATCAAACGCAGCAATGTAAAGGCTTTTCGAAGACTAAATATGCAATAGAAATATTCTATTGTATTTTGAACTAGGTTTTCATTTCAATTTGTTGTCTATGTATGCTTGTAATATCAATTGGTGAAAAGAACTTTTTTAGAAAAAAAAGATATTTGTTGTGTCACTTGACTGTGTTGATCACGTGGCGGACACATGAATTTTCCTAAATGTTGCACAAAAATCAGATCGCACAAGGTACAAGTGAAAAACAATATAATTGTGAACTGTTCGTTAAATATGTCACTTTAATATCTTCTTGAGTATATATTAAGTGTTGGGTGTATGTCTGATTTTTACTTCTGAAAAAGATAATTCACGAGAAATACAACTTACTCACATACAAAGGGGTATTTTCCATTCTCCATTGCAATTTATACAAAGTAGGATAAATTTCAAACAATCCCCCAGCAAAACTCAATTTAAGGACGAATTTCTCTAATAAATCGACACAGATTATCTTCAATTTATCCTTAATAATCACTTGTGCTAGTCTAATATATAAGGGATATTTAAATTTTAATTCTGTCAACGGATGTTTTAGGGAAGGGGGGATCGCGCGCTCGATTATCCCCATTGGCAACAGATTCCTATCAACATTTTTCTCAGGTAACAAGACAAAATCCCCGGTCTTCAGATTCGGTTTGCTTGTAGACCATTTATGTTGCTTCTGGAGACTGTCTCAATGAGTAGTGCGCCATCTTTTCCAGTACATGTCAGATAGCACTTGTACATGCTTCCAACTTGCAGAATACACATCCTTTATGCTCAAATTCCCTCAAAATGTTCCAATTTCTCCCTGCTTCAGGGTCAGTATAATGTTTGGGTTCAATATTCTGAGAGAGGATGGGTCAGCATCAAGTGGTGCTATTGGGCGAGAGTTGAGAATGGCACAGATCTCGTCCATAAGGGTAATACGCACCTCGTGTGTCAGTTCTTTATATCCTTCTCGAAGCAGCATAGAGTCCAAGATCTTGCGAGCACAACCAATAGCCCGCTCCCAAACACCTCCCATATGGGTCGCTTGGGGGGCATTAAACAAGCATCATCAACATAAAAGTCCGGTCCTCGTACCGCCCTTCTAAGTCCATATGTTGCCAATGCAGGGGAAGGCCGGTTCCCGAACACATGGACGGTCATTCGGTACTCTGTCATCTGACGGTGTGGATCGTTGTTTTCGTACCAGTAAAACTGCAGGTAGTCTCTAGCTTTCTCATTCACAAAGAAACGGTAAAACATCTGTTGGATGTCACCTGCTATTGCACACAAGTCCTTACAAAATCGCAACAAGATTCCTAGCAAGTTGTTTGTCAAGTTGGGACACGACAAAAGAGCATCATTCAATGAACATCCCTGATACACAATCGAAGAATGAAACACAGCACGAACTTTGCCAGGTTTCTTAGGATGCGTCAAAGCAAATATCGGGATGTACCAACACTCATGTCCCTTTGTTATCTCTAGTGTTCTCTCTCTGCTGCTCCTTTGATGAATATGTTTCCATAAATTCACAAATCTGTTTTAGATTTTCAGGATTTTTCTTCGGACTTTGATCTAGGTTGCAAACCTGTTTGAAGACTTGAGTTTTATTGTTCATTAGCTTGAAAGGAAGTGGAGATGTCCAATTACCACTAGAAATCATCTGGAAAGTCTGGTCCATTAGTTACAGGAATTCCCGATCTTCCACAGAATTTCCCACCTTATTGTCATGTTTATAAGTGTAAAACAAGTTTTCACCTTGAAGTCCAGAGCTCGAGGAGGCGTGTAGGTAGGAGGGCCTTGGACTTAACACGGAGAATGTTCTGACATGGGGTAAATATCGTTCCTCTACCATCATTCTGAATATTGGTTTTCAAGACACTGAGATCACTTGGCTTGTGAGAACCATCCAACATACTTCTCCAATTACAAACCATCCAAGTCTGAGCATCTGTGCAAAAGGGGTTGCTAGGGGCCCATTTACCTGGCCTTGCACTGATCCTGCAAGTCCCTACCAACAAGCAGCTGTATACCAACATCTTTGCAAAGTGGGGCAAGTTTCTTAGCAATATGCCGTAAGTGAGGATGAGCAAGAGTAATCTCTGGAGTTGGGATTTCTATCAAGTTGTCTGGAAATTCATTACACTCTATAATGGGCCGAAGCTGGTGACAAACAAGTCAATCGATAGATTGAATACAGAATCCCACTGCTCTTCTCCCAGATGCTTGAGTCACTCCAGCACAAGATCTCAGTCTGTAAGGGATGGGTTCAATTGGGACTTCAAGTTGGTCCAAAAGATAAGAACGAGCTAGAGTGTGGTGCACTTCGAAGATATTTCTGTTCCCTCCTCGCCATCTTTTGAGGTGAGTAAGTTTTCCTTTGTCTCTCTGTCACCTGAGTCTTTCTTATACCAGTGCATAGCTTTCGGGTGTAGTTTGCTTCTGCACACAGAATATGGAGAATATGTGGTGCAAGAAAACTGTTTATGTCACTTGTATCCATATCTATCTGATCTTCTCTAGAAATGCTTTTTATTTTGTGTAGACAATGTCTTCCTGCGGTCCAGAGGTTTAGGAGTACGGTAAGTATCTTTACATGGTTGCTTGTACACAAGTCCAGGATCATTGCACATAGTGGCCATTTCGCTGATGAATTTCAAGAAAAGTTCAAATTCAGGGTGCTGTGCACATTGTTCTGCTGTTTGTACCTTAAGGCAATGGTAGTCCATTTGTCTCTAAGCTTTTTCCGTAGCTTGACTACTATAGTCGTAACACCAACAGATATGTTGAACAGTGCTAACAAATTGGCAAAAATGTCCTTATCCTTCAGGGACTGGATCTCATTCAAAATATCACACAGTTGGTATAGTTCTTTACCGTCCTGACTGTCAAGAATCTTAAAGTTCTCCAGCTTCTTCCTGATCGAAGCCTCTACAAGTGAATGTGCACTACATCACTCTCCAGGTGACGCCAAACTTTCAAGCGACCTGTTACAGATCACTGGCATGACAAGCCTTAATGTTCCTGGCCTCGACACTTGAACTCGGTCCCAAGTACTTGACGAGCAGATCAAGTTCTTCAGTTGGGGTCACTGACAGTTCAGACATAACGCGCAAAAAACTAGACTTCCACGACAAATAATGTTCAGGCTTAATTGTCATCAAAAGAATCATTCTTAGTCACAAGATTGAACCAAAATCTAGCAAAGTCTGTGAACATATGAGCTTCTTGTCTCGGGAGTTCCACTCTATTCAAGAGTGACGGTCCAATATCATTCAGAGGTATAGGTGATTTCCTCACTACAGATACAGGGGGTCTAAGACTGGGAGTCACAGAAACATCTATGGAATGAGACGGGATGCATGTTTGAACAACATCAGTTACTGAAGTCGGTTGGCACGATGAAAAAGTATTTTCTTTCTGTTTCTGTGGTTTAAATTCTGGAGCGTTCAAATTCAAGGATGGTGGCTCGAGTCCTAGAACGAACAAAGTCATCCACAACACTAAAATGATTGAAATCAGATATATCTGATCTATTATCCTCTTTCACTACGGAAAGTTCTACTTGAGCAACTGCTATCTCCTTTCTCGCAGCCAACTTTTCAAATTCTGCTTGAATGTTAAGAACATGTTGTTTGCTGTTGGCAGCCTCTAAACTGAGTAGTTCTTCTAGTACTGTATCTCGAGACTGAGAGCTGGATAATGAGGACGATTTCCAAGATGGTGTAGGTGACTGTACACTTGAAAATTTCTTGGAAATAGAACGTGCCAAAATCTTGACTCTCTCCATGTAGGTACATCTCACTACCATATGGGTTGTCTGCTCAAGAGAACTTTCATGAGTATTATGTCATGACAAAAACTCAAAATATTCATCACTAGTGTGTTTATAGTCACTGAAACTAGAGTCTAACTTGTGTCCCAATTCACTTAACTCAATAGATTCACACGTAGATACGCAGTACAGTTGAGGTGCCCAATGGAAATGTAAGAGCGTGTTTTGATAAAAATACACATTCTTAACCCTGATAACATTTTTTAGTACCTTTCTATTATCTGACAAATGTAATTATGTTTATTAACTACATATTGAGGACGATTAGATTTTCTATAGTGCAAGGGCATAACCAAGTTTAAATTCAAAGTTGATTTTATAAATATTTTTTTTAAAACTCATTCAAGTTTATGAAAAGTGCTGATATTTTTTATTGAATGTACTCTTTCATTGTTAAAATCCTATCTATGTGTCTGTATGGTGAATTTGGTGGACAATCATGAAAAAAAACAGTTGCTGCAAATGTACGCGGCATTTCGCGCCAGCATAGAAGATATTGTACTTAACAAACAAAACCTGTAAACCCGCAATATCAGGTTGCATATTAAATAAGTCGTTCTCCGACTAATTCGTGAACACAACAGGAATAGTTTACATACTTTTTAAATTATACCCCCGTCTTATGAAATAATACTGTCATTTACACTTTTGATACTTGACATCCCATTTGATCGAGTAAAAGATAAAGACAGCATATGTTTTACAAAACAGGAATAAAATATCGGCAAAAATTACAAACAGTGATCGTTCTCATTAAATTTTCAAACAATACAAATCTGTGAACATGGCATAAACATGGACTTTCTGGAAATTCCAGAGGTGGGATTGGGTGCCGAGGAGGAGTAGGAATCCCCTGATATTTATTGTTAAATAATAAGGACATCTGTTTTATTTCTATCAAATCCCTTTCAAAATATAAACAGCAAATTTCATAAATAGTTTATGATTACATCTGCTATATTGCAGCCCAAGTTGAAGCACGTGGCCTTGCTGGAGCGCCTGATGGTAAGTGAAACAAACAATTTCTCAGAAAGTAGAGGAATTACCTATTTTAAGGGATTTTTGATAATGAATTTCAAAAAAGAAAAGTCTAAGACATTTCAATATGAAACCTTTACTCCCAAGCTCCTTTTGCACACTCTTTGTAGAAGTAATTTTTAATAAAAGTGTAAATTACTGTCCTCTGAAAAGCTGTTTACCTGCTTAGACGAAAAGCTGTCTTCGCGGTGGATTTAACAGTTTGTTTCAAGTAACACGTATGAGTTCACAATCACTGATTCGCACAGTTATTTATATCAAAGATTACAGGACATTATCGTACAATTTGTAAGCCAATCATTTTCAATACAAAGTTGTCAAAGGTTTACATCATTTATTCAATCAAGGAAAAACCAAGAAAAATGCGTTATAAATTACTGAAAACGGAAAACACATACAGCATACCATGTCATAATTGAAGCATGTTATACAAATAAGCGTTAGCAAGTTCAAATGGCCTTGTTACCAATAGATTGTAGGTTATTACAAAATTAGGAAAAGGATAATATGCTGGGTATTTTTTTTATTGACGACAAAGACTTTCGATCATCAACTACTAATAACATCTTTTTTTCGAGATAGTTATTTGGTATACCAGACAAATTTTAAAAATAAATTATTGTAATTGTTAATTTTTTAAAATATAATTGAAATACATTCTAAAATGAAATTTTGTGCGCATAGGACCGTGCGAAATTACACAATAAAGCCGTTAAAAAGTGATAAAGAGATATAGAAAAAATTCAAAAGTGAGTTTTCAAGAGACAAAGGACAAAAAAAATCTTTACTACGGGTGCAAAATATAAAATTTTTCTCTAACAAGTTGTTCAAATATAAGGCGAGAGAGAGAGAGACTGATGAATAGACGGACATACAGAGTGATTAACAGTCATCCGTCTCTGCTGGCGAGCGACAAATGAAAAATGGTGAAGCAATGTTAATAAACTTTCTTCTACCAGTTTTAGAAAGAGCCATGCTTTTGTTTAGCTTGAATTAACTTATTCTGTTTCGTAATATTTTTTATTGATATGTTTTTGCCTTGCAGTGGCCCCAGTTCGCATTGTTAGATCTGCTGCAGGTATGTTTACTTCTGCAATGGCATTTCCGTGCTAATCCTCTAATTCTTGTTTCAGGTACATGAAGATTTGAAGTCTCTTAATATGTATTAGAGTTGTACCAAAAGATAATGCAAGCTTGTTGCTTCATTTCAAGAAATTTTCTCTATTTCTCTGTTTGTTTCTTCTTTTTTTCAGAAAAATATTGACAAGTTTAAAGTAAAATTTTTATTCTTTATTTTATTTTTTCCTCTATTTGTTGAAAAAAATGTTTCTGTGTAAAATTGACATATTGTAAACATTAAAATTTAAGATATATTAAGCTTTTCTTTTAACTCAAAATATTCTTTTTTTTTTCCTCTGAACCAAACTTCCTAAATCAATCCATTAATTAGCCTAGCTAGGGTAGATAGAAGTGTTCTTTAAATCGACCTATGAAAATAAAGTTGCCCATTGGGCGGTTTATGTATTTTTCTCTAGTGTCAGAAACATTTCATTTCTGTATTAACAAACAAGGGTTCCTATTATTGTGTAATTTATTATCATTTTTTTCTTCTCTTCTCTTACAGGTTCTTTAGTAAAGAGTCACTGTTGTGATTACTATTGCAACCCACGTGTTTGGTGTTCTTGCTGTATCGCATGATGCCTTTGAATATCAAAAATACACGTATTTTTATGCATTTGACCTGTGTTTAATAAAGAATGAAAAGTTTGATCATGTTCGTTTTGCTTCAAATTTTCTCATAAAGTTACAGATGAATTGCAAGTTTTTTTCCCTTTGGTTACATAGATAGTAATGGTTATGTAAAACACCTAAAGCTCTTTTTAATATCGATGAAAGTACCAGAAGAAAAAGTATTTAAGCACAGAACATGTTTAGAGGGGTAATCAATACTGAAGAAGAAAAGACGAAGTGTTTGGAGTACGGAAAGTTGAAGGGTTACCCACTAAGTGCATTTGACAAGATCAATCCAGTGAAACATTTAATAGGTGATTTTTTTTTATTTTGGGGGAATATTTTAGGGTGAGTTTCCAAAGCCATCAATAAACTTTAAAATAATTGATGACAAATGTTTTTCAATGCTTTTATACACTTTTGAAGGGAACCAAACGTTTCAGTGGTATTTGTTTCCTATTCAAAAAAAATTTTAAAATGTTGTGTACATTTATTAACATTCTTTTAAAATCAAACCAAAATTCTGTCAAATATTGTCCTAGCTTATAAAAATTAAAATCAGATTTTAATTTTTAAAAAATCAATTGAAAATACACTCATTACCATGATATTGAAACAAATGCACGTATACAAAATTTATTCATTGTTTAAACCCTAATATAACCCTGGGGCCTGGGGTGGTCCAGTAGGAAAGGAATGACTCTAAGTGGAGTTTAGATGATTTATTTGGAACAACATTTGGAATAATCTTCCGTCTTTATTTGCGAGAAAGATACATTTCTTTTCTAGTTATAAAAACACAAAAATACTACTTTTTCTTCTTTCATTTTTAATTCAAATTTTGAAAATATCGCAAAGTTCAAAAGAGAAATATGACATTAACTGGCGGAACATCAAGGGACAAGCTTAAGTTCCTGAACATGCTGAAAAAACACCGGGTGTTTTTTATTAATATTAAGCAGGGCGACTGGAAAGTCCACAAAATGTACATGACTACACACATTTCTAATACACTTTGTACTTTCTAGACAAATTCAGTTTAACTTTAACTATATTTCATAATTTAAATCCATAAATGACTCTTAGATGGGAAATTCAAAGCTAGCAGTAAGTTATTTTAAAAAAACAGGGGGGGGGGGGTGATGCATAAAATATTAAGTGATGAAATCGCAGAAAGATACTGGTTCATTTCTTACTGGAAAATTACCTAGTGATCTTATTTTTTCTTTTTGCGAACAAAAAACAATGAAGTCCAGGCTTTTTGACATCATAGACAGCTGGGTTTTTTTTTCAATAAAAATGGAACTCGTAAATATACTTATCTTGTCATTGGTTATTTGCAAAATTATTTTGCTTAAAAGCATTCTGATTGTACACACAAGTACTCTGAAGTTAATATTAAAAAGATGCTTAAAGTTTCCGATTTACAATATCTATGTTGTGTTTGGAGATCACGTCTTCCAACAATCCGTTGGAATTCCCATGGGTACCAATTGCGCCGCGTTATTTGCAGACCTATTTTATTCAAAAATTTCTACACGAGGAGAAAACACTTGCTGTTGCCTTCAACTCGTCATTTCGATAAATCCACGACGTATTATCAATTAATAATATTTACTTCCATTCTTATGACGACTCGATATATCCCAGTGAGCTTGAAATAAAAGATACCCCAGAGTCTGACACAGCTGTTTCATATTCAGATATTTTCTAGAAAAAGACGTTAATGGAAACTTAACAACAAAGCTTTATGATAAACGTGTCAATCGTCAACTTCCCTTACTTATGTAGCAATATATCCTTATCATCTGCTTATGAGGTTTATGTCTCTCAGTTGATTGGATACGCAAGAGCATGCTCTACATATGGACAATTTCTAAAACAAGGCAAGATATTTACAAACAAGTTGATGAAAGAAGGATATCAACAGTCTTGTTTGAAGTCATCATTTTGCAAGTTTTGTGGTCGATACAATGACCTTGTCAGCACATACAACATATCATTGAGTCAAATGCTGAGTGACGTTTTTCATACTAATTGTTAGGCCATTATTTGTACACTGAACTGTCTACGGACTTTTTTCTCCTTTTCGACGACAGAGTGTGAAAATTTTGACTATTATCAGGTCTGTGATAATATTGTAGCTTCATCTAATTTGTCTGCCTTGTTATAAAAAATGTTGGCAGGTACAGCTGTCATGTAGTAGATTGAAGGAGACAGTATATCTCTACAGATATAGTTGAACTTAATTGATTGATTGAATGTTGCTTTACGTTCCATTTGAGAATATTTCACTTATAAAGAGACGATCACCATAAACCGGTGAAGGGCTTAAAATTTAGATTTTTTAGGCACTCAGGGCAATTGAGCAGTGAGATTTCTTTATCGTGCCAAAGCCTTTCGTGACACGTGACCTCGGTTTTTAGGGTATTAACCAGAAGACCCGCAACTTCAAAGTGCCGAGTATTTGGCAAAGGAACAGTTGCTATTTTTTTTTTATCAGATATTGGTATATTATTGAGGAGCTAGTAAAGGCAGGTGCTGACGTGAATTTGCCAATTGAAAAAGGATTTACGCCATTGGTATTTGTGTGTAGGTTTGGACGTTTGAAAAAGCAAAGACGCTCTTGAACGCCGGGTAAAACGGGATGTACTTCGCTGTTGAAGCATGCACTAAGGGTGATGACAATACTGTTGGAGAGCTAATAAAAAGGGGGGTGGGGGCTGATGCAAATCTCCGAGGCTTAAGAATATTACCACTAATAAAAGCATGTAATTGTAGACATCTAAGTATTGTGAAGAAGCTTTTAAATGTAGATGCTGATGTCAATCTTGTCGATATTACAGGAAACACACCACTGATAACTGCATCTTCCCATGGTGAAAACATGATCGTAGGGGAATTGACAAAGGCGGGAGCAAATGTCAATCTCCACGACCACACAGGAAATACACCACTGATTACTGCATGTAGGGCCAGAGACGTTAAATTGGTGAGAGATCTTGTAAAGGTTGGGGCTAACGTCAACCTGCAAGATCAAACAGGGAATGTACCACTGTAATTGCATGTGAGTGCGGATATATAAATGTAGATGAGGAATTAGTGAATATGGGAGCTCATGTTAATGTACCAGATAAAAAAGGAAATAAAGTGCCTACTAGAGCATGTCTGAATGACAGTATTGTTGCCAAGCTATTGAAGGCAGGCGCTTATGTCAATCTACAAAATAAAAAGGGAAAAACACCATTGATGATTGCATGTGAGAGTGGTCATGTGAATATAGAAAAAGAAATTATAAAAATGGGTGCTGATGTAAATCTACAGATTTCAAATAGAAATGTAACTGCATTTGAAGGACAAAGACTTTTAAGGCAGGACTTTAAGAAGACTGTGGCTGATGTCGATCTTCAGATTATAGATAAAGATATATCAATATGTAATGTTGTGAATGGAAAAAAATCGCCTATAATACAGATATTGATGCAACATGGGGCTTACTATCCTATTTATGATGAATATGGCTTATCACCACTGTTTATTGCACTGTATAAGAAGCAAACTGAGCTTGTGGAAGATATTGTCAAGACAGGTTATAGAAGATTTCTGAACAGTGGGAATGCACATTTATTCAACAGTTTAGTAGACATAGGAAATGCATACGTGAAAACAGATGCCAAGGATGACGTCAAAGCGATACAAAGCCGAAAGTTGAGCATGGATAAAAATAAAGATTTCTGGAAAACAATCAGTGATGGTGACTGTGATACATTCAAGGGTCTGTTGAATGTTGGACTAGATGCCAATCAACTGATAAAGCTGTATGGTTGGTTTGATGACCCTGTCAGACCTCTGCTGCATACACTAATTGATGAGCCGCTTGTTAATGAAAGAGTAGTGTAATGGACAATCTGTATATTTTATAATGAATTCCAATTTGGCAGTAAGTTTCGATTTCTGTGCATTCCAATTTTATCAGAATGATACGTTTATCAAATGTTGAGAAATGCACGAGCGCCATATTCAGAGCAGTGAGTGCAGTAGAGTTTGTTGTGTTCTAGCTAAAAGTACCAGACATACATCACGGTAATCATATATTAATTATTTATTACATAATGTCTGCTATATGCATTTACTTGTTACATTGAATTTGAATAGGAATTTGTCATATTGTCATTGTTTACAAAGTTTAATATAAGAAGCACTTTTTGTGTCATGATTTATATTGATAAAAAGTTACATTATATGTACATTCTGTATTGAGTACAAGTATTAATTATATTTACATTTCATTTGTAGTCAATCTATGTCAGAGACAGGGACTTTATCATTCTATGTCGGAGACAGGGATTTTATCATACCATGTCAGAGACAGGGACCTTGTCATATTATATCACAGACAATGACTTTGTTATACAATGCTAGACTGCGTCCACGTTAATAAAGACATTGAATGGAACCTGTGTCGTTGGTACAAGAGAACACTACAACATTGACGTGATTCCATGAACGATCCAGGTTGTGAACATAATGCCTGTTACAGAAGAAAGGATCGGGAACATGAAACATAAAATTAACAGACAAAGGAAAGGTATATAAACATGAACACTACAATAAAACATTTAGAACACTGAAGATAACAAGTGGTGTGATAAGACAGATTATTTCTGATAATGAATCTCCAGAAACAGTAAGAAGAAAGCATGCTGCATGGCTTGAGGATTATGAGCGTTTTCTTGTTATATTTGATGAACTTGTCTCTCAATTAACTGACAAGTATGAGAGAGAAGAATTGCTTAAGACTCAGTATGATTACGATGTGTTTCTCATGAACTTTAAGAAAGAAATAGAGGAGTTCTTTTTCTACCACCAAAGTGTAAAGGAGGAATTACAAGTAGAAGCAACAAAAGAAACTGTCAGAGGCTTGAAGTCCAAGTCTCGCACATCTATAGCTACAAGTATATCATCCAAACGCCTTGAAGAAGAACAAAGAGTAGCAGGGTTAGAAGCTCGCAAAGCAGCACTTTCCCATAAGAAGGAGCTAGAGATAGCGAAAGTAAAACTAAAACTTGAAGAAGAAGAGTAAGACTTGAATACAAATATTACAATTGCGAATGCTAAAACAGAAGTTCTTCAGAAATAGGAAAGGTGTGGTGATGCTGATTTGCATGATGATGTTTCTATCATTGATATAGTGAATCCTAGAACATTAGCACCAAAACGAACGCCAAGAACGCCTTTGTTTCCTAGTGAGTTTGCATCAGTACCGTCCTTGTTTGAGAGGCCTCTGAATCCGAACGCAGAAGTAGAAAAGGTGAAAATTCTGCTAAAAGCAGGCTCAGACATCAATACCATAGTGAAGAGTAATAAAAATCCTTCTACATCTGTCTTAGATAAGGAAGGTCTGTCTATTCTTGAAAGAACACAAAGACTAGTGAATAGATATGGTAACAGCAAGGATACACGAGGAAAAAAATATAGGTTCTGAGTACAGAAGACTTGTGTGAGATAAAGAAACACGTTAGAAGACATTCTGTATAAAACTGATAGTGTAATGAGTATAATGAAATATATGGAGATAACGATCAGTATTCAAGCTCAAAAGTCCATTAAACATTACAAAACAGAAGAACAAACACGGACCTCCAAAATGTAAGTGAGTGATGTGTGAGATAAAGAAATAAGTCAGAAGATATTCTAGTTCCATGAAACTATAGTTTTCTGGATTGTAAGATAGTCATATGTGAGATAAGGAACCATTAAAAGATAATCTGTGTAAAACTTATAGAGCCAAATAAAAAAGTATGTGTGTTTCCGGAAACATGCTAAAAAAATTAGGATAGGTAGGTAGGCGATAAGCCTTTTTTCCCCCTTAACTTCTGTATTTAGAAAGCATCAATGCATTTTCGTCATATAAATGTATACAAACACATACATAGATAAACAGACATAAAAATGTATGGAGATAACGAACAGTATTCAAACTCAAAAATTCATTAAACAATACAAATTTTGGAGCGGAGCAAACACGGATCTCTAAAAACATCAGAGGTGGGATCATGTACCATGGAGGAGTGAGCATCCCCTGCCGTCCGGTCACACCCGCCGTATAATCTTTGTCATGATCGGGTAATAACGGAAAAATCCGTCGACAATTCAGTGTATAAATAATGGCCTAAAATTAAGTATGAAAAACGTCAGTCAGCATTTGACTTAATGATTAATTGTATTTGCTGACAAGGTAATTGTATCGACCATAGAACTTACGAAATGATGCCTTTAAAGGAGACTGTTGATATTGCTGTTTCCTCAACTTGTTTGTCAATAATTTACCTCGTTTTATAAATTGTTCATACGTAGAGCATGCTCTTGCGTATCGAATCAAATGAGAGATATAAACCAAACAAAACAAAACAAGTGTACTCTGTAAAACACTTGGATAAAAGTGTCTTACAGTGTCTGAGAAATGCATTTGATGCATTTCATTGACTGCACTATGAGAAATAAGTACTAGTGAACATAAGTACAGTTCCAAATAAAAAGTACTAAGGTGCCAGGGTTGGTATAATTAGGGTCGGTCGGATTACCAGAAATGACCATATTATTTAGCTAGATGTCTAGTAGGTAAGAGAGTAATAAAGAAACACGTCAAAAGATATTCTGTCTAAAACTGAAAGATGTCTTGATTGTAAGCGAGTGATGTACCAGATAAAGAAACACGTTGGAGATACCTGGAATGAAACAAATGTCTAGAGTGTAAAAGAGGGTGATAAAGAAACATGTCGGAAAACATTTTTAAAAACTGATGAATGTTTATTTGTGTAAGAAATTTATGTGTCAGATAAAAAAAATCATGGCGGCATCAATTATTTTGTATAAAACTGATAGATATCTTAAGTGTTAGGAAATCAAATTTTAAATAAAGAAACATGTCAGAAGATATTCTGTATAAAACAGATAGATGTCTAGAGTGTTATAGAGTGATGTGTGAGATAAAGAATTCGAAACACACCAAAAGTAACTTTGAATTTATTCGACATATGTCTAGCCTAGATTGTTTTCTAAGTCATATGAGAGATGAGATATCCTGTATCAAACAGATCTCTAGAGTGTAAGAGTGATGTGTGGGATAAAGAAACATGTCAGAAGTTATTTGGAATAATACAGAGTGAGTAAAGTTTGATATAAAGAAAAATGTCAGAATATACTCTGTTTCATTATGAAAAGTGTTTTAGCTAAATATCTTGCAAATAATGAACATTTATAATGAAATATATGGAGATAACGAACAGTATTCAAGCTCAAAAGTCCATTAAACAATACAAATCGGGAGCATTGCAAGCACGGACCTCTAAGACATCAGAGGTGGGATCAGGTGCCATGGAGGAGTGAGCATCTCCTGCCGACCGGTCACACCCGCCGTGTGCTCCTTGTCATGTTCGGGAAATAACGGAAAAATTCGTCGACAATTTATTGTATAAATAATGGCATAACAAATAGTATGAAAAACGTCAGTCAGCATTTGACTCTATGATAAATTGTATTTACTGACAAGGTCATTGTATCGACCATAGAACTTACGAAACGATGAATTTAACGAGACAGCTGATATTCTTGTTTCATCAACTTGTTTGTCGATAATACACCTCGTTCTAGAAATTGTACATACGTAGAACATGCTCTTGCGTATCGAATCAACTGAGATATATACCCCATATGCAGGTGATGAAGGTATATTGCTCCATAAGTAAGGGAAGTTGACGATTGAAAAGTTAAAGTCATCACGTTTATCATAAAGCTTGGTTGTTAGATTACCATTAACGTCTTTTTCAAGTAAAATATCCAAATATGAAACAGATGTGTCAGAATCTGTGGTATCTTTTATCTCAAGCTCACCGGGATATATCGTATCGACATAAGAATGGAAATAACCATTGTTAATTGACAATACGTCGTCGATATATCTAAATGTCGAGTTGAAGGCAACTACTAGAGTTTTCTTCTTTCACGTACAAGATTTTGGACAAATTCTCTTCATATGAATACAAAAAAAGGTCTGCTAATAACGGGGCGCAATTGGTACCCATGGAAATTCCAATAAATTGTTTGAAGACCTGGTCTCCAAAAACCACATAGATATTGTCAATCAGAAACTCAAGCATCTTTTTAATGTCAACTTCAGAGTACTTGTGTGTACAATCAGAATGTTTTTTAACAAAATAATTTTGCAAATGACCAATGGCAAGCTAAGTATATTTACGAGTTCCATTTTTATTGAAAAAGCAGCTGTCAATGACATCATAAAGCCTGGACTTTAATTTATCGTGGGGAATGGTTGTGTATAAAGTTGAAAAGTCGTAAGTTTTTTGATTTTGGTAAATTCTTGTGATTTCAAATTTTCCAAAAGTTCCTTGGAATATTTAAGTATCCACATCTGATTTACACCACTTCTCGAATATATTGTTGCACAGTACTCTTGAAGGTTCTCCTTCACCACTGTTAATATCTTAGTGAGGAGTAAAGAAAGAGCCTTGGTTGAACATTTACTGGAACCCGCTATGTATCTTTGTTTGTAAGGATTTTTATGAAGTTTCGGAATCCAATATAAATATGGTAATTCAAATTCATTTTGGTTGTTGGGAATATTAAAAATATTCAAAACTGGCATATGATTTTGAAGAATTTCCTCCTTAGAAAGGGAACTATGAGTATAAGATGGATTACCACTTGTAGAATTAAATCCAAGTTCCTCTAAAATACATTTAATATAATGAGCCTTACAAACAAAGACAATGTTGTTACCTAGTTTGTCAACAGGGACCAGTACGTACTGATCGTGTAATCTATCTAATTCTTTTTTTCACTTCTGGATTAATGAATACAGAAGGATAGATGGTTCTCATATTGCCCCTCAATATTTTAATGCTCGATTTTAACATACATCTGATACATTTAATCCATTCTGACAAAGTCTCAAGGTCTTCTTTTTCATGTCTGGCCCATCGCCTGGCGTAGTCCTCTACAGAATCCATAATATTTATGAAATTCCGACGCCAGTTGTAGAATTGTAGAAGTTGAAAATATTTTAAATGCAGTCTGTTGTGTACAAATAATTATCATGCAATCGTTTAGATGTTTTAAATATGTGCAAATTTCGTATACTGTAGATTACTTAATTTTGCGACTCCTTATTTTCACGAGATAGTCGTATACTCTTTATTAGTGAAACAAAATCTTCATAAATTGTTGTTATAATCTTTAGGAATACTAATATACGCGAGCACACATTCTTGCGTAATTATGCGAAAATAAAGTTCTCGCAAATAAAATGTAATTTACAGTATGTTTTTACAGTAAGATATTCATCAAGTTTTGCTGTTAGGTATATTCTTTTTTACCATTATTACAAAATATGATACATGTATATGGTATTGGCTTGTAAATTACGAGTGTTATGTATTTCACATGCTTGATCTGCATTTTATGGCTTAAATAATGTTATGTAACTTTTGAATGTTAGGCAAATACTGTGAAGTCACTAATTTTCCCGTTTTGTTTTGTTTTGTTTTGTTTTGTTTTGTTTTTTTTTTTAATAAAAAACACGAAATTAAGATCCTCCATGAAATGTGAAAGTGTAATGTTTGACATCATTGCTATCAACCACGAAATTAATTTCCATATATAAATATTTTTCCTAAAACCAGGAAAATTTGACACGACAAAAAATTTATATCACAGTGAAAATTTCTTCAGATGTTCCCCTATTAATATTTTCTGTAGTCGATATCTATAACCTTATTCTTTACCACTTTTTAAACAATTATATAAATGTTATGATATAATAGTTTTTTTTTTATAATTCTTCAAATACTGTTTACTTTTAATGAGTACTTATTATCGCAAAATGTCTAGTAGACGTCAAATCCGAAGAAGATGAACTTGTAAGACAGTGTATGTTAAGCTAGAGTTTTTATACGTATTTTACCAATGAGAAATCATTTAACATTAGCCATCATTTCATGACTGCATGACTTCATCTTTTCCATTGTCAACTTTCCTTATTTATTTAGGAATATTCCGCCATCACCTGCATATGGTATTTATGTCTCCCAACTTTTTCGATACTCAAGAGCATACTCCATGAAGGATCCACTTTTAAACCGAGGCAAGCTACCGATAGTCGATAGTTAAGTTGATGTTACATGGATTTCAACAATATTGTAGTTATAATGACCTTAAAAATTGTTGACAAATATAAGCTGTTAACAATTTTTAAGGTCATTATAACTACAATATTGTTGAAATCCATGTAACATCAACTCATCAAATTACGATCCAATAACAAGTATAAGCTGTTGTTGGATCGTATTTTGACATATTTCATACCTATTTTTAGGTCTTTCTTTTGAAACTAAATTTGACTATGGAATATTCCATGTACCTGATCAATACATATGATCAATAATTGAGAGAACTCCCTCTAAATAAAAAGGATTACATATACATTTTAATTCCAAGTCAGTCATGAAGGTAAGATGTATTTTCATAATAATATTATGTAGTACAATATGTGAGTACACATGTATATGTATTTGGTAATTTGTAAATCCATTTTATTAGAAGCTACACTGCAGTGTAGCAATATTTTCATAAATGGTTATTTTGACTTTAAATTGAAATTACTAACAAATTCTTAGTTCTGGTTTCTTTATACCAAGCCGAAAATGAATATTATCATCAAGGCCATTAAGTAATATGCCAAGGTTGATTTCTTTGATTGCTACAGGATCATACAATATAAATATTAAATATCATATAGTACTCCTGAAGTTTCTCCTTCATTACAGTAAATATTTTAGTGAGGAGTAAAGAAAGAGGCTTGGTAGAACGTTTACTGGAACCCGCTATGTATCTTTGTTTGTAAGGATTTTTATGAAGTTTAGGAATCCAGTAAAGGAATTGTAATTCAAATTCATTTTGATCGTTGGGAATGATTTTGAAGAATTTCCTCCTTAGAAAGGGAGCTATAGGTGTAAGTTGGATTTCCACCTGCAGAATTAAATCCTAGTTCCTCTAAAATTCAACTCAAATAATGAGCCTTACAAAAAAAGACGATGTTGTTACCAGCTTTGTCAGCTGGAACCAGTACATACTTATCGTGAAATCAATCTAATTCCTTTTTCACTTCTGAATTATTAAAGACAGAAGGATAAATAGTTTTCATACAGCCCCTCAATCGCTTAATGTGAGATTCCAACATCCATCTGATGCTCTTAATAAATTCTGACAAAGTGTCATGTAAACAATATAATAACATTGTCGAAGTGTTTACTATAGTTTTTACTTTGGTTAACAAAAGTTGATTTACTTATAAATTAAAATTGTAATACTATACACGTATTCCGTATTCTTTATTTCTTTCATGTGACCTTTGGATATAAAAAATTACTTGTATATGAAAATTTTATTTTTAAAATTTATATTTTAAGATATAAATAATAGATACTTATGCTCTCAATTTCTAAGAGAGTTCAATAGCAAAGTTTCATACTTAATCAATGTACTTATTATAGTAAACTATAATTAGTTAATCAAAGTATTTATTATAGTAAACTATAATTAGTTACTATAAATTTTTGTTAGGATAGCCCGCTTAAATTTTGTATCCTTTAATTTAACTCTAAATGTGATTACTGTTCTTTTCACATTCTCATTTTAAAGTAATTTACTATGAAACAAGTAACGTAATCTCTATTTTCGCGCTTTCTTTGTAATGTCCTTTGTATATTACTTTGTAAAGTATGAGTTCTCTTATTCGACTTCTCTTTCAAGAATCTATTGTTAAGTCGAATGTTGACTGTCGATTATCATACCTACCATAATTGCTAGGCCATCATTTCACACTGAATTTTCTACGTATTGTTCCGTTTGTCTGATCATGACAATGAGCATACGGCATGTGTGACTAGTCGACAGGGAATGCTTACTCCTCTTTGACATCTGATCCCACCTCTGATGTTTTTTGCGTTTGCTCTACTCCCAATTTGTATTGTTTCAATGGACTTCTGAGCTTGATTATTATTTGTTTTATTCATATTTCATTCGTATGAAACATTTTTCTAAATTATTAACCAAAAGAATTATCTAGATTACATGGTTAGTAATATGTACTGTCCACATATGATAAAGCATACTGTATAAATTAGGTTTTTTAAAGGAACCTTAGTTATCTAAAACGTTTTGTATATTTTAAAGGATATATTCAATAGATTAGGATAAAAAAAATATGTACACATTATTCAAATATAATAATGAAATAAAAAATTATGAAGGACACTTTTTAACCTTTTCCAAAATATATATGCATTAAATTATTACATCATTACTCTATAGGAACACGAGACTTACACAATGTTTGTCTTTTTTATCTAGGCAGAAAAGTAGTATAATGTTCAGTCTCAGCATTTGATGCAAATATTCTACAACAATTCATCTCAGTGAAGAATTTACGAGCAATTTCATTAGAAAACTTATCAAACAAAGTCAAAATGAGTGATGTCACAGAAAGCACAGTAAAAACGCCTTAATGAAACATCATATTATGAATAGTCATTCTTAATAAATCAGTGTGAATCGCTAATTTTTCATTTCTCTTTTCTTAATCAAGTCAATAAATTCCCATACTGCACGGTTGCAGTCTATTTAAAACGCACCATAATTGTTTATTTCGATTTTTAAAATGTTTGATTCTTGTAAAGGATGTTTTCTGATTGACAATATCTATGTAGTTTTTGGAGATCAGGTTTTCCAACAATCTGTTAGAATTCCCATGGCTTATAAGCAGACCTATTTTTGTATTCTTATGAAGCAAAATTTATTCAAAAGCTTCTACATAAGAAGAAAACACTTGCTGTGGCTTTCAACTCTATATTTCGATATATGGACGACGTATTATCAATTAACAATAGTTACTTTCATTCATATGTCGACTCGATATATCCCAGTGAGCTTGAAATAAAAGATACCACAGATTCTGACTCATCTGTTTCAATTTTAGATTTATTTATATATTTTATTAGAAAAAGACGTTAATGATAATCTAACAAGAAAGCTTTATGATAAACGTGATGACTTTAACTTTTCAACCGTCAACTTTGCTTACATATGTAGCAATATACCCTTATCACCTGCATATGGGTTTATGTCTCTCAGGTGATTCGATACGCAAGAGCATGCTCTACGTATGAACAATTTCTCAACGAGGCAAGCTATCGACAAACAAGTTGATGAAACAAGGATATCAGCAGTCTCGTTTGAAGTCATCTTTTCGCAATTTTTACGGTCGATACAATGATTTTGTCAGCACATACAACCTATCATTGAGTCAAATACTGAATGACGTTTTTCATACTGATTGTTAGGCCATTATTTATACACTGAATTGTTAACGGGTTTTTCCGGGTTTTTTCCCCGATCATAACAAGGAGCACACGGCGGGTGTGACAGGTCGGCAGAGGATACTCACTCCTCCATGGCACCTGATCACACTTCTAAATTTTGAGATCCATGTTTGCTCTGCTCCAAATTTGTATCGTTTCATTGGACTTTCGAGATTGAATATTGTTCGTTATCTTCATATTTCATTTTACATTATTAACGTACATATATATAGCATAAAATATTATATATCTATTCAAGAATTATTCATTTACTGACACTAAATGATACACAAGAAAATCGTGAGTATTACATTATATGCTTGTTAATGAAATATGCACGCAAACGTTCAATGAGCTTTAAACACTAGATTTTGTCATTAGTATGGAAGGGGTACATTTTTTAATGTTAATTTAGTATGAAATAACCTTCCACAATTTCAATACAGAATAGATAAATCCTTCCGTGTTAATGTACATGTTATATTAGAAAAGAATATGTAAGTGGAAATTTGTAAATTATTTAGTATTTTCTGTTAACCCATATCCTTCTCCTTTCTTTTTAAATACAATGTTTCGAGTCTGTAGTTTGCACATTGTAAACAGAGTAGTAGAAAACTCTCATTTATATATGTCAACGATAAAAAGTTTACTGCACATTGCATGGAAAAACAAAGCTGCGGGTTTTTTTTAATCTTTATGAATGCTTATTTTACTATATATAAATAATTCCATGTGTGGTTAAAATTGTATTAGACTATATATATATAGCAAAAAACTCATGCATGCACACATTTAGAATATGTAGTATATTTTCTTCTTAAATTTATAGAAGCAATTACGCTTTCATAACATTTTATCTTAAATGTGCATAATTTTGGCTTAAAATTTAGGATAATTTAAAGGAACAAACTTAATGGAAGTGTGTTTTGCGCATGTGCATAAAACATCCTTGATAAACTTCTCAAGGGCCGACAAGGAATTCCGATGCTCAGATAGGATTGTTCGTACAAGGAACTGCAATAACGTAACAAATATAATTTGATTCAACTTCAAGGATAGTTCTGGTGAAAAGGGATCTAATGTCTATTTCCTTAATCTCTCAAGAAGGACAATCAAGAGCCATTTACGTATTGTGAAATCGGAACTACGATGTATGTATGCCAACAGCCATTATTTAAAAGGGTGTGCAATGAATTAATAATGCGTAAAAATCAACGCAATTAACGAAAAAGGGACAAATTGTGTGTAGTAAACGACATCGACGTAATTGTTGAAAGTTTAAATTTAAGCTTTGTTAAAGTCAGGTAAAATTTTATACATGGTTTTATAAATGGTTGCTCAGATTGTGTCAATCCTCTATTGATCAGAGATTTCATTTCTACGTTCAGTTTATTCTTACATATAATAAACTACCACTCATCTTTACTGTAAACCTCTGTGTTGAATGAAAAGGGTGAAGATAACACACAGTGATCTCAAACAAGAGACCCAAAGGACTTAGTGGTCATCTGAGTATAATACAACACTGTAAAGGATCCATAGAATCATAGAAAAAATCAAAACTGATAGATAAAGATATGTTACCAGTTAGCAAGAGAAATGGGATAATAAGAAAATAATAAAATATTTAGTGTAGTACTTAAATAACAAATAATAAAGAGGATCTATTTACTTGTCAATGCTCATATTCTCCAAACTGCCACCATCACCATACAGATTAAACAATAGAAATAGTTCTTGAGCACTTATGGTAAATCTAAACCCATTCCATCTCACATTTGCCTCTCTATGTCTTTGAAAAAAAAAATTAATGTACATAGATATTTTTGTCTCATTTTTATGTAATAAAAATTCTTTTTTATTCTTTTATTCAATTGACCTATCAGATAAACTATACAGTGTTAAATTATCTAAGATGAACTGCTCTTTACAACTTTATATACTGTTTTCCCTCTAGATGTCCAGGAGCACAGAAGAGGATTTTCAAAACATTATTGCATTTTTACTATTAATATATAGAGTCCCGCCCTAACTCCAGAACCCCTGAACGAGGAACCATCAAAGTTTCACAATTTTAGGAGAATCATAATTCAACTGCATACCTAAGAGCTGAGAAGAAAATTCTCAAGGAATTTATTCATTTTCACTATATAATCAATAAAGCCCTAACACCACAGCCCCTGACTCAGGAGCCATGAAATTCACACCTTTAGAAGAGGTACACTTGCTCATCATAACCATTCATTTAGTCTATCTATTAAATACCAATGAACAGAAACACCATAGCCCCTGACCTAGTGGCTATAAAATTCATAATTATAGAAGAGACACACTTGCTCATCACAATGCACCTTGTTTATCTGCAAAATACCTAGAAGCAGAGAGTACTTTCAAAGAATCAACGCAATTTTATCATATAAAGAGAGCCCTCCCTAACATTACAGCCCCGACCCAGAGGTCACAAAGTTCACAAATTTAGAAGAGGCTCTTACTTATCTACCTATGCACTACCCTAACACAAGAACCCCTGTCCATGGAGCCATGCATTTCACACTAGTCTTTTTGAAAAATCTCTTGCTTCTCATAATTATTTTACCTTGTTTATTTGCTAAAGACCTAGGAGCAGAAAGAAGGTTTCAATTAAAAAAAATTAGTGTATTTTACAATATAATCAATAGAGCCCCTTAACATCAGATCCCTGTATCCAAGGGCCATGAAATTCACAATCTGGGAAAAAATATGCATGCTCATCATAACCTTGCACTTAGTTTCTCTGCTTAATATACAGTGGGGGATTTTCAAAAGTTTCTCTGGTAAATATAGTGGGGGATTTTCAAAACATCGTACGTTTTCATTATAGGCCATGCACTAGAGCCCCATCCAAAGCCCTTAACCCCAGGAACAGCAATTTCACTATGAATATGATCTGAGCACTGCTTTAACAGCCCTGCGAAGAGAGAGAGACGAGGGAGACGTACTAAATCGGGGCTAATAACAATTACAATTACTATGCCATTCAAATAATCATTTACAGAATAACAAGTACTTCAGTATTTAGCTTAAAGGTCAGCAATAACTATTGAATAAACACATTGAATTCTCGGACACGGTTATCTTTGGGGATTTAAATATTGATTGCAAAACTATAACATCGCTTACAACCACGAACAACTAATATATTCATTCTTTGAGATATATCTCCAACCACAATGCTTATTCATAGATTATTTTGCAAACTGCGTTGAGGGAAATTATTTTGGCAATTGTGTATTTTGATTTAATACAACCTAAGAAAGTGTTACTGGGCCTCTGAAAATGTTTCAAAAAACCACAACAGAAAGAAGAAATGTATTTTGGAGATAAGGTAGCGGGCCTAATATTGAAGCTTAACACAATTAATTAGCAATACTAGTTGGATTGCCTGGCGATGAAGGCTTGCCACAATAAATTAGTAGTATTGTGTTTTACTGTAAAAAATCGTGGCTAACAACTTAAAGGCAGATCATAGAGGGAGGACAACTCCTCATAGGCTTGAGTGGTAACCTTCCTGGACACATTGTAAGTCTCTGATAGCAGTGGATGAATGTTCGTGCGGATCCTGAATAAGGAAATGCAGTATATCTTCTGTTGTCAGAGTCTGACCACTGGTATATAAGATAGGATATGGCATCGTGACTGATACTGCGAGCCTGAATAAAGCATAACTGGTGTATGTCTGGTACATTTGTGAACCCCCACTTTCTTTTGTAATTATTAAACCGACCATCAAGTGTGATTTTCTCCTAAGTAAGGGAAGGGCCATATCTGTATATATTTGTAGGCCAATCATGTCATACAATCATTTTAAGAGGAAAATTGTTTATTTGTTAGTAGTATCAATCCAAACTCGAGATCTTAGAATCAACCAGGTACAGGTCCCTCAACACGTTGCACATAGATTGGTAAATGTAAAGAGATATGAAAATAAGATAGACATTTAAATCAGTTACTTTATGTGTTTCATCGGCTAACGTGGGTAACCCATCTTACACACTACATACATTTTAAGAAATATGCACCAAAGTCTACCAGTAATGTTTTCTCCTGAGCCAACAAATAAAGTCCTTATTAACCCCTCAATGTGGAATCTATCAATCCAAAGAAAATTTTCATTTTTAACTTTTTAAACAAGGCCTTTATGATGAAAACTTTACATTTACCGGA
Source organism: Saccostrea echinata (assembly GCF_033153115.1). Classification (NCBI taxonomy): domain Eukaryota; kingdom Metazoa; phylum Mollusca; class Bivalvia; order Ostreida; family Ostreidae; genus Saccostrea; species Saccostrea echinata. The sequence goes on from NW_026889803.1 coordinate 68,210,850, forward strand.
AATATTCCAGGAATCTTGGCTTAGACAGGGTCGATTAAAAGTTAAAGCATACCATGAAAGAAAAAAGAGGGTAAGGGGGCACTCTTTATAACAGTTAAGTGCATACAATTTTTTTTTACTTTATCTTGATATCGCCCTTGTCATATTTTCTAATTCTTTATTCTTATTATCACGGTATTACATGTAAATCCACTCAAAGTATAAGGTGATTTGGATGGCATTTTCAGAGGCACAGTAACACTTTCTTAGGTTGTATTAAATCAAAAATTCACAACAATTACCTCAGTAGTTTACCTTTAACGTAGTTTGATAGAACTACAAAAATAAACAATGAATAAGATTTGTGTTTGGAAATGTATCCCGAGGATTGAGCGAATTTTTAAGTTGTTCGTGGCTGTAAGCGATGTTATAGTTTGGCAATCAATATTTAAATCTCAAAAGAAAATGAAAATAAATTAACCGTGTCCGAGAATTCAGTAAGTACTAGTATTTATTCAGAAGTTATTTCTGACCTAAAAGTCTAATAGTAAAATACTTGTAATTCTGTGAATAATAATTTGATTGGATTGTAATTATTATTCGCATCGATTTAGTCTCTCTCTCTCTCTCTCTCTCTCTCTCTCTCGTTATCTGGTTTTGTCCATTCTTAATCTTTATTTATACTCTTTACTTAATATTGTGTTTCAAAAGGGGCGGGTGCTCTGCCCCCCTCTGAATACTAGTACGTTAGTGAGTGATGAGAAAGTAATGAACGGAACTTCATGACACAAGTAAGAACCACCGCACCAAAAATCGCAAAACCTTTGTATAAGAAAAAAAAGATCGCTGTGGCTTTAAACTCGACTTTAGATTAGATCACTACATTTTATCAAATAACACATGCGTTGGCATTTATATGTCAATTTGATATATCCCACTGAACTCGAATTAAATTAAAGACACCACAGACAACATCTGTTTCAAATTTTGATATTTACTGACTATTGACGATAAGGACCAACAAAACTATAAAAAATACAAAAATGTGAAGAGGATAAAACACGGGCCCCTGGAAATTCTAGAAGTTGAATCAGGTGCCTAGGAGGAGTAAGCATCGCTGTCAACCATTCACACCCACCATGAGCTCTATGTATTGATCAGGTAGACGGAACATTTCGTAGTCAAACAAAGGCCTAACAATTGGTATGAAAAATGTCAGCCAAAATATGACCCAATGATAGGTTATATTTACTAACAAGGTCATTATAACGACCATAGAATCTACGAAATGCCTAAGTGAGGTGGTTGAAATCCTTGTAACATCAACTTATCTGTCAATAGCGAACCTCGGCTTAAAAATTGAGCATAATCAATGAATTCTCTCGAGTTTTAAACAAGTTGGGAGTTATGAACACCATATGCAGGTGAAAGTGGGATATTACTCATAAATTAGGAAAGTTAACGATGGAAAAGTTTAAGTCATCTTGTTTGTCATACAATTTAGTTGTAAGTTGGTCCTTGTTTTCTATAGTCAGTCAAACAAAGGGGTGAATATATCTAAACGTCGAGGTCATTAAGTGTTTTCTTCTTCTCATGTTAAAGTTTTTTATTAAATTCTGCTTCATAAGAATATAAAAATGGGTCAGTTAGTAAAGGAGCACAATTAGTTCCCATCGGAAATTCCAACAGTTTTTACGAAGACTACCTAAATGTTGTCAATGAGGAACTCCAGCATCTTTTTAATATCATCTTCAGAGTTCTTGTGTGTAGAATCAGAGTTATTTTTCACAAAGTAATTTTTGTTGATGACCAATCACAAGATAGGAAAAATTCCGACTTGCATTTTTATTGTAAAAGCAGTTCCCTATGATATCCAAAAGCCTAGTTTTTAATTTATTGTGAGGAATGATTGTATAAAGTGTAGAAAAATCGCACATTTGAACCATTTAACTTATTAAGTAGAATAGTCATTCAATTGCCATATGTACTTATGTGCTTACATTTAACACGTTGATAATGTATCATGTTTGTAAATGTTTGATATTTTTATCAAATTTTCAGGCACACAGTTATTTACATGATAAATATGCAAGAACCACTCAATATCAATAGAAGATAAGTATGGCCTCTAAACTTTTGTCAAAGGATCAACAAAATTTTGTAAAACTTGGAATAGTCTGTATGGACGAGATAAAACTGGTGTTGAAGGATGTTTTTGAAAGTCAAATCAAACCAGTTGATCTCTACAACGCCATCAATTCATGTTCAGAACTGACAACTGGGAGACACAGACTGAGGTTGGATCAGCTAAGACTTTGTAGGCTTTCCCCGCCACAGCTTCCTGTCTATGATCAATTTGATGTTTCGTTACTTTATACACTGATACGAAATCTCTGTCCAAACTTAAAACCCACAAAAGGATGGGGGAAGACACCGGATAGTGGTGCTACAAAAATTGGAGATGACATTGAGTGTTTTAGAATATTCAGAAACGATACGTTTGCGCATATAGAATCATCAGAGGTTCCTGATGGCATGTTCGTGTCACGCTGGAATGATCTTAAAGGAAATATTCAGAGAGCTCAGAAGTTTGTGACCTCACTTGGATATAAAGTTAACTATGAGGAGAAACTTGCAAAAATTGAAAAATCTGATTTTGGTTGTAAAGATATGGAAAAATACAAAGTATTTTTAGAAGGAATGATGATTATGTGGAAGCACTCACAAAATATTGGTAAGGTTTACATTATTCATGTTGTATTGTCTAAATTTAACAATATTATTTTTTTTTTAAAATTTCGTTAAGATATTTCAGTGATAAAAATAAATGGAAATAGCAAAATTCTATGTGGGGAAAAGGCGTGCTTTGAAGTTGAGACGGAAAATTGGCTTCACACCGATAACTGGCCAGTTAAATGGGTGAAAGAGAGAGGGGACACAACAAAGGCCATTGACATAAGTAAAGAGAAGTACAATGGGAGTACCAGTAGAATACTTGTAATACAAAGGGTTAAAAAAGAAGACCAGGGTGAATATCAGGCTGTGATATCACGAGAAATAGACAGAAGACATTTTAAAGTCCTTATTAACTCAATCTTCCTAGAAGCTATAGGAGGTACATAACACATAACTTTACTCATCCTATATACTTTTCCTGTTTCATCAAACAAACAAATGAAACAATTTTAAGTAATGCCAAGCAGAACAGAGTGATTAGGACATAAGCATTTCACATCCTTTCCTTTTAGCATAAAAGATATGATGATGTTAAGTTTTGACGTTATGAAATAAATTAATGAAATATAAGGAGATAACTAACAGTATTCAAGCTCAGTAAGTCCATCAAACAATACAAAATAGGAGCAGAGCAAACACGAACCTCCAAGCATCAGAGATGGGATCAGGTGCCATGGAGGAGTGAGCATCCCCTGCCCACCGGTCACATCCGCCGTGTGCTCCTTGTCATGTTCGGGAAATAACGGGAAAATCCGTCGACAATTCAGTGTGTAAATAATGGTCTAACAATTAGTATGAAAAAGTCAGTCAGCATTTGACTTAATGATAAAATGTATTAGCTGACAAGGTCATTGTTTCGACCATAGAACTTAAGAAATGATGACTTCAAACGAGACAGCTGATATTCTTGTTACATCAACTTGTTTGCCAATAATTTACCTCGTTTTAGAAATTGTACATACGTAGAACATGCTCTTGCGTATCGAATCAACTGAGAGATATATACCCCGTATGCAGGTGATGAAGGTATATTGCTGCATAAGTAAGGGAAGTTGACGATTGAAAAGTTAAAGTCATCACGTTTATCATAAAGCTTGGTTGTTAGATTACCATTAACGTCTTTTTCAAGTAAAATATCCAAATGTGAACCAGATGTGTCAGAATCTGTGGTATCTTTTATCTCAAGCTCACCAGGATATATCGTATTGACATAAGAATGGAAATAACCATTGTTAATTGACAATACGTCGTCGATATATCTAAATGTCGAGTTGAAGGCCACAGCAAGTGTTTTCTTCTTTTCACGTACAAGAATTTGGACAAATTCTGCGTCATATGAATACAAAAAAGGTCTGCTAATATCGTGGCGCAAATGACCTGGTCTACAAAAACCACATAGATATTGTCAATCAGAAACTCAAGCATCTTTTCAATGTCAACTTCAGAGTACTTGCGTGTACAATCAGAATGTAAATGAATCATTCAATGCCCATTCACTTTATTTTCAAACATTTCATCAAATTAATATCCTTTCCACCAAATCATAATTCAAAAATATTAGAATTAATATTCTTTACCACAAAACATCTAATGAGCTTTGGACCCGTTTGGTCTATTTGTTTGGACTATACAGACATTGGAGTCTTTCTCATAATTTGCCTGCTTGCTATTCCATAGGAATATTTTTGGAAACTGAAATCTGTTATCTTTGTATTTGGCAAATCATTTCTAATAAATGTGATAAAAATATGCTTTAGTAAATGGTAAAAACATTATTCTATAGATCTACCAAATCTACAGATAATCCAGGCAACTTCAGGAATAGACAGCGTTACCATCTTTTATAACTGTGATGCTGAAAAGGTAGTTCCTAGTTTACAGAAAGTTGAATGGAGCAAAGATGGAAAACGTTTTACGACGAATACAAATAAGTATGAAGGGGGTGGTGTTACAGACAGATATCTGAAAATTCTTTCTCCATCAGAGAACGACAGCGGTGAATACACATGTGAAGTTTTCAATGCTGTAGGATCAGTTTCAAAGGTCATATCTCTAGGTATTGTAAATATACTTGTACTATTTAATACTTTCATGTTTATATATTAACTATTAAAGGAAAAGAGCAATTACATTATTTATGTCAAAGTAAGGTTTGAATTGAAGATTTTTTTGCCATTAGTAGATATCTGACTTTTTATTTAAAAAGGTACAGATTTTATGAAGTAGTTATCTCAAGAGATGAAAATGAAAAAAGCACAACTTGCCATCTCATAAATTTTACCACATATTTTTTCTAGCTGCCCCATCTGTAAAAAATTGGCAAAGATCTGACTGTTGAAATTTGTCAGATACTGACTGCTACATTTGGTGATCAAATCACAGTTGATTCTATCATTGAGTCTTGTCCTTCTCCGGAAAAAGCAATTTGGCAAAAAAGCAAAGATCTAGCTCCTGATAATTTTATGACCATTGATATCGATGACGCCCGATATTTTGGAAGCAGTTTGGATCCAGAGAAACCTATTTTAGTAATAACAAAGGCATCTGATGCTGACAAAATGTATTATCAACTAGAAGTTACGAATGGAATTGGGAAATCTATTAGTAATGCTGTTCTGCTGAAATTAGTTGGTGGTGCGTATATAATCAAGTTCAAACCTTGAAAATTGTGATGCAGTTTGTATGATTTTAAACAGATGAAAATTGTATATTTTTTGACTTTAAAGAATGTCCGTTTTAACTTTAAAATTATTTTAACCTTCTGAACTTTTAATAAAAACATTTGAAAAGATATACAGCAATACATCTTTTTTAGCATCCCTTTGTCTGTTTCATTATCCGCAATATGATTCCTTGGCAAAACATTAAGTTTACAGAACTTTATCATAATCTGAACCAAAGCCTGCACTATTTGAGGCATTGTATTTGAAAACAAACTTGTTTTCAAATAAGCTGATAGTTTATGTCTTCCATTACAGACCCTCCTTCTGTGTACACACGTCCTAAAACTGATTTTTCGAATCGGAGCGTTATATTTTCTTGCAAAATTTTCCTTTCGGACGATTCCCCAGACGTAACACATGTTGTTTGGACGAAAGATAAAAAGAGCATAGACATTTCAGGTAGTGGTGGAAAATATGTTGGAGGAAGCATTGCCAATCCTTCACTTGTAATACGCAAAGTGAATTTTAACGACGCTTGAGATTATCAGTGCTGTGTATCAAATGCTGTCGGGTCTATGCGCAGTAAACCAATTTATTTTGGTAAGCAACCCTTGTACAAAATATTTACCAATTTTAAGTTGAAAAGAAAAATTAAAATAAGATTAATTTGATTTTTATTCAAATTGATTGATTGGTTGATAAGATTGTTATTGTTGTTGTACGTCCCATTCGAGAATTTTTCACTCATATAGAGACGTAACCATATACTGGTGAAGGGCTTCAAATTTAGACCTTTACTTGGCTTTCGGGGCCATTAAGCAGTAAGGGTTATTTATCGTGCCAACGCCTACCGTGACACGGGTCCTTTGTTTTCAAGGTCTCATCTGAAAGAGCCTCAACTTTCACTTCAAAGTTCCGAGCGCTTGGCGAAAGAACAAATGCAACCTGTTATTTATCGACTTAAGTCAGTCGCGGCCATGATACAAACACACGACCTTCCGATCACGGAGCAAGCGTTCTGCCGACTGAGCTACCGTGACGGTTAATAAAATTGAATGAAAATTGATATATTTATTGAATCAAATATATGTAAGAATGTATAATAATATCATAGTTCATGCAAAGAAAAAAACATCTACGGACAGTTTAACTGCGATAGAACATACAGTAAAAAAAAAAAGCCCATGTGCCACATTGCTCACCTGAGCACATTTGCAAGGAAAAACAGAAATCAGTTCAGTATTGAAAAGTTTACGGGGGGGGGGGGCAAACTTGAATTTACACCACCTCAGAATGCTTCCATATCAATATTACTTATCATGGCTTAGCTGTTTGAGCAGAAGAAATTAAAAGATTTTTTTTTCTATCGCTCATTGTGGCCCCACCCTACCCACTCGAAATTTGAACAAATTTGAATCTTTACTACCTGAGGATGCTTCTTTAATAATATGACTAATCATGGCTTTGCTGTACTTGAGCAGATTTTTTCAAGATGATTCCTTTATATGTCTATGTAAAACAAAAACCCTCCGTTGTGCCCTCCCTTACCCCTGGGGGTCATAATTAAAATAAATTTGATTCTATAATACCTAAGGTTGCATCTGTATTAAAATGACTAATAATTGTTACTTGTTCTTGAGAAGAAGATTTTTAAAGACTATTCCTTTATATTCCTTTTGAAAACTTTGAACCTCTGTTGTGGCCCCGCCTAATCCCCGGGATCATGATTTGAAGAAACTTGAATCTACACTACCTGAAGATACTTCAATATTAATATTACAAATGATGACTGAGCTGTTCTTGAGAAGAAAATGTTTAAACTTTAGCCTCATGTTGTGTCTGCGCTCAACCCCAAGGGTTTGAACAAACTTGAATCTGCATTACCTGAGGATACTTCTATATTACCCCTAGAGGTCATAATTTAAACAAACTTGTATTTACACTACCTAATAATACTTCTTTGATAATATGACTAATCAAAAAAGTATGGAACTACTTTATGACCAAAACCCATACAAACAAAACGAATACAATATTAGTAACACTAAAATTAACTTAATCACATCGATTTAGGCTATCTTAGAGAAAATTAAGGACTTTGCTTTTAAAATAAGTAGTGTACTTTTGATTTAATAAAACTGAGATTGTCAGTGATTTAAAAATCACTAACCATGTCATTTTAAAGTTATCTGTTGTGTTTTTGGTTCCCAAAACTTTAAAAGACATTGAATGAAGTTAAAATTCGAAATCCCGAATTGTTACAGGCACGCCGAAAGTTCTGATCAGTAGTTATGAAAAAGATATCGAAACTGACAGAATAATCTGTGAGGTTACAATTGAATCATTTCCCGGAGCCCTGAAAGCAGAATGGAGAGTTCAGCAAACCATAGAGGATGATTTTCAACCAACAGATATTCACGATTCCACGTACACAGGATCTACTGTTTCCTTACCGCACCCAGTTCTGATTGTTCATGGATTTAACAAAAAGCAGGGTCAACGATTTCAAATTAGAGTGACCAATTTCATCGGGGAAATTAGCGAAGTCATATATGGTATATCGTTTACACAGATTATATTTTGTGTCTGTACTTAACATTACTAACCATCATTACTTTTATCTATATAAATGTGCAAACATTTCCCATTTTCACTTCTCCAGATTTACTTAAACAGTTTCAACTGAATTTTCCGTGAAAGCATTAATGATAGAAAGAAATGCAAATTAATTCAAATGATTATGCTCTTTTGCAAATCTGAGGCAGTTTGTTTGTTGTTTAATTCTCTTTCGAGAATTTTTCACTCATATGGAGACGCCACCACTTGCCGGTGAAGAGCTGCAAAGGTTGACCTATACTCGGCACCCAGGGCTATTGATCAGTGAGGGCCCTTTTTCGGGTCAGCAGCTACTGTGACACGGGACCTCGGTTTATACGGTCTCATCTGAAGGACCGATCTCCATGTCCCACAGTGGGATTGAATCCGCAACGTAAGGATCAACTCCTTACTCTGCGACTCTAGAGCAAACGCTCTTACCACTGCGCCACGCGGCGACAATCTGAGGCAGTTAAGGAATATTAAACTTATCTGTCAATTGCTTGCCTTGTTTAATCAAAGTACAGAATCGAGGTGACATCTTCCAATAAAATGTGAAATCTATCCCCAAGTTAACTGGCATATATACATAACCTTACATCAAGAGAACCCCCAATGAAAACCATTGGAAAGCAGAAAGTGAGCAATACGACAAATGCATTTTGTAATTTATTTGATCTTTTAAAAAAAATGAACTAGTTATTTTTAAACAAATGTGACAATATTAACAAAATAATCTTTGCCATATGAATGTGTAACAAAAAAGGAGGGGGGAGACCATGTGTCATATGTCTTTAAAATTAATCACTGATACAGCTAGCATTTAATACAAGAAAACTCTCTTTGATTTTTTTGGCCAAAAGCAGGCCCATTTAGACATTTTTTTCAACTAAATTGGAATAATTTATTTTATTCAGATAAATAAAGTCACATATGTGTGTGTCACATAAAGTCACACATCTTTCTGAGCACAAAAATGTACAAAATTTTAGAACTAACTCTCCGTATTTCATTACAATCATATCAAAATGTGACTATAGTTCCCTTTTTCCTAAAATTTTGCTTTATTACATGTATATGCTTTCAAAACCAAATCAATCCCACGATAATTATAAATAGCCCTTTTGTGCATTTACTAGAAACTATCTCCAATGTCATTTTCTCCAAATACATTTATTGTGCTTGTTAAAATGTGTAATACCAATGAAGTGCAAAAATGGAATTCAAACAATTGTTTTCATTCATACTATTTTTTTAAAGCAAAATTTGAATTTCCACACTGATTTTAATTCTTTCACTTTAAATTACCCCAAATCCAATTCCTCAGTTATCGCTTGTCCGAAGCATCCGTGTAGGAAAATGTTATATTTAAAGAAAGGCATTCATACAGCATTCTAAAATCTGACATCAAATTGACAGTGGATTAGGGGATCAATGATTTTAGTAATAGATTTAGTCCAGTAATTCAAAATCTATAGCAGTAAGGTTTTCAAGATCGAAGGGAAATTACGGATACAACTATCAAAATACTTTTCATAAATGTGACGAGGGGACAAAAAAAACTTATAAACATGTAAAAACAATTTTAAACATTATGGAAATGCCACTGACTACGTTTGAAACGCAGCATTCTGTTTTAATTGCTACAAACCTAGACCCAAAATTTAGGAAGACATCACTTCTCCTTCAGAGAAATTTAGGGACACGTTTTAAATTCTCTGGAGACTTCTTAGTGCACATTAATTATTATTTAAACTTTAAAAAAATTGAATGCATGTTAATGTATATGCAAGTACCTTAAATCAATTTATATCCTAAGAATACATAAAGAGACAAAAAGTTATATTAAAAAAAAATAATTATTTGATATTTTCCAATCGCAAGGCATATACATGTCTACCTGGAAAACAATATTATACGTACATTGTCAATCTAAAGTTTTCAACTGATAGACTTAGATTTATCAAAGTTACTTAATTTCTTGTATAGTTTATTTACATAATACAGGTTTTACATAATACAGGTATTTACGCTTAAGATCAAAACATTTTTTTTCTTCTCATCTCTCCATATTTTCATGCAGAGCTTTATCAAAGTAACAAACTTCTAACATTCACTCCAAAGTTCATTTTCAAATTCCTTAATATTTCTCTTTTGTGAATGTGCATTTATTAATAAAACGAAAACAAAGAATATTAAATTAATTACTATATTATGAAAACTAGTAAACCTAATACTGCATGCCGACTGAGCGACTTTATCAAGCAATCAGCCTTTCTTCACATGTTTGATCGCCAAAGACAGTTAATAGTTCTAAAATATATGCCTGTATTCACAGCATGAACTAATCATTTGACAATAAAAATAGTCGAAATTCATCAACATCTTTGGTATGACTTCGATATAGGTCCAGCTGTTTTGCGTCTTGTTGTCTTGCAGACTTGTTACCTTGCGTCTTGCAGAAGCGTAAACTCTAGAGGAGTTCCGATAGAGTATTCGATGAAATGGTCCATAGCAGCGAAATAGGTGCAAGCGTCCAGCTGTTATTCACCTATTTCAACAATAATAGCACTGAACAGATCTATAGATTTATAAAATAATGACAATATTACCACGTGTTCTTAACAGATTTTTTAACATGATTTACAAAACAAAGGGGGTGAAAATGTTAAACTTCGCTTTTGTGATAATTCGCGGTAAAGTTCTGAGCTCAATAGCGACTATGTTGATCCCCGAATTCATTTAACTGCATATTTCAAAGTAAGCAGAACGCTTCTTTCAGCTGGTTTTGTTCCACGATTCGTTCTCTCCCTTGCCTGCGATCGACGTATAGGTTACGATCTCTGTCGAAGCCATTTGTTTACGTTTTACCCTCGCTAAAATTGTTCGGACCGTAGGGATACTTTATATCTTATTCCCACTCAGGAACTTGTATTTAGTATTTGTTAATCCATGAAAACACTACTTATTGCTTGAAAATCACATTGAATAAATTTTCAATCTTAATTTTGTTTTGTAACCAAATTCTGATTTTAATGCATGTATAAACAGAGGACTATATTTCTTAGTGAACTGATGAAAATTAACGTTTTAATATTTCCAATCAATCTTGCAAGTGCTATTGTTTACATATTAGCAACCTATCTTTGATTTGATCCTTGCTTTCTACGGTAAGAAATTTCGAATGGTAGTGATCAGAGGGGGCGCCATTGAAGCTTGTCAGCAGCTTACGAAACTGACTTACGTCACCTCGAAAAATTAATCGTATGTAAAGCATGATCTTGCATATCGAATCACCAGGCTGACAAAAACCCCATAAGCAGTATACATTGATGAAAAAATGTTGACGTCATCATGTTTATCAAAAAAGGTTGGTTGTAATTTTGCCATCAATGCCCTTTTCCAATAAAGCATCTAAATATTTAAAAGATGTTTAAGACTCGACTCTGTTGTGTCATTTGGTGAGTTTTATGACATAGATATTTAAGCTCAAGTATCTTTTTAACCTCAGTTTTCTTGTGAGTAGAATGAGAATGTTCTTAGCCAAATATCTTTGCAGATAATCAATAGCAAGGAATGTAATTAGGTTTTCCTTTTTTTTTTTAAAGAAGCATGCAGTTGTCTATGATATTAAACAATCAATTAAAGCCAAGCTGAAATAATAAAAAGCACTGAATAAACATGATGCAAATTCATTTCTAGAATTATTTGAAATTTAGAAAACATTATAATACTGACATTTAACAAATCTAACATTACTAGTATATCAATGGTTTGAAATTAAAATTTGAGTGCAAATACATACTCAAATACATTACTGCATCGGTGAAATATATGGAGATAGCGAACAGCATTCATGCTTAAAAGTCCATTAAACATTACAAAATAGGTGCAGAGCAAACACGGACCTCCAAAACGTCGGAGGTGGGATCAAGTGCCATGGAGGAGTCAGCATCCCCTGCCGACCGGTCAAACCCGCCGTGTGCTCCTCGTCATGACCGGGAAAAAACGGAAAAATCTGTCGTCAATTCAGTGTGTAAATAATGGTCTAACAATTAGTATGAAAAACGTCAGTCAGCATTGGACTCAATGATAAATTGTATTTTCTGACAAGGTCATTGTATCGACAATAAAACTTACGAAATGATGACTTTAAACGAGACTGCTGATATTCTTGTTTCATCAACTTGTTTCAACAAATCTTTTTTTTACGAAAGACAGATGTGATTATATCTATTGCTTATTATTAATATATAAATTCACGGAAATGATATGGCTAATTAAATATATATTACAGAAAAGAAAATCCAAAATGAGGATCATGAACTAAAGGCACATAGTACACAGTGAAAAGTGGCTTACATGATATTCATGTGATTATTATTTTATTTGAAAATTACGTGAAAATCATGTAAAAATTATATAAATATTTTTTCATGCGAATATCATGTGAATGAGTTTGTATGATATTCACATAATTTTTTTTTTAGAACTTTCATGTGAAGTTTTTTATGCTCGATATTTATACAATATGCTCTTCATGTAAATTTCATAAGAAATTTGTGTCAAAATGGCTTGAAGTTTTCATATAAATTTCACAAGTCTTGTTTTTCGTCTTTTTCTCATGCAAAGAATTCACATGAAATTCATGAGAATTTCATGTAAAATTTATGTAAGCCATTTTTGCCTGTGTAAGTAATATAAAATATTAGATCGAAGAAACTAAAGTGACGTTTTACGGCTTGTAATTGAATTATTTTTTTTTTAATTTGTAGATAAGCAAATGGATTTTTATCGAAAAAGAGGCTCAAAAATACCATTTGCCAGTCTAAGAGACGATCTTGAAAACTCATTTCCACAAAATGAGCTTGAAAGGTTCAAACATTTACTGATTGGTAAGATTTTGTTTATTTTTATTGCTACAACTAAATATTTTAAAGGACCATAAATGTAAATGTTGTACCTTGATACATTACTGCTAAATGTGTCTGGGATATTTTTGAACAAAAACTATTTTCTCCTTACAACAATGTTAATTATGATTATTTGTTTTCCTATTTGTTTTTCTGTCTTCAGAGTATTTTAAAAAAAAACTAACAGAATTTCAATGCAATCTAGAAGACGGGAAGTTTTTAAAATGGTGACATATTGAGTAAGAAATTAGAGTATATAAAGACATTCTCTGTTTTGTCGTGTTTTTATTAGTTCTTTTAATATCCCAGTCAATGGCAGTGAGTTTGAGTTACCGGGTAAAACTTCAAAAAATCCTTACAAAGATTTATTGCAGGATCTTGTAAAATGTTCAACCAAGCCACTATCATTATTCTTCACCAAAATATTCACTGTTGTGAAAGACAAAATTCAGACGTATCGTGCGACTACATATTCAAGAAGTGGTGTAAATAAAATATGGATTCTAAGAAAAATCAAAAGAAATTTGTTGAATTTAAAATTCTAAAATCTTCTCAAACATCAAAAGAATCAAAACATGTGAGTTTTCTTTATACAATCATTCCTCACAATTAATTGAAGCTGAATACGATTCGTAAAAGGAAGACTGTCATTTTTGTCCCCCATATTGTCGTCTCAAAATAGTCCTTCTCCAGCTCCAATATAAGCCTCAGCTAGCTTCGTTCACGTTTCAGTGTACCCTCTTCACGAACTTTACCTGAACGGAGTCTCCTTCATTGTCATTGTGATATATTTGGAAGCGACAAAATGATTTCTGTATGCCTCTCCCACGTTAGGGAAAAAGTTACCAAAGATATTCCATATAAATTGCATAGTTCAATGCATAACAGAGTGAAATAAACACAAATCATGTTCAAAGAAATAAAATAAACAAGAGAACAGTGTAAGCTATACTAGTAAATGTACTACACGCAGCAGCGACCGGATAAAATCTATCAGGTGAAAGGATTGCATGGTCTTAGTGTTGAATTAGGAGATAGTGAAACTAATAGTGCGTAATACGCTTTAAAAAGCAGGCTTTTTGACATTATAGACAACTGCTTTCTCAATAAAAATGGAACTCGCAAAGTTTCATATCTCGTGATCGGCCATCTACAAAATTACTCTGAAATTTATATTAAAAAGATATGCTGGAGTTCCTCAATGACAATTTCTTAATACTCTTTGGGGACTAGGTCTAACATCAATTTGTTGGAATTCCGATTGGCAATAATCGTGCACCTTCATTAGCCGGCCTATTTTTAGCTTAACTCGGCCAAAGGCTCAAATGAGCTTCATATTTGATCAAAATTTCTTCGTTATCTGTCGTTGTCGTATTTGTTGGCGTCACATTTTTGACTTCTTCTCAAGAACCACAATGCCGTTTTCAATCAAAAATGAAGGAACACGCCATTGGGGGGGGGGGGGGGGGGTATTAAGAATTTGTGTAAGTGAAATTAAATCTTTTTAAATCTTTTTTTTTTTAAATCTTCCAAAATCGTAAAAAAATATTCTGAAGCCAGGATTTGTCAAAGGAATACATTTACCGTATAATCAAATTTGTTCAAAACGCTCCCATAAACCTTTCAATTCTGAACTGGTTTTTCTTTTTTTTAAGACAATTTGCTCAGGCATGCAATGTGACCCATGGGCAGTTTGTTATATTTCTAGAAGCAGAATTTATTTTGTTCAGAAAAACTTCTAAGAAGAAGATAAAAAAAAAACTGATGCTGTGGCCTTCAACTAGACAATTATTACTTTTCCCATGGACAACTTTCCTTATTTAAATAGTAATATCCCAACGTCACCTGCATGAAAGACATGGAGATAACGAACAGTATTCAAGCTCAAAAGTCCATTCAAATAATACAAATCAGGAATAGAGCAAAAATACCTCTAAAACATCAGAGGTTGGATCAGGTGCCATGGAGGAGTGAGTATTTCCTGCAGAACGGTCACGTCCGCCGTGTACTTCTTGTCATGATCGGAAATAACGGAAAAAGCCGTCGACAATTCAGTGTGTAAAAAAAGGCCTCACACAATTAGTATGAAATCATCAGTCAGCATTTGACTTAATGATAGATTGTATTTGCTGACAAGGTCATTATATCGACCATATAACTTACAAAATGATGACTTTAAACGAGACTGTTGATATTTCTGTTCCATGAACTTGATTGTCAATAACTTACCTTGTTTTTGAAAAATTTTTAGCATCCTCTTGCGTATTGAATCAACTGAAGGATATAAACCCCGTGTGCAGGTGATAAGGGTATATTGCTGCATAGTTGAGGGAAGTTGAAGATCGAGAAGTTGAGGTCATTGCGTTTGTCATAACGCTTTGTTGTTAGGTTACAATTAACCTAGTAAAATTTTCTAGTAAAATATCCAAATATGAAACATATGTG
The DNA here is from genome assembly GCF_033153115.1 of Saccostrea echinata. Taxonomy (NCBI): domain Eukaryota; kingdom Metazoa; phylum Mollusca; class Bivalvia; order Ostreida; family Ostreidae; genus Saccostrea; species Saccostrea echinata. The sequence continues at coordinate 68,226,181 of NW_026889803.1, forward strand.
TCAGACTCTGTGGTATCTTTTATTTCAAGCTTACTGGGATATATCGTGATGACATATGAATGGAAATAACTATTACTATTTGATGATACGTCGTCGATGCATCTAAAGGTTGAGTTGAAGGCCACAGCAAGTGTTTTCTTCTTCTCATGTATTAGATTTTGAATAAATTCAGCTTCATGTGAATACAAAAATAGGCCTGTTAATAACGGGGTGTAATTTGTACCCATGGTGTTTATATTTCCCAACTGATTAGACACAAAAGAGCATGTTCTGAGCATAATCAATTTTCAAACGAGTCCAGTTACTGATAAATAAGTTGATGTAACAAGGATTTCAACAGCCCCTTTATAATCAGCTTTTTGCCAATTCTATGGCCGTTATAATGATCTTGTTTGTAAATACAACCTATCGGCAGATCATATTTTATCTGAAATATCAGATACCATTTGTAAGGTCATCGTTTTTGTACTGGATTTGACTGCAGAGTACAGGGATGCTTACTCCTCCTAGGTGCCTTATTTTCTGCGTCCATGCTCTCTGCCCTGTTCACAATTCATTTTGTTTACTGGTTTATTAAGATTGATAACTGTTTGTTATCTTCAAATTCTCTAAAGTTCAGTTTATTTGTTATAATTTTTATATTGCCTAGAATGAGTATGTTATTTATATACATATAAGTGTTGGTTACATATGACAGAATGATGGAAGAATGTGATATTTGAAAGCAATTAAATAAAGTATGCGTTTTATAATTTAGAAAGCTCACAAGTACTTTATTTATCCAGATCAAGATGCGATAATTGAAGACTCTGTATCTGCATGTAATTCCTTGAGGGAAGTCTTAGGAATTCTGATACAGGAAGGATTGTTTAGTATACGCGATGTCATTCTGGTACAATACCTGTTACGAAAGATCGGGTGCCTCGAACTCTATGACAAATGTTACGATTATGCTCAAGCTTGCGGGGCGCTGTGTTTCTATGAAAGACAACCAGGTATTATTTCTGTATTTTTGTCTTTTAAGTATTGATAAACTTGATATATGAATATGAGAAACTATTGCAATTGTCTTTGCAGAAAATGGGTTTACAACTGTCAAGTTTCACATATCTGGCAATTTTAAAGATTATTCTAAGGAGGATATCTATTTTATACGAGACACAGTTGCAAAAATGGTTAATTGTCCTGAAGCGGATGTTTTCATCAGTGGATTACAACCTGATAAAAGCTTTGTGGTTTTACTGTCAATAAAAGAAGAGTATACCAATGCGCTACTGTCACATGCTCAAGATATTTTAGAACGTCTTCATTCTTTGAATGTGGATTATCTTGTCTGTGATGAGTTTGTTTTTCGAAAAGGACACATCAGTAAAGGTAAGGGATTACTTATCATAAGACAATGTTTTTCCTTCTAATCTAAAGCCAATTGATAGTTACTGAATAGTTCAATGTATTATAAATCCTTTTATTTTAGTACCCCTGTGTTAAAAGGCATCAGTGAATTCCGGGGAAAAAATTGAACCTTTTAGTTACATATCTTCTAACATTTTCTTTACACCCTTGTGCATTCAGTATTAAATGTTAAAATTTTCTATTCTAATAACTCATTAATGCAAAAAGGTGGAGATAACTAACAATAATCGTTCAAAAAAAAATCTAGAAACAATCTGTAAGAAGGGCATAAGACGTGGGTCCCTGGAAATTCTAGAGTCAGGACCAGGTGTCCAGGAGAAATAAGCATCCCCTGTTGAAAGATCACACCCGCGAGTACCCTATTTTTTTGATAACGTAGACATAATATTCCATAGTCAAATTAAGTATAAAAACAAAAACCTACAATTAATACGCTCCCCATGTTTTGTTAATAACAAAATCTACTGCCTTTTAAGTGCAATTTGAAATCAAACTCTTTTATGTTTCTGTTTGCATATCAATACAGCAAGGAAAGTTGTATGTATTCTGAAATGTATTTGTATGTATAGAGAGAGCGATCGGATTCATACTAATGCAATCAGCAGTGAAAACGAAACACAAACCATTTAGAGGTCACCTGGGTCACTCACCGGACTAGTTCTCTGTCCTTGTCTGTTGAAGTCTATTGTGCATAAGCTTTCCACAATTTTAACACCATCTAGAGCTACTGGGTCAGTTACAATCAAACTTTTTACAAATCGAGATTAAAATTTTAAATTTTTTTGATCGCCTTTACAGCGGAGTACTAGATGGACTTTTAAAAAAAAAAAAAAAAAAAAAAGTTAACATTTATGAACTGTTTCAAACAAGTCAACGTTGGATTCTGATCGAAAATTGTATCGGTTACTTTGAAATTGAAACATGCTATTTAAATCACTAAGGCAAGATTTAAAAATGAATTTAAATAATAAAACAATTATTTACAGTAAGTTGTTCTTAGACAGTTAGCCAATCAAGTTCATCAAAAAGAGGACTTGTGGGCGCACTGGGGGAGCATCTAAAATATACCTTACAGCACGTATGTATAAACTAGGCATGATACTTGCTTTATAAAACGGCTGGCGTGTTTGAATTGGAAGATACTAGTTTAATTAATTCTACGGAGGGCAGAAATTTTACGCGACAGTGATTTACAGACATGGTGAATGTGTACATCGTACTGTAAAGAATTATCTAAATATACTCCAAGGATTTTTTCACATGTACCTTGTCTAGTTTCTGATTCGATATGCATAAAAAATCATCATCTGAAAACCTCGATCTCTCCTGATGTGTACCAATTAATATGCATTTGGTTTTTGTAACATTAAGTACCATTTGATTCTGAGAACATCATTTTTCCATACACGCAATATCCATTGAAAATGCATTTACAATAGTTTGGGAATCTTTGCCGGAAACATGAAGAGTGGCATCATCGGCAAATAAAGAGCAAGGGCCACTAAGGGCCTTTTTTGGCCATGTGAATTTCTGAAAAATCGGAACTGCTCAGTTTTGGTTGACAATGCAGTATTTATCGCTTGGACCAATGGTGACCACGCATCTATTGAACATGACGTAATTTTCTCTCTAGTCAATGAATCATGACGACATGAAATGCGTCATTTTTTAAAAATATCCTGTGAATTCCTTTAAAAATGGCCCAAAGTTGAAGTATTTTTTCAATATTTCATGTAGAGCACAACCTCTGATCCAAAATATGTGTTTACACAATAAAAGACCTGTTTCTGGAGCTCATAGTACATATTTTAATTGGCTGTGCTCATATTTTAATTCTTTACTGAAGATAGTCAAATACGCCTGTTTTCTACAAAATTCAAGAACATTGCATTTTCACAAATCCTGTTTTCCAATACCTGGATTCTCAAAAAGGAATTTTGTCACAGGAAATGAGAGCAGTAAGTCTCTACTTTATTTTGATATATAACATTTTTTAATGTTTTCCTATTATGTCACACATGTAATAAATTTCACTTTAAACCCTGAAGAATGCTGAATCACACCGGAAACAGTTATATCACACGCTGGAAACAGTTATATACCCGACGGAAGCAGTTAAACCCTCCCGATCATCTTCACGTGCTTTAATGCTACACATTATAGCTCGGGTTCGTGATTTTCTGACGTCGGTTGCTAAGCAAACGTAAACGACGGAGCGTAATATTTAACGTCATGAAAGCATTTTTGGATTATTTGTCTAAATTTTAACGATTTTTTAGATTTTTTAATTTTAAAAATGTTATATAACACATACCACATGGCTTCTCGGGTGACTATTCCAGAATATTTGCCCCTCGGTGACAGGAAAGCCCTGGAGTGTTATGTCACCCGATGCCGAAGACATAACACTTCACTGCTTTTCTGTCACCTTGGGGCAATATTCTGGTATGTCAACCTCGAAGCCATGTGATATTTGTATAATATGAAATGGGACAGAGGGTGATAGTCAATTTAAAATTGATATAAGGACAGGGCGATTTTATGCATAAAATGAACCTAGCTCTTTATGTTTGATTTTTTAATATAAAGTGGAAGATCCTTAAGGAGGGATTCTTGTCTGGTTTCTAACTAGATGAAATATTCATGTATATTTGCTTATAAGTCTTATATATTTAGATGTAAGAGATTTGAAAGATCATATTTTTCTTTCCTCATCATAATTGTACAACTTTAAATAGAAATGTAAAATGAGTTTGAAATCTAGCAGGGACTATATTTTTGGCGGAACAGCGACGTATGAAAATATCTCCTTTTCTGATTCTAAAATTACTATAGAGCAATGAATTTAGTTAAAAAAATTTTAAACAATCAAAGACTAAAAGAAAATTTCAAATGTAAGTAAAATTAATAATAATGGACTGAAGTTTTAAAATATATCAAATAAATATGATTTCCAAACAAACTACAATTTTGTTAACTTTTAAAAGCTTCCGATCTAAGTACTGATTTGACCCAAAAATCCGTAAAAAGTGTGTTTTTTCTCTTAGTAATCGGTCAAAACTATTTTGTTTTTGTATCAATTTGTATCTTCATATGACTATTTTACGATATGTGAAAATAAGAAAAATTTAAATATACAAAGCATATAAAAATAACTTATATATCCCAAAAATCTAAGAAAAATAGAAGAAATTCGTATTAGCCAATATTTATTTTAGTTAAATAATCTATGTCAGTTTGGTAGTATCATCTGATAGACCCTATATGGTTATATCTTTTTATGCAAAAAGAAAAACAATTAATCTTTTGAAATAGAAGTATGCATCACATGATTGGCAACGGTATTTTTTTATTCTTAAGGTAAAGGAAAAAGATAATGACCTTGACCTAACCTTGCTTTTAAAATAAAACGGTCAGATTTAATTAATACCATCACTTAATGATAATGTCTTCCTGAATCTTTGAAAATTTCATTAATTTTTAAATACAAGAAATATGAGAAGAATCCCTCCCTAATGTAAACTAAAAACAGAAGAGGTCCTAGTATAGACCCCTGTGGAACTCTGATAAAATGATTTTTGTTGGACAAATGGACACTTTGAAGTCTTTCACTTAAATATGATCGAAACCACTGTAAAGTTATTTCATTTAAATAAAAAAAATACTTTAGTTTTTTAAGGTGAATTTCATGATTTACTAAGTCAGATGTCTTACTGAAGTCGAGAAAGACAGTACCAACAATTTTCCCTTGGTTCATTTCATTTAACCATTTATCTGTAATTTTGGTTAGGGCTGTTTGGCAAGAGTGCAGTTCTCTGAAGACTGATTGAGATTCTACTAGAAGATCAAAGTCTGAGAATAGAGATCGTATATATATTTTGCAGCATGTTTTTCCAGAGTTTTTGATAATGTTGGTAAAATAGAAATAGGTCTATAGTTATTTGGATCTAGTTTGTTTCCCTTTTTAAAGACTGATGTAACTCTTGCAAGTTTAAAGCTCTCAGGAAAAATTCCAGATGTAATACTCGGATTTATTATGTGTCACAGGTTTATGTATTGTTTGTGCTGTAAGTTTTAATAGACGTGGGCCAAGGATAACTACACCTGGTATATTATAACATTTTGCTTATTAAGTATAGAAAGGACTTCATCGTGACTTATCAGCATTATATCAATGAAAAATATGGAGATAACGAACTGTATTCAAGCTCAAAAGTCCTTAAAACAATACAAAATAGGAGCAGAGCAAACACGCACCTCCAAACATCAGAGGTGGGATCAGGTGCCATGGAGGAGTGAGCATCCCCTGCCGACCGGTCACACCAGCCGTGTGCTCCTTGTCATGATCGGGAAATAACGGAAAAATCCGTCGACAATTCAGTGTGTAAATAATGGCCTAACAATTAGTATGAAAAACGTCAGTCAGCATTGGACTCAATGATAAATTGTATTTGCTGACAAGGTCATCATTGAATAATTGCATATTTTAGATCAGAGGTTGTGCTTTAAACGAAATATTGAAAAATAACGTAAAGGATTGGAAGTTTTTATAGAGGTTTTTCAGGATTTTGGGAAAATGATGCAATTCGTGACGTCTTAATGCATTGACTATAGGTTTCCTCTGAGTCTGTCCGTCTTTCTGTCTGTCTGTCCCTCTGTCTGTCTGTTAGTCTGTCCCACTTGGTTTTCCGCACTTTTTTTCTAAACGCTTGCAGATATTGAGCTGATTTTTGGTATGTGAGTGTATCTTGATGAGTTACAGATCAAGTTTGCATTTTGTTTCGTTTCAATGATTTTTGGCGGAATTACGACCTTTTCAATTTTAAAGGGTTTTCCGCAATTTTTTTCTAAATGCTTTCAGATATTTAGCTGATTTTTGGTATGAGGCTTTACCTTGATTAGTCATAGATTAAGTTTGCATTTCGTTCCGTTTCAATGATTTTTGACGGAATTATGGCATTTTCAATTTTTAACGGGAACCAGATTACACTTGGCGGTAGGGGACTAGTATTGCTAATGCAATACTCTCAGAATGCTTGTTTTAAAATATTTGTGTACATTACATATTCACGTGGATTAAAGGATATTTATTGTTACTAAGTTATAAATACTTTTAAGCTAATTTGATTATACTTTCAGAACAAGATATGGAGTTAGATAAATGGAGGGATGAGGACAGACTTTATCAGGAAACTCACGGCTTTCACGAAATGATGAAGAAAGTGAGAAAACAAAGATGTGTAACATTTGTGGGTTGCCCTGGATCAGGGAAAACTGCCACGGCTCATCATATTGCCTTCATGCTCCAAAAGGAGGGTTACGAGGTCGTACCAATAAAAGACATCAGAGAAATCATAGAGATGGAAGAATTGGAAGAAACATATAACCAACAGGTCTTTATTGTTGATGACGTGGTAGGCGTGTTTGGCCTACAGAGAACAAAATTAGATTATTTGGCATATTTGTTGACGGATTATAAATATGAAATGGCAAGTCCTTCCATATTTAGATGTAAAACTCTCTTGACATGTAGAGAGGCTGTGTACAATGAATCCTTATCTTACAACCTGTCATTTAGGTGGTATGAAAGTGTGATTAAGTTGCACAGTTCTGAATATGTATTAGATGACAATGATAAGAAACTGATTATGAAGAAATATGGCTTAAAATCTGAATTACTGTCACCTTCCTTGTTGACATCGGCTTCTTCTATGTTTCCTCTTCTCTGCAAATTGTTTTCAAAGGAAGAAAAATTCCGAAATTTCGGTTCAACATTTTTCACAAATCCAGTTCGGTGTATTATCATTGAACTTGATGAAATGCAAAGAAAAAATAAACTTTATTATGCTACGTTAGCTTTATGCATAATGAATGAAAAACTTTCTGAAGGTATTCTAAGAGATCAAGAAAATACTATTTTTCTCGACATTAAAAACAGTGTGTTAAAAAATCTTGAATTGCAGACTTGTATTAGTACTTCCAAATTTGTAGACGCCTTGTCAGCAATGGAGGGAATATACACAAAAAAGAGTGGCACAGAGTATACATTTATACATGACTATGTGTATGAGATTTGTGCATATCATTATGGTCAACAGTTCCCGGGACAAATGCTGCAGTATATGAGTAGTAGTTATATTGCTAACAAAGTAAAACTACAAAAAAGTGAAGCAAACAAAGTGTACAAGAGTGAAGAGAGAGAGGTTGTTACTCATTCAGATAAGAATGATGAAAGAAGTAACAAGAATGATGCCAAAAGTAATGAAACTGAAGAGTCCTTTGATCTGTGTATAAGGTTAAGTGAAGAACAGTACCCACTGTTAGCAGAGAGGTTGTACAGAGACATAGAGAGAATGAAATTGCATGATGTCTTTACAAATGGTGTTTTAAAGCATCCAAAAGTGAGTCAGGCTTTCATTGGTGTGTTAGAAGAAAAGTCGTACAATGAAATAAAATCTTTATTTCTGTATGAACGATTACACTCAAGGAATTTGGAAAGATATTTCCATAATTTGATGAGAATGCATGAAGTTAACCTGAAAGTGATAGCATGGGTGATCTTACATGGACATTATAATATTCTACAATACATTGTTGGTGAAATTGAAAAACATGGTGAGAACAAATCTGAGCTATTCTACAGAGATTTCGAGCACCTACGCTGTTTAGCTGTTTTTTTAGAAGGAGGGATTCATTATGAAGACATTCTCTTAAATGAAGAAAAATATATGCTACTGCTCAGTTGTTACAGTGGTAATCTTGAAACTGTAAAAATTGTACTGAAGTGTGTGAGTAAAGATTCGATTAAAAACCCAATTCAACGTGAATATTGGGAAACAACAAAGTTGCTGAATTCACCAATCAATTTAAAGACAAGTTGGAAATGTACGCCGCTTCTAGCTGCATGTGAGGAAGGGCATTTAAATATTGTACATGAACTAATTAAGGCGGAGGCTAGTGTAAATCTAGCGGATGGAAAGGGGCGTACAGCACTGATAACTGCGTGTGATGGAGGACATCTGAGTATTGTGCAAGAACTATTAAAGGTTGGGGCTGACGTCAATGTTTCGGATACAGAAGGGAATACACCATTGACAACTGCATTTAAGAGAGGACATTTTGACATTATGCAAGAATTAATAAAGACAGGGGCTGATGTCAATCTACCAAGTGAAAAAGGGTGTATTGCACTGATAACTGCATGTATGGGTGGAGATTTGAGCATTGTTCAAGACCTAATAAAGGCAGGGGCTGACGTCAATATACAGGATAAAGAAAGGAAAGTGGCACTGGTAACTGCATTAATGAGTGGGCATTTGAGCTTTGTACATGAACTAATTAAGGCGGGGGCTAGTGTAAATCTAGCGGATGGAAAGGGGCGTACAGCACTGATAACTGCGTGTGATGGAGGACATCTGAGTATTGTGCAAGAACTATTAAAGGTTGGGGCTGACGTCAATGTTTCGGATATTGAAGGGAATACACCACTGACAACTGCAATGGAGAGAGGACATTTTGACATTATGCAAGAATTAATAAAAATAGGTGCTGATGTCAATTTACCTCGTGAAAATGGGCGTATTGCAGTCATAATTGCAAGTGAGGGTGGACATTTGAGTTTTGTACAAGACCTAATAAAGGCAGGGGCTGATGTCAATATACGGGATAAAGAAGGGAAAGTAGCACTGGTAACTGCATTAATGAAAGGACATTTGAGCATTGTGCAAGAATTAATAAAAATAGGGGCTAATGTCAATATACGGAATCAAGAACAGAATACAGCACTGATAACTGCATTAAAGAGAGGATATTTGAACATTGTACAAGACCTAATAAAGGCTGGGGCTGATGTCAATCTACAGAATAAAGAAGGAAATACACCACTGATAACTGCATGTGAGGGTGGATATTTAAGCATGGTACAAGAACTAATAAAGAAGGGGGCTAAGGTCAATTTACAAAATATCATGGGGAATACACCACTTGTAGCAGCTTGTATTGGTGGGTATATGGGTATTGTTCAAGAACTTTTCAAGGTCAGGGCTGACATCAATCATATAGGTATGGTGAGAAATACACCATTAGTAGCTGCATGTAGGTATGGACATTTGAGCATTGTGCAAGAACTAATTAAAATGGGGGCTGATGTGAATCTACAGGATAATGAGGGGTGTACACCACTCATAGCTGCACGGAAGGGTAAACATTTGAGCATAGTTAAAGAACTAACAAAGATGGGGGCTGATGTCAATTGAAAGGATAACAATGGAACACATACCACTAAAGATTGATTTAATGAAAAGACGCTATACTCTGATGAATGGCCTGGTGGAAGCAGGAGCCAATGTCTATCTAATGGATGATCATGGAATTAAGAACTCTACTACATGAAGTCATATCGAAATTCAATGATTTTCTTTACTTGGTATTATCATTCTAGTTGGAAATGGAGCTGACTGTACCATCTGTGATGATGATAGACTATCAATATTACTAATTGCATTATTTTAACTTCCAGGAAATGTTATAAAACAAATATAAGATGCAGTAAAAACACATCAGTTAAACAGTGTAAACAAACAATTGTATAAAATTCTGTTAGACATAAGCCATGGTGATGTGAGACTCGACAGAAAGGATGATGTGGTGGTGGCACAAAGGCGAGTGTGGTGTATAGATTCTCGTGGTGTTCTGTGGCAAATAATCAGATTTGGAGACTGTGGCATACTGAGACATCTCTTGTGTGGGGGTCTTGATGTTAATCAGTCGATAATTTTTTTTTATATAAAGAGGTAGTACGAAATGGAACCATTTCTGCATGCACTGATTAATGAAAGAGAGTACGTCAGTGAGAGAGTGGAGAAGGTGAGGATCCTGCTGGGGCGGACATAAACGTTAGAGTGAGGTGTGCAGAGTATGAATCTTTGTTAGACAGAGAGGGTGTGACTGCTCTAGAGAGAACAAAACGACTGGTTTGTGAGTATAGTAAGAATAAATTAGACTATATTAGAAGGCAACGGGCACCAGAGTTTGAGAGAGTGATGCGTATGATAAAGAAAAATGTCAGAAGATACTAGCTCTGTGTAAATGGTTCTAGAACTGAGAAATATTCTAAAATTGCAGGGAGTATTAATTGGCAAAATTAAAATTCCCTGCAATTTTGTCATGTTCAACACAAGAGGAATCTACCAATTATTAGTTTAAATGCTGCAGAGTACGTCAATGGCTTTTAAAACTGATTTAACTTGATATAATGGTTACAAATTCTACAAGCACTAGTATTATGTTTGCCTTGAAATGGACCTTAATTGTTTTTATCAAGTGTTTTAAGATTTATCGTAACATCTGGCAAATAATGTTATTTTATTTGCTGACCACTATTTAAAATGCAGTTATGCAATGTCTATGTACAAATGATTACTAAGTGTTTGTATAAAAGGAAGAATCATCCTTAATATTTTCAAATGTATGTAAACTATATTTTTGCTGTTAGATTTATTTCTATTTGCCTGTATTGCTCATACGAGGAAAATCTGACCCCACAAAAATAATTGAATTTACAGTAAAAAATTCTTCAGATATCCCTGATTTAATCAGTTTTTTAAAGATTTTTTATAGATGTTACTGATATCTTTTAATATATTCATTGCTACGTTTTAAATCATTATACGCTATAAAAATTGTGGCATGCTTATTTTTTTAAAAAATACTTCCAATGCTGTATGTTCCTTATCTTTGAAAGAATCGTACACGTCAAATTGCAAGAAGAATTGGTTCTAGGTGGATTGTTGAGCTAGAGTTTTTATATGTATATTTTATAAGAAAAAAAGCAAGTAATTTTAGTTTACAAGTGGTGCCCCTTGCGAAATTATACATCAAAAATTCCCTATGTACATGTTGTATATGTAGGAATCTACAGTATCAATCCTCAATCACTAACATTAGTAATTTAGTCTTATTGCTCTCAATCTGACCTGGGGCTGATATGAATGTGATTTAAAAATATCATGTAAAAGTCATTATATTGACATAGTCATTTAATTATAATTAAAAAGATGATGGAAATTAGACCATTTTCTTCCCATTTAGTGAGATTTTTTATAATCAATATTCATCAATATATATTTTATAATCAATATTCATCAATATATATTTTATAATCAATATTCATCAATATATATTCGGAATATATCCCGGTGAGCTTGAGATAAAAGATACCACAGAGTCTAACACATCTGTTTCATATTTGGATATTTTACTTGAAAAAGACGTTAATGGTAATCTAACAACCAAGCTTTATGATAAACGTGATGACTTTAACTTTTCAATCCTCAACTTCTCTTACTTGTGCAGCAATACACCTTCATCACCTGCAAACGGGGTATATATATCCCATTTGATTCGATACGCAAGAGCATGTTCTACGTATGTACAATTTCTAAAAAGAGGTAAATTATTGACAAACAAGTTGATGAAACAAGAATATCTGTTCTCTCGTTTAAAGTCATCATTTCTTAAGTTCTATGGTCGATACAATGACCTTGTCAGCAAATACAATATATCATTGAGTCAAATGCTGACTGACGTTCTTCATACTAATTGTTAGACCATTATTTACACACTGAATTGTCGACGGATTTTCCGTTATTTCCCGATCATGACAAGGAGCACACGGCGTGTGTGACCGGTCAGCAGGGGATGCTCACTCCTCCATGGCACCTGATCCCATCTCTGATGTTTTGGAGGTCCGTGTTTGCTCTGCTCCTATTTTGTATTATTTAATGGACTTTTGAGCTAGAATACTGTTCGTTATCTCCATATATTTCATTCAGTATATTTGAAGAATTCTTACTACCATTGTACATAAACCAATCAAACAAGATTTATCTTAGTTATTTCAAGTTACATCAAAATGATTGCTGGCCACACTATACCGTAAATCTGGAAATTTTTACTGTAGATAAATTTTTAGCAAATTTGCGCGTGCAGTGCATTCGCAAAAATATTTTTCTTAAAAATAAATCAGCAACAAAAAATGTAAACAAACGTTTTTCTGACAGCTGGTGTTCGTAAGCAGTGGTCATTTTAAGAAACCCGTTTACGACAGATTGTTAACGAGAATTTATTTAATAACGTGTAAGAAAACTTTAAACAGTTAAGATGTATTATCTCTTCTTATATTTTTATCTGATTATTGAACGTTGGCATCGTTTAATATTGTATGTACACGCGTACTTTATTGTATGTGCATGCGTAATTTATTGTATGTACATGCGTAATTTATAATCTGATTATTGTACGTTGGCATCGTTTAATATTGTATTTATATATTTATTTATATAAATGATTACATTTATGATTATTTTAGTTCTAAGACAGAAGCTAAGTTGTATTTTCATAACAATATATTATGACAAAGGTGGTGGTACATATATATTTCATTATTTCTAATCCATTTCTGAGGGATTTTTATGCATATCTCATTTATAGAAAACTGGACACTGCGATGTAAGAATATTATACACGCATGTTTTCAACATTTTGACTTGAAATTACATGGACTTTTTTTTAGTACTGGTTCTTTACATCAAGCCAAAAATGAGAACTATTATATGTATCAACAAGACAAGGTTGATTTCTTTGATTGAAACAGTGTCATACAGTACATGTCAAAGCTCGGTTGCTTAAATATCTTTATTCAAATAGCCAGTTTATACAATATTTTATATATTATGTAGTATCAACATTTATTAAATAAATTTGAAAACGTATTCATGTTACTTAATTGAACAGTCAGGTAATCACTGCCCCACAGGACCTGACATGCATTGTTACTTGATTCTTTTTACACATAGGGTCATCATGACCTTTCCTTGGTGCCAGCTTTACAATAGACAACAGCTGTATAATTTTCATTACCTTTATTAAAGACTTGAACAAAAACATATACAATCTTGCATTACTCATAACTGTGATGGACATAAGGGAATTGGCATTAAATGGCCGCATAGCATAAATGTACAATCAAAAACAGGGTCCAGGAGGGATAGCTGGCATACCGACTAATAAGTACCGGGCAAAACCAGTGGCCCTGTGTTGGTCACAGATGCCTGAGATTCCAAATTTAGGTACTAGACATTTGGGACCGAGAGAGTTGCGAGCACATCTGTATACCCTGCTTCCGGTGCTTGCTTCTGGTCAGCAGTACTTTTACATCCAAGTACTCCAGTACTAAGCCTCCCCTCCTGTTACAAGAGGTGGAGGGGGCCCATGTTACTTGAATAAAATCAATCTAGAAAACTTAGTTATTTTCAGAAGAAATGATTTTGATTCATTTACCTTTGGCTTAACATTCATTAATGTCCATAAATGTGTGAGTGGAGGGTATGGAATTGAAAGGGGGGGGGGTCCATCAAGTCTAAATTGTCTTGAATATAGATGTAGTTTTGAAAAATTAATTTCATTCTAAATGTTTTTTTAAAAAAAGGCATGTTTTTTAAATAGGGTGGGTTTTTTTACAAATTGGTGGCTCCACAAAAATTAAATATTAAGATAACTGTTTTAACAACTCACTGTTCAGTTTAGAAATGAAAATATAAACATTGTCAAAGTAATAGTTAGGGATTTCCTGTGTAAATTTTAAAGTTGTAGGCTTTTTTTTCATATCACAAATAAACTGGCACTCATCAGCCATTATCCAGTGTAATGTTCATACACCAGACGGAGATCTTCCTTACTACTGTTGTAATGGCCGAGCTTGTGATTGGTCACCACCAGGGACAAGTCTTTCTCACACCACCGCCGGGCTGTCTGTGTGTCTGTCTGTGTCAAACCACACTCTACTGCATGGTCAAGGAGAATAGCACCTACATCAAAAATTAAAATTACAAAATTATAGATCAGCATTGTATCTTAATAATTTAATTTGGGTTGTAACACGTCATTTGATTGGATAAAAAAATTAGTTTATATCGTACAACCTATGTTGTCTATGTCACAATGACTTATTTCAAAAACGTATCAAACCACTTGACATTATATTTTAAATACATACAATTTGAAGGCATTTTTGAAGGAGATATTGTCTTATTTTCTAAATGTAATGAAGGAAAGCTAAATTGTAAGAAATGAATTTTATAGCTACCCAAGTTATACTGGTATAACTGGGTTGGAACAATTTACGCTTTTTTATAAACTGCTTCACTGTTTATAAAGTGTAAACTGCCCCAACCGAGGTTATACCAGTATAACTTTGGTAGCAATTAAATTCATTCCTTAATAAATTTTCTATTTAAAAAAAGTTTACCATATTTTATTTCATAAAATAGAAACATACAGGACAGCATTGATTTTTGAAACTTAATGTTTACATCCAATTTTAAGTTTCCTATCATTTGAATGGCATTTTCATACAATTTAATTTTGGTTGTAACACCTCATTTGATTGGATTAAAAAATTAGTTTATATCGTATAACCTGGGTCTAACAAAATACTGTAAAAATTCTTAATTTAGCATTTTACTGTAATCATATTTTATGTAAAGGATCAGTCAAAATTTCAGACACACCCATGTATATCCTGGTCAGACTGTATGCTAGGTCCCTGGCAGCCATATTTAACTTATCTGGGTTTTTCTGCACAAAGTTCATGACCTGTAGGGTTGCCTCCTTAACTCTGTGACCTTGATCTTGTAATTCCTGGACCCTGCTGACCTTGGTAACCTTGGAGATGACATCATCATGGAAGGCAACCAGCACCTCCCCCTTGGATTTTGTGATGGCTCTGAGTACATCTAGGGACAAGATGTTGGTTGTCCCCTCCCAAATTGTCAGTACCTTCAAAACCAAATGTGTACATAAGTGTGAGAAAGTGACAAATGGGAATATACTTACATCACTATAGGCTAAGATTGTCTTGGTTGTGGAAATTATTAACTTGTAATACAAGGACATGAACTTTGCTTGAAAGTAAAATGTTTATATTTCACAGTAGTATTTTTTAATATTTTTTCTTCCAAGATTTTTTTTTTTTTTTTGCATTTCACTTATTAATGCAAGATAAATGTGACATCATAGTGAAACTAGAACTGTCCAAAAGGGACAAATACCCCCCACTGGGTTTTTCAGAGAAGGTACCAAATCACTAATGTTTTCTAGATGTGAGAGGTGTTCACAATTTGCTTAAACATTTAGAGCGAAAACTTAATTACTCATATTTTTTTTTTAATGAATGAAACTAAGGTGCAGCCTAATAAAACATCAATACTAATAATTACAGTGTTTTTTATTACATTGAAAAAATAGTTTGCAACTATCTGTCATCTTTGTGAGACATGACACTCTGCAAATTGATTGTTGAAAAAAAATTATCATAATTAATTATACAAAATCAAATTGATCTTAATACCTTTATACCAAACTCATTTTAAAAATAAAAGGCTGGTTCCAGTAACTATGTATTTTGACAGATATAAATTACAATTAAGAGGCTTAGACAACAGAAATCTTTATTTCTTTCTGCCCAATTCTCAGGAGATATAGATAAGACCTGCTTGATCAGAGATGCCCTAACAGCTTCCCACACTGAACTCATTAATTAATGTTTAACTGGATGCATGTCCACTCATTACTCCCAAGGGACAAATGGATTTACACTATCTGCTATGTAATGTAAAAACTGTTTTTAATACTTTGTGATTTTTTTTTTAGTTCTAATGAGTTGTTTTAAGCTGTAGTTCACATTTTTGTACAGATGTTTTAGATTCTATGTCTCAAACCTTAGACATGAACCCGAAATGACTAAGTCAATAAAAATAAAAAAAACAAACTGTAAAATGCAGAAAAATTATCAAATAATGTTGAAAATAACAGGTGCACATCTTCATATGGTAAATAATAAGTGTACAAATTTTCATACAAATCTATGCAATAGTCTCTGGGAACAGATCTGGACAAAACCACATAATAAAAATGAAAAAAACACCTGTAAAATGCAAAAAAATTATCCAATCATGATGAAAATACCAGGTGCACACCTTCATATGGCAAATAATAAGTGTACAAATTTTCAGACAAATCCTTGCAACAGTTTCCAAGAAATGGTTCGGACAAAATCTCGTCTACAGACAGACGGACAGACAGACGGACAAGCTGATTCCAATATACCCCCCCTAAACTTCGTTTGCGGGGGGTATAAAAAATGGTAGAGAAAATATAAATAAGGTTTTAGCATCAGAAGATTGAATGTTTGATTGTATGTTGTTTTACGTCCTGCTCAAGAATATTTTCTCTCATATAGGGATGTCACCATATACCAGTGAAGGCTTCAAATTTAGACCTATACTCAGCACTCAGGGCCATTGAGCAATGAGGGTTCTTTATTGTTAAGGCCCATGACACAGGACCTTAATTTTTCAAGGTCTCAACTGAAAGATCCATGACTATCAGTTCTAGTTCTGGGGGTTTGGCAATGGAATAGTCTCGACCTATGTTTACGTGTTAGGTTTGAGGTGCCATAGCATACAAGAATTGAACCTGGGCCTCCTGATCACAAAGTGAACTCTATTATGTATGTATTACTGTTGTAAGCACATAAAAACATTTATTCCATTCACCTGCGAATCTCTCAACAATCCTGGAAGTCCTGTGTCCTCTATGTAACCTTGACCTCCAAAACACTCCAAGCCTTCGGAGACCACAGACATTGCCTGTAATACATCATCAAATGTTTATAGTGAGGACTTAAAAAGTAAAAACCTGCATAAAATAAAATTAGAATGGTTTCACTAAGACCAAACTATTGGAATTGCATGAGTATGTTATGAATCATAGATAACATAGCAATTTTTGTTAAACATGTATATGTATAGCTGTATGTGGAATTCCCAAGCTAAAGATCAGGATATTAATATACACATTAACCCTGACATCAACTAAGAGGTAAACATATAAGATTAACAAAGTCTGTAAAAGTCCCCAAAGAGCTAGTACTTAAATGTTATATCTTCTTTATACACTTAAAGCTGAACACTACTTGTAAAAGGCATTGTCCACCATATCTCTCTTTCATTTTCACTATCCCAATAACCCCTATATTAGCCACAGACTTCTTAAGTACAGGTCCACGTAACAATCAGGCAGCCTATATATTAAAGGTGATACATGGAGGTTCTCAGAAATTAATGATTTTTCACTCACAGTTTTTTCTTGGGCTATAAGCCATGTATGTGGAAGGAAAAATATTTGGGGTCATTGTTACTATGGAAACCTGGACAAAGAAATTCCCCTAGCAACCGGCCAATTTTTCTTTGTAGATTGACAAAATTTCACTCATTTTGAAGGCTTTATACAAAATGTAAAAAGAGTAATTTTTTTCTTATCTAGTGTGATAAGAAAGATACACGTTTAAAGTGTTCTGTCAACGTAATAAAAAAAAAATACATTCTCTAATATATTTGCTATAGAGACAGGTAAAGATACATGTTTCCCATTTTTTGCTGATTCAGCATTTTGCTTGATTTTAGCAAAAATCAAGTCGATATTATTCATTTCACCATCTTAATACAATTGTTTCATCTATTTCCTGTAAAACCACAGGAAAGCCTCTGTAAGAATTTGAAATAAAAAGTTTTGCAAATTTGAAAATCCTATCTGTTGCTAGGCAACAAAAATGGATGGTTTGATAAATTTAAAATGGGGAAAATGAAAAGCATTGGAAAAAATATCAAATAAATTGTAATCATTGGGTACCAAAAACAAATTTTAAAATAATAAAATATAAAATATTCTTCCTTGTATACTAAAGACTATTTTACAATAAGCTATCTCCATGGCAACAGCAAATTTTCCTTAGCAACGAAGCATTGAAAGTTATTTTTAGCACATATTCATCTTAGTTTTTAAAAGGTTACCTGATTCTTATAGTTGAATTGCTATTGCCCAGAATCAAGATTGTCAAACTGGTTTTTCAAAAGTATTTTTCAGTTAATTCATCCATAGCAACAGAACTTGTCCACATAGCAACAAATACATTTTATAAAGAATCAGTATGTAGCAATTCGTCAACAAAAATCTGTGTCTTTAAGGATGTTAACTAGGCAAAAACATTCTACTTATAGAAATGAAAAATCATTTTTTTGACTTACTGATATTTTCTCCACTTTCAAATGGTAAATCAATGACCCAGTTTTCATGCTAGTGGCTTATTGAGACTTAAGAGTCTTAAAATTTCATTCAAATTACTGAAAATTTTGCATCATGACCAATATTTGCAATGAAAACTGGATAGTCTAATTTCTGACAAGTTAATCTCATTATAAAAAAATATATTAACTTTTGAGGAGGTCTTCTTGTGACAATGCAGACCTGGTGAGGTATTGGTTGGCCGAGGCCGAAGGCTGAGGTTAATCAGTTCCTGACAAAAGTCCGTATGGGCAAGAGTAGGCCGAATTCAAAATTCAATAAAAATGTTTAAATTGAAATCATTGAGTAGCAAAAACAAATTGTAAAAGAATATAATATACAATACACTTCTGTGTAAACTAATGACTATTTAAACATCTTCCATCTCCATGGCAACATAAAATTTTCCTCATCAACAAGGCAAAGAAAGTAATATTTAGCACGTACATGTATTCCTGAAAGTTTTTAAAAAAAATATTTATATTACATTTTTGCATTAAAACTGAATTTGCGCAGTCCAACTGGCTACTCTACTTTTTTGTTGAATCTTCTATGCTATTGAAATTGTAACAAATATCTAAATATCCCACATAAACAAAGTTTGTGGGAGGGGGTTTGGGTGTGGGGATTTTAGGTGTGTGTTATACAGAAATCCCTTTACTGTGTGTCCTTCTGTCCATACAATCTTCTCCTTGCTATGACTTTGTTATTGAAAGACACTGGAAGCTCATACTTTGTACAGAGATTGCTTATGACCCAAGTGGTTGCCTTGCCCTTGACAAAAAGTCATGCCAGCATGTTCAAGGTCACTGTTAAAACATTTGTTGTCCAGTTCAAAACTTTGTAACGGAGATTCATTGGATGCTCATTCTTGGTACAGTGATAGCTTTGTTGACCCACGTGTGTTAAGACCTTGACCCAAGGTCATTTTGGTTAGTTCAAGGTCACTGTCTGAAAAATTTTGTCTGGGCAATAAGTGATTTTGTAACGGTGAATCTTTGGAAGCTCATACATGGAATAAAATTTGCTGATGATGCAATAGTGTATGTCGACCTTGACCTAAGGTCATTCCGGCAAGTACATAGTTACTGGCAGAAAAACTATGTAATGGAGAATTACTGGTAGATCATACTTGGTACAAAGATTGCTTTTGACCTGAGAGTAAAGCCGACCTTAACCCAAACTCATTTTGGCAAGTTCAAGGTCACTTACAAAAAAGTATAAAATTCTGGTCTGGCATATAACTTTGTAATTGAGACTTACTAGAGGCTGGCCTTTACATTGTACAGAAAATGCTTTTGACCCGTGGGTTTTTCATGACCTTGATCCATGTTGGTTTTGGCAAGTTCAAGGTCACTGACGAAAACATGTAAAATGCTTGTCTGAACTCCAAATTTGTAATGGAGATTCACTTGAATTTCGACTTAATAATGAGCTTGCTAATGATCCAAGGGTGTGTCTTGATATTGAATAAAGATTCCTGCAAGTTCAAGATCACTGGCTGAAAAATAAAAAAAAATCTTGTCTGGGTTATTTTTCTTTGACCCTTGACTTTTGACCTTGTGACCTCAAAATCAACAATGATCACCCTTTTTTCGGGGGGGGGGGGGGATTTGATGTTTGTTATGCTAAGAATTTTTATCACACCTGAGCGAAGGCTAAAGTTGGCTTTTCTGATCAAAATTTGTCCGCTGTCTGTCGTCGCTGTCATTGTCGTTGTAAACTTTTCACATTTCCAATTTCTTTTCAAGAACCACTGGGCCAGTTTCAACAAAACTTGCCACAAAGTTTCCTTGGGAAAAGTGAATTCAAGTTTGTTTGGATGAAGGGTCATGCCTTCTTCCAAGGGAGATAATTATGATTTCGTGAAAAATATCATTAATGACATCATTTAAAAATCTTCTCAAGAACCAATATGCTTGAAAATATGAAACTTATGTGGAAGCATCCTCAGGTAGTGCAAATTCAAGTTTGTTCAAATCATGGCCCCAGGGGTAGGGTACGGCCACAATGGGTGATCAAAGTTTTACATAGGAATACATACGAAAAACCTTTTAAAATCTTCTTCTCAAGAACAGCAAAGCCATGATTGGTCATATTCATGTGGAAGCATCTTCAGGTAGTGTAGATTCAAGTTTGTTCAAATCATGACCCCTGGGGGTAGGATGGGGCCACAATGGGCGATCAAAGTTTTACATATGAATACATAGGGCAAATCTTTATAATTCTTCACAAGAACAACAAAGTCATGATTGGTCTCAATAATATAAAAAGCATCCTCAGGTAATGTAGATTTAATTTTTTTGCAAATCATGACCACCCAGGAAAATAGAGGGGCCAAAACAGGGGATCATAGTTATACAAAGGAATATAAAGGAAATAATCAATAAATAATTTCTATGAAAAGCATCAGTCAGCATTCGATTCAAAATTAGATTGCATTTGCTGACAAGGTTATTGTATTGACCATAGAATTTGCGAAATGATGACTTTAAACAAGACACTATCACTATTTTCATTATATTTCTTTTATTTTTTCATTAAGCTCATTATATTGAAATGATTATTTAGTTATTACAAGTAAATATCTCGTTATAACTTGGCTAGCTAGTTAATAATTCTCTATCGAGAGTTAGTTATCTCGTAATAATTTAATTCTGGTTGTAACACGTCATTTGATTAGATAAAAGCTAGATTTAGTTGATATCGTATAACACATGTTGCCTACGTCACTATGACTTATGTCAAAAACGTATTATTCTGCTTGACGTTACTTTTAAAATATGCTCAAATTAAAGGCATTTTTGTAGAAAAATTGCGTTATTGTCTTCACTTAATGACGGAAAATTAAATTATAAGGAATGAACCTAATAGCTGCCCAAGTTATACTGGCATTTATCCTGTAACTACCCCTTAAAGCTTGCATTGACCTAATAAAGGTAACCTAATAAACCAAAGCTATATTTGGTCAATGCCCTTATATAGCCTCGTGCATGTATTCTGACATTCTGAAAGCATTGTGAAGTCATATATATTGCAATGTTTACGCTATAGCGTCTTGGATTCAACTGCAGAGATGTGCCTAAATCGGGTTGAAAATATCTTATTTTGGAGGTCAGATGTGAAAATATGTTGCAGGATAAAGAAAATACAAGGTGACTGTCTTGAAATAAAAGCGATATTTGGGTTCGAATCGAAAATGTGATTATCCTAGCTGCCTCTGATAGAAATCTTGAAATTTCATTGGTCAAGAAGAATACTGTATTAAATCATGTTATGCTGTCTATCCACATCATATTGTTAATGTTACCCCTCCACGTGCCATACTGTCCAGATCATATTCAATATGTTGTTTAAGAAATAAACAACAATGTTAAAAAGTTCTCTGGGAAATGAACTTGGTTGGTCACGTGATCAAATCCTGTGAAGCCCGAAGGGCTTCTTGGGACATTTTTTCAATTTTTTATCTCTTTCATCACTATAAACTTAGAAGTTCCAAAACCAGTTTCACCGTGACAGAAATATGTATGCAAAATATCATCTCGCCATGTGATTCGTTCACGCTATGACCTCTGACCCCTTAATAAGTTCATACAGAATTGAACATATTTTAACTTCAATAGGTTCATCTAAGAAACATACATGTGCAAATGTAATTTTTTTTCAATGAACAAGCAAAGAGCCTAATAACTGACGTCACGTTAGCATTAAGCGACGTCACAATGTAAACAATTGTTAGGGAACGGTTTGCTAAACTCGGAAAAAATGAACTTTATTAAAAAATCTTCGACAGGGTAAATTAGTTATGTATATGGAGTTCTTGAAAAAATACAATATGCATTTTTCAAGGACCCCATAAATTTCCGTATTACCCCTCTAAGTGTCTACATAATTAATATTGAGGGCTCTGCAAGCCTCGCCCTCTATCACGTTTTCTTTCCCTTGCCCAAATATCGCTTATATTTCAAGACAGTAACTATGTATTTTATATATAACCTGGGTTGGAACACTTTACGATTTTTTACGCTTTTTTTTTTTATTAACCGCTTCGCGGTTTATAAAGCGTAAACTGTCTCAACCCAGGTTATACAGTATAACCAGCTATTACATTCATTCCTTAAATAATGAAGTAGTGACCCTATTAAAATGAATTTTCTATCTTGTATAACGAGTTAGTATCACATTATGATAATTTTTTAATCTCATTCTCCAAGAGTTAGTAGTCTCGTTACAACGAGTTTGATGTTATATTAAAACGTTTCAACTATTAAGTCGTCTTTTGATAATTATAATTAATTAGCTATCTTGTTCACAACTTAGTATCTCACTATAACATGTTACATATGTAGTTATTTCATCAAAATAAGTCTTTTTTATCTCGTTATTCAGGAGACATTAGTTTCGCTAGAAAGGAATGTTTAATTGGGTTTTCCGTCTTGGCAAATCTTGATAGCTTTGCTTACATTTTTATCAACCAGTCAAATTGCGCACAGACTAAAACTGTCTAAACTCCTTTTAAGTAAATGGTTTAAATATTTATTGTTTTAATATATTTTCTCCCACCTTTGTTAAAAAGTTTAAACTGTTGAAATATAATTATATCTTGCTACAAAACACAATACTAAGTATATTTTGGTCGTTTATATATTTGATGGAGAAAATAGGTGGATTCTGAAAAAAAGTAAAAATTCCTGATAATTTGAAATACAGTTAATGACTTCTGAATTCTGCCTACTTGTTACTATACGGACTCTGTCATGAACTGATTAACCTCAGCCTTTGGCCTCGGTCAATCAATTCCTCACCAGGTCTGCATTCTCACAAGAAGACCTCATCAAAAGTCTTTTTTTTCTTAACGAGATTACTGTATTTTTTAGACTTGTCAGAAATTAGACTATCCAGTTTTCGTTGCAAATATTGGTCATGATGCTAAATTTTCAGGAATTTGCAAAAAATTTTAAGACTCTCGAGTTTCAATAGGCCACTAGCATGAAAAGTAGGTCATTGATTTACCATTTGAAAGTGTAAAAAAAAAATACCACAGTCATAAGTCAAGTAAATGATTTTTCATTTCTATAAGTAGAATGTTTTTGCCTAGTTAACATCCTTAAAGACACAGATTTTTGTTGAGGAATTGCTACATACTGATTCTTAATAAATGCATTTGTTGCTATGTGGACAAGTTCTGTTGCTATGGATGAATTAACTTGAAAATACTTTTAAATAACCAGTTTGACAATGTCTATTCTGGACAATAGCAATTCAATTATTAGAATCAGATAATCTATTAAAAACTAAGATGAATATGTGCTAAAAATAACTTTCAATGCTTCGTTGCTAAGGAAAATTTGCTGTTGCCATGGAGATAGCTTATTGTAAAATAGTCTTTAGTATACAAGGAAGATTATTTTATATTTTATTATTTTAAAATTTGTTTTATGATTACAATTCATCCGATATTTCTTCCAGTGCTTTACATTTTCCCCATTTTTAAATTTATCAAACCATCCATTTTTGTTGCCTAGCAACAGATAGGATTTTCAAATTTGCAAAACTTTTTATTTCACATTCTTAGAGAGGCCTTCCTGTGGTTTTACAGGAAATAGATGGAACAATTGTATTAAGATGGTGAAATGAATAATATCGACTTGATTTTTGCTAAAATCAAGCAAAATGCTGAATCAGCAAAAAATGGGAAACATGTATCTTTACCTGTCTCTATAGCACATATATAAGAGAATGTAATTTCTTTTGATTACATTGACAGAACACTTTAAACGTGTATCTTTCTTATTACACTAGATAAGAAAAAATTACTCTTTTTACATTTTGTATAAAGCCTTCAAAATGAGTGAAATTTTGTCAATCTACAAAGAAAAAATTGGCCGGTTGCTAGGGAAATTTCTTTGTCCAGGTTTCCATAGTAACAATGACCCCAAATATTTTTCCTTCCACATACATGTCTTATAGCCCAAGAAAAAACTGTGAGTGAAAAATCATTAATTTCTGAGAACCCCATGTATCACCTCCTGCCTGATTGTTAGGTGGACCTGTACTTAACAGTTCAAAGTATTTCACTGTAGAGGTCTCACCCGTGTAGACGTACATCTTACCATGCCATGTTACTGTAAATTCCTTATTTTACGCGAGTACTTAATATCACGAATTGCTCTTACACGACAAATCACGAGAACAATAATTCGCGAATGGATGGTTTACAATGAGATTCAACATTAATTTCAACACCATAAAAATAAAAGCGAGTAATTTTATTTCGCTAGTGGTGCTCCTCGCGTAATTACACGTTAATTAATTCCTCGCATATATTTAGGAATCTACAGTACTCAGTCGTGACGAAATTATAAAATTTTACGCACTTTTTCCGAGCTAAGAGAAAAGCAACATCAAATATACAAGTCAATGCATTATTTACAAACAGAAAATGCACATAAATCAAGGAAAAAATGCACAATGTCTAAGACCATGAAAGAAATACTATACGTCCACCCACAAGTTTCAAAAGTGCAATTGGGTTTAAAAAAATCGAAAGGTTTAAATACCTGTGTGACAGTGGCACCTATTTATGAATAGTGTTCAGCTTTAACTACAAGCAATTATACCTGTTTAGCAGTGTACAGTTTGGCCAGGGGAGTAAGCAATCTTAGTAAAAGAGACTCCTGATCACTGGCTATTCCAGTATCCTCCCTCCCAAGCAGTCGAGCCACCTCCAGCACAAGTAGAGTGGCAGCACGTACCTCCACCTCCATCCGAGCGAGAGTCTGAACATGGAGGGGGTAATTCTTCAGATAATCACCAAAGGCTGTCCTCCTGGTGGAATAATCCCTCGCCATACTTAAAATTCTGAAATAAAGAGATAATATTATTTGAAAATTTCAGAAAATATGACCTGCTTATATGGTTGTGTGAGCATTACCTTCTCATTCCAGAGGCTGATGACAAAG
Organism: Saccostrea echinata; assembly: GCF_033153115.1. Classification (NCBI taxonomy): domain Eukaryota; kingdom Metazoa; phylum Mollusca; class Bivalvia; order Ostreida; family Ostreidae; genus Saccostrea; species Saccostrea echinata. The sequence goes on from NW_026889803.1 coordinate 68,251,737, forward strand.
CATTGTGGATTCTACTGATTGTCAACATGTTGGAGATTCCTGCAACACCCCGCCCCTCCTCTGATATCTAAAACAAAAATCACTCTGTACTAGATCTGTTAAGTTTCATATCCCAGCAACACCCCTCTCCTCCTCTGATATCTAAAACAAAAATCACTCCGTACTTGAACTGTTAAGTTTGATATCCCTGTAACACCTCTCCCCTCCTCTGATATCTAAAACAAAAATCACTTTGTACTAGAACGGTTAAGTTTGATATCCCTGTAACACCCCTCCCCTCCTCTGATATCTAAAATAAGATTCTCTGTGCATTGAGTAAAGAAAATACAATCCTTTCTTCAAACCTGTGCTATTCATGCATGACAAAGGTGTGGTCTAAAGACAGGCACGTTTTCTCTAACGCTTTATATTAGCCCTCTTACCATAGAAGCATTACATATTTTTTTAACTCTGTGTTGAATATATGCTTCCTAAATCCCTGCATTACTATCATATGCAGTGATTCAGTTCTGACATACAAGCTAATCTTTAGGGGACGTCTACTGCAGGTCATCTTCGCTAGCCAAGGGTGATGATCTGCTCCTCTCTTTTCTTTTTTGAAAAGAAGAGAGGAGCGGATCGTCACCCTTGGCTAGCGAAGATGACTGCAGGTAATTCTATAGTTAATTGCTCAAACGAAGGTGTTGTTACAATAGAAATGCTAAAAATAACAGATTAAACATTTAGAAGTATATTAATTTTATTCTTTATACATTATGTATTTTTTTCTTTATTTCATTTTGTATTCTCTCCAAAATACTACTCTTTTTACTGCTAGATATCAGCATAGATGAGACTTATACCCTGTAGGCCACAGCTCCATCCAAAAGTAATTCTGCTGTTGGCAGCTGTCGTGTTCCCAGTTTATTTTTCATCTTTTCAACTTGTATGTTGTTGAGTTTCTTCTGGTCATCAAAAACTTCCAAGTAAAACAAACTCAGCCCCTTTGTTCCCTTTAGAAAAACAACAAAGACCAGTAAAATCACTCAGTCTCCTTGTTCTCTACAGAAAAACCAATGACAACAGTAAAATCACTTAATCTCCCATACCTGTGTGATACTTCCATCCTGTCCTTGAACTCTGGCCAGTGTTAAGGTCATGTTGGCATCTGTTGCCGAGGAGAACCACTTGTAGCCATGGAGACGATAACTTCCATCACCCTGAGGTACAGCAATAGTTTCTGTTCCTGAGGCTAAAATTTGATGACTTCATAAAGTCTAATGTGATAATAATAAAATTCATGTCATGAATTCTTTCTTTGTTGAATTCATAAGGACTTCATCAGCAATAATGAATTATGCCTGCAAAATTTGAAAACAACCCCATTTTTCTGTTTATACAATCTCAGGTCAAAGTTCAAAATATCTGAATGTCCTTATAGCACAATTTATATAACATTTCCGATGAAATCTTTCATTTTACTTCATTTTTTTTTTTTTTTTTTGATAACCTGACCCACCTACATCAGATCCACCCCTTCTCTCTGTCATCCACTGACCAGAAGTCCAGAATTGGGTCGGGTCACGAGAGGTCAAATGAGAGTAAGCACAATCCTTGACCCAGGAGTAAGTGGATGGCAATTGCTGTCAAAATTATAATTTCAGTATTACTTAACAGTTTTGTTACCATCTGTGTGAAAAAGTATCTCTGGTTAATCAAAGTCATAAACAGGGAACAGGGTCCAAACACAGTAACAACCCTGAGAAATAATTTTTTAAATTTGTCAAAAACCATAATTTGAGAGACTTACACACACGAAAAACGATTCCTAATTTTGAGATGGTGTCTGCCATGTAATGTTGTTGCTGGATAAGAATTCCAAATTGTGGACAAAATATAGCTGGCAGTCACAGTAAATTCTTAAAATACACCAGAATTAGTATATGTCACAGATTTACCTTAATGAGTCACACTGCTCCATCAGTCATACTCAGAATCAGTACTCATCACAGATTTACCTTAATGAGTCACACTGCTCCATCAGTCATAGTCAGAATCAGTACTCATCACAGATTTCCTTAATGTGTCATACTGCTCCATCAGTCATAGTCAAAATCAGTACATATCACAGATTTACCTTAATGAGTCGCACTGCTCCATCAGTCATAGTCAGAATCAGTACACGTCACAGATTTACCTTAATGAGTCACACTGCTCCATCAGTCATAGTCAGAATCAGTACACATCACAGATTAACCTTAATGAGTCACACTGCTCCATCAGTCATAGCCAGAATCAATACATGTCACAGATTTACCTTAATGAGTCATGCTGCTCCATCAGTCATCGTCAGAATCAGTACACATCACAGATTTACCTTAATGAGTTAAAGTGCCCCATCAGTCATAGCCAGAACCAGTACTCATCACAGATTTACCTTAATGAGCCATGCTGCTCCATCTGTCATAGCTAGAATCAGTACTCATCACAGATTTACCTTAATGAGTCACACTGCTCCATCAGTTGTAGTCAGAATCAGTACACATCACAGATTTACCTTAATGAGTTAAAGTGCCCCATCAGTCATAGCCAGAACCAGTACTCATCACAGATTTACCTTAATGAGCCATGCTGCTCCATCTGTCATAGCTAGAATCAGTACTCATCACAGATTTACCTTAATGAGTCACACTGCTCCATCAGTTGTAGTCAGAATCAGTACACATCACAGATTTACCTTAATGAGTGGTGCTGCTCCATCATTCATAGCCAGAACCAGTACTCATCACAGATTTACCTTGATGAGTCGTGCTGCTCCATCAGTCATAGCCAGAACCAGTACTCATCACAGATTTACCTTAATGAGTCACACTGCTCCATCAGTTGTAGTCAGAATCAGTACACATCACAGATTTACCTTAATGAGCCATGCTGCTCCATCAGTCATAGTCAGAATCAGTACACATCACAGATTTACCTTAATGAGTCGTGCTGCTCCATCTGTCATAGCCAGAGGACAGGAGTAAAGTCCTGAGGAGGGGGAATAAAGGAACAGCTTCACTATCTGATAAAGACGACTGAAATGTACAATAAAGAAACAGCTTCATTGTCTAACATTAGCTACTCTAATTTGTCTTTATAGTCAGAGTAAACTTATCCCTTGGGTACCAAAATCTAAGGCTCCTTCTTTACTAAGTTTATTGAAATGGTATTAAATTAAAAGATTTTTAAATATTCTTAATACATATGGTGACATGTGAGTGAAGTACTGACCATAAAATGCCTAACATCTGATTCAAAAATATGTTTTCTGTATATCTGACACTCAAGAGTATTGGTATATTCAGAAACACTTCCTGTTGTCTCCGTTGAAGTCTATTGAAACAAAGAGGTACCTCCACTCTCCATATTTTTCTTCGTAAGCTGTTGCAATGAGTCCCTCCTCTGCTGCGATGTCGTGCTGTCGTTTCCACGCTGGACTTGTAATTAATCTGTCGACACGATTTCCCCAGGCATCATACTGAATCAGCTGGGGAGGCTCCCGCTCACATTGTAGCCCAAGCTCGTAGATCTCTGTCGCAACTCTCTCTCCAAATCGGATCAAGTCTGTCTCAATGGGTTCTCGAATCTGAAATACAGTGACGTTTACCTCATCATCATGATCAGGCTAGCAGTGCCTCAGGTCTTTAGTTATACATCTCATTGCTACATTTTTCTTTTATGATAATTACATTTGGCATATAACTCCTGATTTAAATTAGAAATATAATTCAATTTATTGACATCACCATGTTGGTATATAGTCAAAATAAGAAATCAAATGACAGACAACAGAAAAAAAGAAAAATATTATAATGTAATTGCATGCAATACAATTTTACACAATTCCTTATAGTCCCTGGATTTGTTTGATATCATGATATCAGACTCATGGAAAAGTAATAGTTTGTAAATTTTTAAAGCTAACAAATCTGAAAAAGAAGGGTCAGTTGAAAACTTTATTTTTTCAAAAGTTGATAGTCACTATGAATATGAAATAAAGATGCATTCGTCAACTGGTAAGTCTTTGCTATGTGGTAGCCAGGAAGGTTCAATCCCTGGTGGCCAGATAGCTCAGTTAATTAGCAGATCTCCTGACTAAGGAGTCAGGGAGTCCAGATTTGAATCCTGGTCTAGTCCTTCCCATTTTTCTCTTTGTTGGTTACATGTATAATAAATTGTTTGATCACCTTTTATAGAACTGAAACATTCTATTTTTACATATTTGTTTTTGTTGCAGGTGTAAAGTTGATCTTGAGTCAAATTATCTCATCCACTAAACTAATGTCACAGGGTGAATAAATTATTATTCTAACAAGCATTGTGAGAGTATTGCATTAGCAATACTAGTCCCCTACCGGCAGGTGTAATCTGGTTCTGTTCCCGTTAAGAATTGAAAATGCCATAATTTAATGAAGCGGGACGAAATGCAAACTTGATCTATAACTAATCAAGGTAAAGCCACATACAAAAAATCAGCTCAATATCTACAAGCGTTTGAAAGAAAATTGTGGAAAACCCGTAAAAATTGAAAAGGCCGTAATTCCGTCAAAAATCAATGAAGCGGAACGAAATGCAAACTTGATCTGTAACTCATCAAGATACGCTCACATACCAAAAATCAGCTCAATATCTGCAAGCGTTTAGGAAAAAAGTGCGGAAAACCAAATGGGACAGACTGACAGACAGAGGGACAGACAGACAGACGGACGGACGGACAGACAGACAGACGGACGGACGGACAGACGGACGGACAGACTCAGAGGAAACCTATAGTCCCCTCCGGTTTCACCGGTAGGGGACTAATAAATAGTATATGTATGATTGAATATTTAGTGACCTAATCACTAATCATCATTTCATTATCTTCATCATCATTTTCATCTATAAAAGCATAGTAAATTACAGTCCTCTGGAATTTACCATGTGTTCATTCATAAAATATCTCATTCATATTCATTGGGTTGAATGCTCATTGGTGGAATTAGGAGTGTGAAAGGTCAAAGGTGTTTGTGTCAAAATGGGTGAGGCTTGGAGTGGTATGATTGGTTGATATTTTAGAGTGAGAAGTGTGTGAGTGGTTTTACTAGTTTGGTATCAGGTGCGCATGCTTGGCGCCAAATACCCTAACTAATTCACTCCACCCTAGGACAGCCAGGAGTAAGGAAGAATTTCTTTCCTACTCCACAAAGTCTTCCATTTTATAATGTGGACAATTTAACTGCCTATTCAGTAAGAACTTTTACCACCGTTGCTCTAGATAATTAATGATATTATAATATAATTATCCACTTAAAGATAATTATAACAGAAAAGCTAAAATATACTAAAGTAATTTAATGTGTGAATGTATAGGTATGAGAGTGTATTCATTTATTATGCCCCCGGATCGAAAGATCCCAGGGTTATATTGTTTTTGTCCTATCTGTCTGTTTGTCTGTTTGTCTGTTTATCTGTTTGTCTGTTGTCAACTTTAACCTTGCCCATAACTTTTGATTGGTTGGAGCTATGACTTACATATTTCACATGTGTATTCCTTGTGACAAGACCTTTCTTTGGGTACCATCATATTTGACCTTTTGACCTTGACCTTGGAGTTTGACCCACTTTTGCAAAATTTTATGAGACTTTAACCTTGGCCATAACTTCTGAACAGTTGGTGCTTGGGGTTTCAAACTTCACATTTGTATTCTTTGTGACAAGGCCTTCCTTTGGATACCAACCATTTTGACCTTTTGACCTTGACCTTGGAGTTTGACCTTCTTTTGAAACCTTGGCCATAACTTTTGAACAGTTGGTGCTTGGGGATTCAAACTTCACATGTGTATTCCTTGTAACAAGACCTTCCTCTGGATATCAACCTCTTTAACCCTTTGACCTTGACCTTGGAATTTGACCTACTTTTGAAAAACTTTAACCTTGGCCATAACTTTTGTATGGTTAGAGCTAGGGCTTTCATACTTCACATATGTAATCCTTGTGACATCACCTTCCTTTGGATACCAACCACTTTGACCCTTTGACCTTGACCTGGGAGTTTGACCTACTTTTGAAAAACTTTAACCTTGGCCATAATTTTTGAATGGTTGGTGCTAGGGCTTTCATACTTCACATATGTAATCCTTGTGACAAGACCTTCCTTTGGATACCAACCACTTTGACCCTTTGACCTTAACTTAGGAGTTTGACCTACTTTTGAAAAACTTTAACCTTGGCCATAACTTTTGAATGGTTGGTGCCAGGGCTTTCATACTTTACATATGTAATCCTTGTGACAAGACCTTCCTTTGGATACCAACAAATTTAACCTTGACCTTGATGTTTTACTTACTTTTAAAAAAATTAACTTTCGCCATAACTATTGAACAGTTGCAGCTAAGGCTTTCAAATTTAACATTTTTTATCTTTTGGCCTGGATTTTGACTTGCATTTGAGAAACTTTAACCTTCGCCATAAGCTGCCATACGGGGGCATCAGTGTTTCACAAACACATCTTGTTTTCATTACTGTTATTGTTACAGGTCACCTTTTTAGTCTTACCATGAAATTGAAAAATATATAAATTGAACCCAACAGCTGTTTGCCTTGTTTATTATAAAAAGGAGTAGCAAATAAATACGACTGGGACACTATGAAATTGTTAGATTCCAAAATTAATGTTTTTGCAGGTATGGTGATTTGGCAGGTTCTAAGGTTGGAGGTCAAAAAGCTCAGTTTGTAGACCTCCAGTCTAGAGTTCTGAGAATCTGGTTCAAAACCTGGTCTGGACCATCACAATTACTCCCTTCCTGTTACATCTGGGGCTGTTCCAACCCTGAAAGTGACAAGTGTAAGACCTGCCAGAGATGAACCTGGATTGGTGTCTTTAGAATGAAAAGACTCAATAGAGGAATTTAAGGATTGTGTCTTTTGCTGGTGTCAGATAGCTTAAGTACCTTAAGTAACTGAAGAGTTCAGGTTCAAATCCTGGTCTGGTCTGTTGCATTTTATTCCTATTATAAGACTGCAATGACTGCATGATATGAACCATGATCCCAATATTGTGTTATTAATATAAAACTTAAAATCTTATCAATATATATTTCTCCCATAGGCTTTATCTATAGGATGCTAAGATCAAACATGATCACCACTTTCAATGGATTAAGAATTTTTCAGAAGAGCTTTTGTGGTGGCAAGCCTCACTGTACCTTTTTCTGGTTTTTTATTTTAATCCTGTAGCTATATTGTAATTATTCCGGAATTTTAAGATACGACCATGCGGAGTTCTCAATTAGTCACTGTTTACATCATGTGACATCAGTTGTGTATAAATACTGAGACTCCGCGTAGTTTGTAGTTGTTCTTCGGATGCAGCCAAGGATAGAAGACAAGTGTAGTGAATAAAGTATTCACGTTTAATATTCCTCGCCTCTTTTACAGTTAGAGAATTTGGCAGGTCAAACCAGTTAAGGCCTGCCACAAGCAAGGTTGACCTCCAATATGGAGGCTAGCCATAGTTTGTTTTGTCTTGTCTGCATTGGCTGACCAGTACATCTAGTCTGCAATACTCATTGTCCGTTCTGAATAAGGCATCCTACAATGAGTGTAGTGGTTGAAAGGCTACCACATATACTATACGTCCTGAATAAGGCATTCTATAGTATATGCGATAATCTGAGGGCAACTGGTCTCTTGTATCAATCATTTATAGTTTGCCTCTGATTATTATAGTGATTTACCATTTGATTATTGTTAACCTAGATAAGGTTAGGACATATTAGTATATTTCAGCAGTCCACTAACATCATACCAACTATTCCAAATCAATTAATGTTGAACACCCCAAACCCTGGAATTGACCAGGTACGATCCCATTGTTTTACGTAATACGTACGTTACTGAAAAATTTACCCCTCCTTCTTTCTTTGTCTTCCCAAGTAAAGGGTTCCTGGTGTCAAGCGGAGCAGATCAGTAACCCTTGACTGGGAAGATGTTTTTCTTTAGAGATATGGGCAGGCATTATGCTGCATAGTCGTATCTCTATAGAAAATAACCCCCCCCCCCCAAAAAAAAAAATCCAATTATGAGAATTCCTCCGACACTGATAAGTCAATCTGTCAATATACCTGATTAGGAATAAATCTTTTTACATATGATTGAAGAACTGCGTCTCCAGTATACTGGTTTTCTACTTTCGGTGGACTTTGGAAAAAGGGTCCTATTTTCGCTGAGGCAAAGGTGGCATGTTTTTCGATTCCGTTTTCTCTTCCCCGCGTGGCATGCTTTTTCTCCGCTGCTGTGCAATACTTTTTGTTACATGGTTTATATTTCCCGCATGAAAAGACACGATTAAAAGAAATAATTCTAGACATAATGGCTTACATCACTCATTTACCGTCGCAGTGTCAGTCTGCAAAGAAAACGTAAACAAATTCACCGGAAGTTAATATCGGTACGTCGATTTACCCAAATGGACCCAAATGGAACCCAAATGGACCCAAATGGAAATCAAAATGGACCAAAATGGAAATCAAATGGACCCAAATGGAAACCGAATGGAATATTAAATATACAAATAGAAATATGTATTATTGTATTATCAAGTTGTTACTTATTTAAAATGAAAATAATGAACTTACAAATGGAGAATATTTAGTATTCATTTCTAATATTGTATTTTAAAAATACGAATTAATTTTCTTTAGTATTCTTTAGATCAGCAAAATTATTGGGGGAGGGGGGCACAGGCCCCGTACCCCCCCCCCCACCCCCCACCCTGGTTCCTCCTGCCATGAATTCTATATAAACTTTAATATGAAATACTTCAGTTTTGTATACAATGATATGCAAAAGTTATTACAAATAGAAATAAAGATTAATTCGTTTTTTTTTAAATACAATAATAGAAATGAATAATTAATATTCTCCATTTGCAAGTTCATTATTTTCATCATTTTAAATAAGTAACTACTTGAAAATACAATAATATATGTTTAATATTCCATTTGGGTCCATTTGATTTCCATTTGGGTCCATTTGCATTTCCATTTGGGTTCCATTTGGGTCCATTTGGTTCCATTTGGGTAAATCGACGCACCCGTTAATATTGTCCAATGAGAATTTAGTAAATAAACTCTGCAAGACTGCAATATTGAAAGAAAGTTGTAGGAAGACTATTTTGCGTGCTTTTTAAAAAAAACGCTTGTTTTCTAGTGGAGTAAAGTGGTAATTTTATGTTATTGCTTCATTATAATGAAATCTTAGATTGAGGTTTGATGATGCTATTTAAATTGAAAGAAATGATGAATATTCAGGATGAGAAAATGAAGTCTTGTTTTTTCGAACCTCAATCATATTATTGTTAATAAACGTCAGAATTTGGTAGAATATAATTACAAAAGTGCTAAACATCCGTGTATTTTTAAGAAGTAAGTGGCAGAAAGTTTAATAATACAGCTGTATTTATGCCACATATATCTGTATTTATACCACATACTGAATTCAGTTAGAACACGGAGAGAATGACCAGAAGGTTATTTTCTAATTTACGTTTTAGACAAAGGTCCTCAATCATGGATTTCATGGAGGACCAGGCCGAGGAATCTGACGTCAACTCTGATGACGAAGTAAGATCAGATGCCTCAGGGTCAGGGAGTGATTCAGGAACGAAATCAAAGTCGAAGAAAAAATCGAAAAAGAAAAGCCGACAAATCATCTCTGACAGCGAAGAGGATGAGGAGGAAGAAGAAGAAGATGGTATTATTTCTGTTGTAGTCAAGCTTAATAGTTTGCCGTTCCTTGTTTACCATACAGTTCATCAGTTGACTATATGGTAATAATTGGCTTACCCTAATGAACACTAGGGTTGCAACGATACACTAACCTCACAATACGATACGTATCACGGTATTCAGTTCATGATACGATACATATCACGATACATGACAAGGTTAAAGGTCTTTCAAGTTTGTCATCATTTATTTTTTTAAACTTGACAGGCTTATACAAAATGTTAATTTTTTTTTAATTTAATAATTAAGATAAATTTTGTTAACTTGAATTGGATTGTTAGGTAGATCTTTGAGTTGTGACAACATTCTAAACCAATAATGAACATTTACAGGGAACTACGGGGACCTTTCCTAATAATCTTCCTTTTAAATTGGAATGAAAAAGGAAGACATTCATTTTTTTATTCCTTTTATTTACGTAGAAAACCAGTTGTCATATTTCTCTTGTTAATACGATTTAGTCAACAAGACAGCGAATTTTCATCGAAATACACACCGTGATGAAATATCGTGTATTACCAAAGAATACGTTCAGATCTAAAGGGTTTATCATTTGTCTTAACACCTATAACTTATAATCACATTAAGTCCTTCTCCGTGTTAAATCTGAGGTCTGTAAGATGCTGGAGATGAGTTTAACTGCTGTAAATGTGTTAACGGCGACATCATGTTTTGCGCGGAAGTCATTTTGAAATAGTAAAAAAAGGAAATAAAACGGATAATTCTGGACTGATTGAACCGAACCGTGATATCAGTTTAGCGTATCGTGAATTGAACCGTGGAAAAATAAACCGCGATATACCGTCAAACGATTTATAGTTGCACCCTTAATGAACACCAGTGTTTTCCCTTTATTTCAAAGTATAGGGTTAGGGTCAGTTGTAACAGGCTTTGGGTTGAAGTTTATGATAAATCTCTGTGGACATTACAACACTGAAATTTTGATTTTTTTTTATTATTTCAAAGCGGTATTTTTATTAATTGAAGCGGTCAATTTGGTTGGTAGCGTGTTTTTAGGGAAAACACTGGAACACACTCTTATAAGCGTCAGTGGTGTAGCTTCACCAAGATATGAGAGAAATTTACAAAGATTATGTTACTACAGGAGTGCAGAAGGAGATATCTCCTCCAGTTTAAGATAAAATTTGATTGATTTTACTTTTTATCATCTTGTAGTTAAAGCAGACATTTTCTTTCTACATGTGCATTTGTTACATACTTTGCCATTAAATATAGTTTATTTTATCATTATTCCTCTTTTTCAACACATCCTATATTACATGGGTAAAACTCTGGGTTTTTTTCCTGTCAGTTACTTGTTTAATAACACACATCATTACTGTTTCTTTGACCCACCCTCTTTTAAACATTTTATAATGGTGCCATTTGCCATTATTACAGAAGTAATTTTTCACTTAGTTACAGGTACAAAATATATAGATAGAAAAAAATAAAGGTCCTTCAACGTAATGAAGTAGAGTTTAATAAAATGAAATTTTCCTAAGTGATCTCAAGTGTTTTTTTGTTTTTTTTTAGTTGTCCATCAATTAGATATGTGAAAGGTTCAACATATGAACTTTTTTTTCTATGTATAGAGGAACAGATAAGAAAAGAAATGGAGGGCTTCATCAAAGACGAGGACGATGAAGAAGAAGAAGAGGAGGGTGATGAGTCGGGGAGTGAGTCCGGGAAACGAAAACACGAGGACTCCGAGTCGGACGATCAGCTAGAGGATGAAGATTACGACCTTATTGAGGAAAATTTGGGGGTTAAGGTCAAGAGAAAGGTGAGTGTCAGAAATAACAGTGTTGAGGACAAAGCATCTAACACCTTTACTGTTTAAGGTACACATGCTGTATTGTATCTTTTCCATCCAGTCTTAAAATAGCTTTTAAATAAAAAGAAGGAAGTGAAGAGAGAAAGAGTGTGTGCTTGTCAGTTTTAAATGATACGGAAAGACAAATACATTTAGAATATAATCTCTGTAGAATTGATAGAGCCAAAATATTGATATTGTTTAGCTGCCTTTGTACCAAAGTGATGTAAAACACTGAATTTAACAAGTGACTATTCTGTTTTCTGCTAACCCTAACCCTGATAAAGCTAAATTACTAAGATTGTTGAGCTTTGTACCAAAGTGATATGAAACACTGTGATACTAATCAGTGTTTTTTTTTCTGTATTTTTTTAAGCCAAAGTTGAAGAGAATCCGCATGGTGTCAGACGAGGAGGATTCTGATAAAGAGGAAATGAACGAGGAGCGAGAGAGGGATGCACTGGCCGACGAACTGTTTGATGGAGAGGCTGATGATTCTGAGGCCCCACGGGAGAGAGTCGCTAATGAGTTTGACAGCCTGGATGTGGATGAAGAAGAGGATGAAGACGGTATATTACACATATATTAATGCTTTACAGTCTAAGTTACACGTATATTAATGCATTACAGTGTAAATTATTCAATTAATGTGTTACAGTGTAATTTGTAGATAATTACATGTATGTAATAATTTTAGAAACATTTTAAGTTTCAGATACAGTATTTAGAATGCAATGAAAGAGAAGAGTCAAATATTAAAGACATGATTAAAATAAATTCACTTTTGCCAACTCTGAGAGGATATTTGCGAAAACTATTTTTTTTTTTTTAGACATGGATAATTTCATTGTTGATGAAAATGGGGAACCAATTAAGAACAGACTGAAGAAAAAGAAACATATAATTCACTCTGACTCGTAAGTTGTCCTGTCATCTTCCACATTATTCACATTGTATCAATTATCACGGCTTCCACTAAATCCCCCTCTCCCACCCATCCCAGTGTTTCTGTTGTCTGTCATCCACAGCACTAATATTTCATTTTGTCTTACCTTCTTTCAAATATACTCACCATGAAACTGCCAATAGGATGCAACAAAATTATTACAAACGTACAGGAAGTTAAAGAAGTCTTATATAAATGTAAAATAAGAGGAATCACTTTTCAACTAAGTATCTTTGGATAGAAGAGTTCAGGTGAGGGTCATCTGATTTTGAAAGGAAAACATGTTAAAAATAGTAAAAACAAAAAAAAAACATTGAAATTATTCTACAGATTTATTGTTTATATCATAGTGCATTACAAGAGGCCCAGGACATCTTTGGGGTGGACTTTGATTTTGATGAGTTTGGTTATGGAGAGGAAGACGAATTTGAAGATGATGATGATGTAAGTTGTTCAGAAATCAGAGTCAATCTTAGACAATAATTTTGATCCGTTTTTTATACTGTATGACATCATTTTTGTGTATCTGTGTACAATACTATGGACTCATTGCAGCCCGGAGGACCGGGCTGCTCTATACATATAAGTTTAAGTGTTGGTATATGGGGATTGAGGTGGGAGAAGTTATTCAGAATTGAAGGTTTTCTAAACATTAAAAAGATTGTTAATCAGAATGTTCTTTCCCTTTATAAATTACGAGATACACAATATATTTACTTCCATAAAGTGAATCTGTAAAAATATATACAGACTTCATATTTAATATATAAAGTTGCTTATCATTTACTATCGAAAAAACGACAGGTCCCTTTTTTTAGAACATCGAATTTCACTTATAGCATAAAAACGTACTTTACACAGCTCGTGTTTTATATTCTTAAGGTGAAAGACATTTTTGAAAATAGGTGATGCATGTGTCTGGTTTCAAATTATATTTTATGCAGCCAACATTTACTTGAGGAATTGATAAAGTTTAAAAGGGTATAGTTTTTGTTCGATTTTCATCCGACTATAAGTTTTCAAAATATTCTCGACTATCGTCTCAATCATTTAGACGCATGCCTTTTTCACACATATCGAAGCGGTTTGATGATCAAGACTCATTTCCATTGTTTACTTTATTTATTTCCCGGGCGACAATTGATGATTACATCAATGTTTTCTTGTTATATTTTGTTGGGGTTCAATTTCTCTCTTTGTGAATTTGTGGTAACCAATTACCCAGAACTTACAAATTTTGATATTAATACATGTATACAAGCATTATCTCTCACAAACAGACATTTTTCAAGGAAATTAGGGCCCTAGGGCTTGTGAATTTTTAGTATTCCAGGAAAATTACCCCCCCCCCCCCCCCCAAACACACATACACACACAAATTCTACAGTATCATGGAGTTTTGTGTATCATTCAGCATTATGTTTACGTACAGCATAGTAGCATTCTTGTTTATTTATATACAACATATTGATTGTTTATATACAGCTTAAAATAGGAGGTCATTTACGTGTATGTACTTTACATACAACATGATAACACATTTGTTTATTTATGTAAAGCATAATAACACAGTTGTTTATTTATGTTTACTGTTTGAATTTTTTTTTAGTACATTGAAGAAGGTGAAGAAGAAGAAGGGAGACAGAGACCAAAAAAAGGAAGCAAGAAAAAGAGCCAGAAAAAAACTATATATGAGGTAAGGCATTATAGGGTCTCATTTTCAATATACACCAACCATGGACTGTACTGTCTTCACTAGCCAAAAGTGAGGAGACACAGAGGAGCAGATCATTAACTTTGGCTGGTGAAAATGGGTCTGAGAGATAAATACCGGTAAAACATTACAAAAGAAAGAAAGATCATTTGAAAGGTCACACATTTATAGCCTCTTATTTCAAATACACACAAGTGATTGTTGTAATGAAAAATTAACCATCGGTACACAAAACAATTGTGATTCACTTGTTTTCTTTAGGCTTTTGAACCATCAGAAATTGAGCGAGGGTTCTTCACTGACCAGGATAATGAGATTCGGGTGACAGACATGCCTGAGCGATTTCAGCTGCGACAGGTCCCAGTCAAACCAACAGAGGAGGGAGAAGTGGAGGAGGAATCAGAATGGATCTATAAACAGGCATTCTCCACACCCAGTGTGTCACAACAGGTGAGAGGATCAAAGAATTTTAGGGGTGTACATATATGTATTTAAATGGCCATCTCTACACTAAGAAATTAACAAACGATGTGGAGATTAAGGAATTTTAGGAGTGGTTTAGATTTAAATAGGCAATCTTTACACCCAGATTGTTATAATGTGTAAAATTCTTGCACATAAAAAAGTAATTTACAATATTTTTTTGATTTAAAGATTTGTTCAAATCATGTTAACCTTATCATAATCTAAATTAAATTTGCACTGTAGTTAACTGTAAAAAAAATTATGCTAAAGTTAGTTACATCAGTGGAAAATTGTACTCTGTGTTTGTTGCTGAAGTACATGTGCATGTAATTGTGTTAATTATAGAACTTACTGGAACAAGAGTCAGGAACGTACAATCGTCGGGGACCAAGTATGATTAATAAAATCAAGAAGGCCATCGACTTCATGAGGAATCAGCATCTAGAGGTTGGCCATTTAATATATTCTTGTGTGTGTTCCCATGAAAACAATAATTACAACACAATCTAAGAGTTTAACATCTGTAACATGATATTTCATTATACATATAAATGGGAATTTGTAGATTTAACTCTTATTATAAAATCATTTTCATTTACAAACAGACATTGACTAGCAAGGCAAACCTACACATGAAATTCTTTGAACGACACTGTTGTAATTTTTCAACTCTTGAATAAAATGTACAATTGTTTATGCAGTATGTACATTTACATATAGAAACAAGTCTTAAATTGTGTAATTAAGTTTTCTTGGTTGTTTTTCTTAGTTCCCTTTTGATTATTTTTTTACCATGTGAAGATCTGTTGTGTTTTTTTTTGTAGGTCCCTTTCATTGCTTTCTACAGAAAAGAGTATGTTGAGTCAGACCTTAATATAAATGACCTATGGAAAGTTTGGCAGTGGGATGAAAAGGTAACACAAATATTACAAAATAATGCATCAAAACAAAGATCAGCAAACTTAAATCAAATATTAAGTACTATCATATGCATTGAATCGGTTTTACACCGTAACACAGTTTACCAAATTTAAAGTACAGAATCATTAACATATAGATATTGAATCAGCTGTTTATCAAATTTATCAAAATTTATCAAATCAGTGGACTCAGCTGAGAACAAGGAAGCAGAACTTGATCAAGTTGTTTGAGAAAATGCAGAATTATCAGTTTGACACAAACTCAGACCCTGATAAAGTGCTGGAGTCCAATATACGACCATTAACAGACGAAGATTTAGACAGGTTAGTGTAGGTATAGATGAGTTACTGGGAAAAAAAGTCTATTAAATGTCCACATTAAGTTTTAGACAGGTTAGCGTGGGTGTCAAGGAGTTACTAGTCTAAACTGTATCTAATATCGAAAATGAGATTTACACAGGCAGAGCCTCATGATGTCAGGGATGGAGTAAGAATTGCACTAGACTTAACTAATTGTGAGAAGATTCAGTCTCATAATTATGTTAGCTACTAACCAAAGAAAATGGCACAATTTATAGCAATATATTGGTCAGATCACTCCTCAGATACGTACATGTATCATTTCTCTAATGGCAAGATTTTAAGTCAGCTTCTGTTTTGATTCTCTTGTAGAGTTAGAAATGTCCAGACTATGGAGGAGCTCAAAGACGTCTATCAACACTTCCTTCTGTATTACGGCATGGACATACCCAAAATGAAGATGGCTCAGACGAAGAAAAAGTCTGAGGGGGAGAGAGAAGACGGGGAGGCGGAGCCAGAACCAGACATCGAACAGACAGATACCATCAAACATGCCACCAGAAAAACTGGCTACAACATCTGTCAGGAAAAGAAAATAGGTCAGTTATACAACTAAGGTCAATTATACAACTAGGTCAAATTATTGTAATTGGATACAACTAGGTTGAGTCATGAAAACAATAAATTTTTTTCCACTATAAAAAACCAAAATCTTGTTATCTTTTTAATTATTGTTGGAATAATCAGCTTTATGTTACCCTGGATTAGTTGATGCAAGTCCTTTTCTTCTGCAGATGATATTGCTGAAAAGTTTGGATTGACCCCTGAACAGTTTGGTGAGAATTTACGAGATAATTATCAGAGACATGATGTCGAGCAGTATCCCATAGAACCGTTAGAGCTGGCACGTGAAAAAATCTGCGGGTAGGTACCAATCACTCTGGAGGAGAGGCAGGTCACAGTGAATCATATACATTCATCTTATTTAACATTTCTTAATCCATAGTTCATTGTAGGTTTGAATCTTTGATAAAATTGTGTTTTCATGACATTAATTGATTTTTTTCAATCTTTTACCCTCACAGGCAATTTCCTACTGAAGAGGAAGTGTTGCTAGGGGCACGTCACATGGTTGCTATGCAGATTTCCCATGATCCTACAGTCCGACAGGTCGTTAGACAGGCTTACTATGAGAGGGCCAAGATCACAGTGAGACCAACAAAGAAAGGAATGAAGGTAAAATATTGACAATGTCACTCAACATTACAAGGATATATTCTTCTTCCACCGTGTACACAGGATTGTTATGACTCTGAGGTTTAAGTGGTAAATTAGTTAAATCTCTAACCCTATCTGTGAATCTGAGGTAAATGCTGTGCATGTATTATGTGTTGTTATCACATTCAAGGCTTTTGTAGATCCAAGACATATACAAAGATCAAATACACTGAAAAGGCGTTGTGTTTCTCAACCACACAATATTTGTATTTTCTAAATATTGTACATAAATCTAGAAATAAATTTATAAAATGGTTTACGTACCATTAATGGAACTGCTGCTACTTGTTTGATATTTATACATGTATGTGTATCTGTAAATAAAATCTAAAATTGTGAGATAAAACATTTCTGCTGTAGAAAAAAATCTACAGCACATGTTTAAATAGGTTTTTTTTTTTTATTTATGTACATTGCATCATCAGATAGCACTTCTATTATACTAATTAATTCTGATTAGTTCTGGCATCTAAAATCTCCATTATATGTAATGAATAACTACTGTATGTCAAAAACAAAAGATATGTACAACTAAATAGAAGTTCTGAGAGAAAATCAAGTATGATGTCGTAGTGCATCAGTCCAAAATCTCATCAAAAATCAAACATATTTTAACATTTTACTTTTCGATGCAGGAAATAGATGAGTCGCATGCATGCTACAGTATGAAGTATCTCAAAAACAAACCTGTACGTGATCTCAAGGATGAACAGTATCTCAAGTTAACTTTGGTAAGCAATTGTCAAAGAAAAGTATTATGTGACCAAGAGTTGAATTCCTTAAGCATACATGTATCTGCAAGAATCATTAATCCTGGACATGTTTCCATGGTGATTGTAGGCAGAAGAGGACCGCCTGTTGACCATGACCTTCAGCATTGATGAAGAATCTGAGAATACACAGACATACTTTGAAGAAATCAGACAGCTTTATTACAGGGTTAGTTATAGGCATATACAAAGTATATACATCCACTGAATATTTTCTCATTTATTTCTTATGAAAATTACTTCCCTTAATCAGCTCATTAATGCTAAACTAGTTAGAACCAGTTTTTCAAGGACACCTATATGTAAGATTTCCTAAGCCTCCTCCATCAGTGAAACATACAAAGACGTACAGATTAATAATACAATAATCCTTTTAATGTGGGATTAATGGTTGCAACCATTGCAGAAAAAAATACATATTCTTATGCTTACGAGTGTTAAGTACATGTATTTTTTCTACAATATTTGCAACCATTAACTCTTGCATTAACAAACCAAGAAAGCATTTTATTGTTTAATTGCGTTTAGAAGATCTTGGGCATGAATTATAGTATATTTCTGTGCTGTGCAGTTTTGTGTGAATATTTATTATACAATATGGATTGTGCAGATTTTGCACAGGAGTCAGAAGATTGTATGTATTTGACTTGTACATGTGAGAGAGGCCCACATGTTTTGTTAAATCATACGCATCTCATTGTACCTTGTTTGTATTTGTATTACAGGATGAGTTTAGCCATCTTGTCCAGCAATGGAACTTACAGAGAACCCAGGCTCTGGAGCGAGCCCTCACTAAACTTTTGTATCCTCAGATGGAAAAAGAACTGCGAACCAAACTTTTAGCTGAGGCCAAGGATGGCATTGTCAAGGTGACTTAACTTGATGACCTCATTATTAAGTTAGATTTACTGCCAGGGAAAGTTACTAATTACCAACGTTTTAAGTTCTTTTAGTGAGACAGGTTCAAAGATCTGGAGGTATATTTTTTATGGTGTGTCCATCTCTCTGTTTGTCAGCAAATAACTTCTGAACAGTTGGTGCTAAGGCATTTATATTTCACATGATTGTGTTTTTGTTGTGGTAAGAACTTTCTTTGGGTGCCAACATTTTTTACCTTATGACCTTGACCTTAGAATTTGACCTACTTTTGAAAAACTATAACATTTTTCAAGAACCTCTGAATGAATGGTGCTAGGGCTTTCAAATTTTGGCATGTATTTCTTGTCAAAAGACCTTTCTATGGGTACCAACATTTTTTACCTCATGGCCTTAAAGTTCGATTTACTTTTGAAAAAAACTTCAGCCTTGCCCATAACTTCAGAATGGTTGGTTCTATAGCTTTCATATTTCACATGTGGGGACAAGACTTTTCTCTAGGTACCAACATTTTTGATCTCTTAACCTTGAACCTTTGAGTTTAACCTACCTTTGAAAAATTTCAACCTTGTCCATGAGCTGCCATACAGGGGCATACAGACACATCTTGTTTTGGAATTCATTTTAAGCCAGGATTAAGAACTTGTAAAGAGCCCAGAGTGATGAGTGATGTAGGTTGTAGTTCATGTTCATTGATGAACATGTATGCTTTATCCAGATTTTGACATCCTTTAAAACATTTTCTATTGATATAGGCTTGCTGCAGAAAGCTTTATAACTGGCTGAAGGTCGCTCCATATCAGGCTGACCAACAACTGGAAGACAATAATTATGAGGATGAGGGACTGCGTGTTCTGGGGATTGGGTACTCCACAGATCGGGATACGGCCTCCTTTGGGGTACTGATTGATCCTGAGGGTCAGGTGACTGATTTCCTCCGACTGGAGTACCTGTGTATGAAGAAAAATGCCTTCAGAGAGGTGGATCGCAAGGGAAAGGTGCGCGGTTATGTTCAGTAGATTTTTTAGATCATTTTGATATGCATTATTAAAGTCGATTTTGATACCAGTACAGTCGTTTGACGAGTTGCGGATAGGGAACCGATTAGGCGGTGCTATAAATATATGACGACATTATTTCAAAATCTAATTTGTTTCTCAATGTAGTTCAATGACTTGCGGAATTAAATGTTGTTTCATAGAAGTTCAGCCTTTCAAAAAAAATTTTATTATAGCAAGTTGGTCTAATTATTTATTTTGGCAAGCTTTTGGTATTTGTTTAAATACATATGAAACTGACTTTTGATAGTTGAAATGTTGTTTTATGTGAAAAATTGACGTCTTTACAGACGTTTTTCTGCAGACAAACCTGTCGCAGTGATTCAGATTTGTTGCATTGTAAAAGTATATCACCTGTTTCAAGTACGATAGTGAATACAAACTGACGGCAAAAAATCACAAAACTTCACATAATTCCTAACACTCATAGATAAGCTTTCATACCGTATGTATGAATTTATGTTTACACTTTTGAATTTATTAATTATCAGCTCCTAAATTATTAATTATTCGGAACTGATCAAATTTCGGAACTGGTCAAACGACTGTATTTATACAAATGTCAGAGTTAGATGAGAGCTTTGAATTTAACTTGGATTGACTTTAGGAAAGTGACCTTGCCAAACTGAAGGAGTTTATATCGACCAAGAAGCCCCATGTTGTGGCTGTGACTGCAGAATCTAAGGATGCTCTGCGGATAATTGAGGATATCCAGCGGATTATCCAGGAATTGACGGAGGAGGCGGAGATGCCGGCCATCAATGTGGAGTTAGTGGACAATGAGGTCGCCATGGTTTACGAAAACTCCAACAAAGGACAGGTAATGTAACCTTGTGTAATAGTCACATTTGTGCACAAAACTATATTCCTACTAAAGAGAATGCTGGTTTTATATTTGTGCTATAGGGTAGAAAATAATATTGATGTCAAATTCATATTTGGATTATGCAAGACGTAAAGAGTCTGTGATACATTTGTTTTATATACATGTACATGTAGATTCCAGCTTGTAATTAAATTTATTTTGATACAGAGTGACTTCCGTGAATACCCTGTTGTTCTTCGTCATGCGATCTCTATCGCTCGCCGGTTACAAGATCCTCTGATTGAGTTCGCTCAGCTCTGTAATCCTGATGAAGATATTCTTTGTCTCAAGTATCATCCCTTCCAGGTTAGTCTAGGGCAAGAAATGTCTTAATTATCCAATTCAGTTTTAAATTTTGATTTTACTACTATTTCAAGATAGTTGCAACTTGTACACAGAATGTTTTAAAAATTCCACTTGCAAATGAAATTCATACATGAATATAATGAGATGAAATTTTTGACAGACACCATGTTTATATTTTTTTGTTACACGATCAGATTCCTTAGGATGTTCTGATAGACACCGTATTCATAATTTCATATTTTTTGTTACAGGATCAGATTCCTAAGGACGTTTTACTGAATGCCCTGACCCTGGAGTTTGTGAATCGTGTAAATGAAGTGGGTGTGGACATTAATCGGGCCCTGGCACACTCCCACACAGCACCCCTCGTACAGTTTGTGTGTGGCCTGGGGCCCAGGAAGGGGACACATTTACTGAAAATCCTCAAACAAAATAACATTCGGCTTGAAAACAGAACTCAGCTTGTAACTTTGTGTCACATGGGTCCTAAAGTGTTCATAAATTGTGCTGGATTTATTAAGATTGATACATACAGTCTCATGGACAGGTGAGATTAATAAGCAAGGAAATGAGAAATTATCTTGATTTTTAAGTGGCAAAAAAAACAGTGCACATGTACTGTTGATCTGCAACAGTTTTGTAAAATGTTTCATTGTTGAATATAGTGAAAATATATTTATTATAAACTCAAATGTGTAAATTAATGTTTTAAGGTGTTTTGGCATCAGATAATGTAATTACAAAAAGTTGATTAACAATGGTTGATTTAACTACTTTGTTGAATCACATTTGATTCTTATGGCTTTCTTTGATACAGCACGGACTCCTATGTTGAGGTACTGGATGGTTCTCGAGTTCATCCTGAGACCTATGAGTGGGCTCGTAAGATGGCAGTGGATGCCCTGGAATATGACGATACAGCAGAGGATGCTAATCCCGCAGGAGCCCTGGAGGAAATTCTGGAGAGTCCCGAGAGACTGAGAGACCTCGATTTAGATGCCTTCGCTGAGGAACTGGAGAGACAGGTAAACTGTCAGAAAAGGAGGAATCAGTCATTACAGACCATGATATGTTTTTTAAAATATGATTATTTTTCAAATTTCAATAAAATTCTTAGTGACTGACCTTCTAGGTTTAATTTTTAAATATTCATGTATATGATAAATTTTGAAAGTTTTTCAAATATATTACAGGTATTAATATGACTTTGAATTATTTACAGATATGGTCTTAGAATTTTTTCATTAATATTATTATGGGAAAAACATGAATAGTATTAATTTGAATGATTAGATTTTAAACTTTTACAGGGCTATGGAGATAAGCACATCACATTGTATGACATCAGAGCAGAACTGAATCATCGCTATAAAGATCTCCGAACCCCCTACAGATCCCCGCTTAATGAGGAGAGATTTAACATGATTACCAAAGAAACACCAGAGACTTTCTATGTCGGTATGTGTTCTATTAACAAGAGACATTGTTTCTGTCCTTTGTTATATTTTCAAGTTTGCATTTTGTTGTGCTTCTTTCAAGATTTTTGGAGGAATTATGGCCTTTTTAAGGGGAACCAGATTACACTTACCGGTAGGGAACTAGTATTGCTTATGCAATACTCTCAGAATGCTAGTTACTATGGCTGTTTGAATACACATGTATTCTGCTTTCAGTGTGTAAGATAACCAATTTAATTTTACAATTAGCTATTAATTGATTTTAATTGTGATAATCATTGTAAGCTGTTTGGCCGCAGAAGACAACAGAATCTTTGGGTTTTGTATTTAACATGATGATCATGTTTGTAATTTGACAATTGATTGCTTACTTTTTTTTTTGCCTAACAGGTAAACTGGTGCTTGGTAAGGTGATCGGTATTGCTCATCGTCGTCCGAGAGGTGAACAATTGGATCAGGCCAATCCTGTGCGGAACGACGAGACTGGACTCTGGCAGTGTCCGTTCTGTAATCGTAGTGACTTTCCAGAGCTTAGCGAGGTTTGCTATTTTCCTAACAATTTTATAATAATTTTTTGTCTTACTTTAAACATAAGGGTAGAAAAGATGACGTAACATTTTTTTCTCTTTCTTAATTATTCTTGAAAGAAATATTGATCTTGATGACAGGTTAACCTTATTAATTTGGACTGGAATTTGAACTAGATTACATTATATTTGACCTTATTGAATTACCTGCACAGGTGTGGAGTCATTTTGATGCTGGCAGCTGTCCTGGATCAGCTGTAGGGGTGAAGGTCATTCTGGATAATGGAGTCAATGGATTCTTACATACGAAAAACATCAGTGATAAGCATATCAAGAGTCCCGAGGAAAGGGTCAAGGTAGGTCAGGTCAAGGTCACTGTAGAATTATTTTTGTTATGTGTAGAGCCCTTTAGGGATCTTTTTGATTTGTAGGTTGATATTTTATTCGATATCTTGTAGCCTGGAATGACTATTCACTGTCGGATCACCAAGATCGACATAGACCGATTTCAGGTGGACTTGACAAGTAAATCATCAGATCTGATGGACACAGATAACCACTGGCGGTGAGCATGCTCAGACTTACTTTGTAAAAATAGAATCTATCTCAGTCATAAACAGATGCGTATCTGGTAGTGAACTTGTCTGTCTTGCCAGTGTCTACAAGGTAGGAAGATGTTACGTGTACTATAATTTATGAATCTTTCTGAAATAAAAACTTGCTATCCACTAAGTGTACGAAAGAGTTAATACTCCATGTGATGCAGCAAAGAAGGGTAGATTTGACTGTACCCACTGACATAAAATTTCACAGCTACTTTATTACATTCTCTGTAAATCTGATCTTGTTGATACATGTACATAAATGAAGCATATGAGTTACATGTAAATGAGCTGGTGTTATGTGAATGATTTTGATTGTTTGAGTTACGGATTTACTATGTTTCTCCTGTAGACCGCCTAAGGATCTGTATTACGACCAAGAACAGGAAGACAAGGATAGAGAGAAGGAGGAAGAAAAAGTCAAACACAAAGCCAGACAGAGTAGGTCATGTCACTATTTAAAGATAACACAAAAAGCCAGACAGAGTAGGTCATGTTACTATTTATAGATAACAAACACAAAGCCAGACAGAGTAAGTCATACTCTGTGGGCAACTTCATCTGGAACTAGGGTCATACCCCTATTATGTCATAATTGTAAATATAACCAAAGGAACCCCTCATCTGCATAAAATCAAGTGAACAGTAAGAGTATGTACCCAAATTTATTTTCAATATGTAATGGACAATGTTTACAAAATGCATAGTGAAAACTTTATAAAAATCTGTATGTTTTATTTGACAGAGCTCTTTTATTCAACTGAGCAAATTTTATAGACTTTAACTGAAAAACTGATAAAACTTCCAACTCCTGTCATATATCACTATCAGACTTGTATTTGCTTAAGGTCTATGTATAAATCATGACAACTGTGTCTATACCAGGGTTTTAAACTGTGAGCGTCATTTTAGTCCATTATTAACATATAGCGTTACCTCATTATTCGATAAAAATCATTCAGCAATTGCAGAGAATCATCCAAACTAAAATAACATTAAGATGCACAATTTTTAATACAAAGAATCCTATCCTTGGTCTTTTTCCGCCATCTTGAAAGAGTACAAATCCTACCTGCCATGTGGGTTAAACTCTAGTAAGAGTCAAAGTTCAAGTTGCGTCAGTTTGGTCGATGCCATGCTTGTTCATGACTTTTGTAACTCTGGTTAACCAAGTTCATACCCGAGTCCCAGATAAAGTCGCCATGTATTTATAGAAACTATTGTTTATTTTGATATAATTTAAGCACAATTTTATTTAAAAGAGAATGATAGTAAATTTTTCAACAATAGTCACAAGTTCTATTTATGAATTTATATCATTTAACTCTTTCCCCCTCAGAGCTTTTAAGATAAGGCATTACTGTATACTCCTGTAGTAAGCCACTGCTGCAGCCGTATCACCACAGCAGTCTAGCATCAGTGATAACCCCATTTACTCAGGCATTTTCAGAAATAAAGAAAAAAATCACAGTGCTTTATATTTATTCTTATTACTCTAAAATTATTGGGTAAAAGTATATAAAACCAAGTATTTTTATTTTCAGCACAGTCTCATCTTTACAATGATGATAATTTAAAGTCAATCCTTTATTTTTAAACTATGAAAAAGTTTGGTAAATGTCAAGAGTCAGTTTATATACACACATTTTTCATGTCAAAATATATTTAGAATTTAATCATTTTACAGTCAATAAAAAGGTTTCAATGTCTATTTTGGTATGTGAAAAGATCCACTTTTTGCACACTGCAAAGTTTACACACGCAGATAATCTTTTTAATTAATTTTTTTGGCCAAGTAACCCTTTTCTGCTTCAGTGATTTTATACCAGACACGGTCTTCCTTTCCCTTCTGTGCATTTATTCACCATGCGTTTTTATTTTCGTGATGCACATAGTCTGTAATAATGTTCGGATAAAACATATCACCCAAGTAATGACTGAACTATTTTCTTTTTTTTTGACAGCGTATGTTAAGAGGGTCATAGCTCACCCCTCCTTCCACAATGTGGACTGAATTATTTTCTTTTTTTGACAGCGTACGTAAAGAGGGTCATAGCTCACCCCTCCTTCCACAATGTGGGGTACAGAGAATGTGAAAAACTTCTAGAAAACATGGATCAAGGGGAGGCAATCATCAGACCCAGTAGTAAGGTAAGAGTTATCTTTTTTCTTTTTGTGTAAGATTTCAACAAGATGAACGGCAGCAATGTCTGAACTTTACGTCTATTACTGAGTATAACAGGATATTTTAATGTTGGTATTGTATTGTGTTCAGGCCTTATAGCATTGATACCCTAGTAATTTCAGCACAATTTATCCTTTAATGGCCTGACTTTGCTCTTTTGATAAATAAAGAATGCATTGAAAGTATTATCTAATCAAAAAACTTATTTGAATTTATAATCTTTTATTTTTATAGTTATCAACTATCAAGCTAACAAGTAAATCTTGGTAAAAAAATTTTCCTAAATCAACTTTGCATCTCGGGATGCACACTAACTAGAAAAAAAAAAATTTGGTGTGAGATTTGCCTTAAGTATAAATAAGATTTGTTAAGGTGAGCTTCATAATCTTGGATTACCTTGGATTGTACTCTGAAATATATCTGATTAGAAAGAAGGAATGTGATATGGTAAATTGCTTTGTGTAACTTTGGGCTTGTTTGTATTATGAAGAGATGAATTTGTCTTAATTACTCCCCTTATTTTCTTCTATGAATTCGTAGTAAATAATCAGTATCATTACTAAATAAAGATAAAGTCTTTCTCATCATTCATTATATTCAATCTCACTGATTTACTGTGATAAATTGTTTACCCTTGGAGCCAATGATTCCTTTTGGTTTTTGTAAGAAATGAGGATTATGGGAAATATAAGAACAAGAGCAAGAACAATAACCAATTCTCTCAATGTGGCAGCATCAAATCTGACACATTTTCATGTTTAATTTCTAGATGACTCAGTACCAACAAATGATTATACTGATAGCTTGACAAACTTTTTGACTACCATTAGATAAATAAAATATTAACAAGATACTAGATACATGTAAATGGCTATGGAAAGCCTTAGCCCTAGTTCAGGCTTCAACATCAATGTTTGTCTGATTGTCTGTAACCAGTACATTTTGTGATGGGATAAGTCAACCTCCAGACACACTTGTCCGATCGAACAAGTGACTCTTTTATCTTTATGGAATGTTGTGAATAAGATTTTTTTTCCCTTAATCCTACATAATTCATTAACCACTGTCATTTTCTGAAAATCGCAAAAGTTGCAATCCTTGGGGTTCAGATTTCTCTGGATACCGTTTTAAAATTGATGAGGGTGATCAAGACAAATTTCTTTATATCTGTTCAGAGTTAGACACATTAACAATGAATTTGGACAAGTAACATTTGTCGGCAACTTGTCAAATGGACAAGTGGATATTTTAGTTACAGTGTAATGTTGAGCCCTGTAGCTAACTGCACAGGATGTGTATACATACATAGTAGCTATTAAACAGTTACATCGCATCACAAGGTATATGTATGACATTTAAGGATGCTGTGTCATGACTATATGGACTTGATCAGGTATCAGTTGACTGATGCTAAAGTAAACAAACACCTGACCGGGTCTATTTAGTCATGAGAAGTCCAGAATCAAAAGTCACTAACTGGTTTATTAAATAAGTAGGTGTTTAAGAAAGTTCTTCAACAAATACAAATTCAACAAATACTTCAACAAAGTTCTTCAACAAATACAAATTCAGCAGAACAGTAATTTTTGTTACATCACAATCATTGCTGCATGCACATTTGTCTCCCAGTCGTTATCAAATTTAGAGGAACTCATTCTGAGGTACACAACATAAAAGATCGCCATGATCAAGAAGAAGGCATCAGAATTCCTGATTTATATATAAATATAGAATAGCCTAGATCACTTGAGGAGGTGTACATATATAGCTACAGAGCAGCCTAGAATAACAAACTGAGCCAGGAACTTAAACACGGCTATACAGTGATTGACAGACTTATTGTGTCTCTCAGAGATTACAGAGCAGTATAGACACTGTCCTACCCCACGGAAAATCAGCTCCACTAAAGCCCAGGCGGCCTTAACAAACTGTACCCAGTGTATGAGGCTGTGTTGATGTACAGCTATCACCAGAGCCAAGGAGATCTGGGGCACATCTTCAACCCAAGTGGTTACCATGGAGACTGTGTCTACATAGAGACAGGGGCCACGTTCTGTATAGACTTCAAACCAGAGGTTGATCATCTCGAAGACAAAAACAAGTGTTCCTAGAACACAAAACCCCAGGCTGAGCCAGGGAAGGTGGAGATTTTGTGTGACATATTCATCTTCCGTCTGATGGAGTTTGGTATAAAAGATCCAGTCAAACGCAAGGTCTATGGCTTCAATGAGGAAGACAAGAGTCATTAGGGTAAACTGTCTGCAGTTAGCCATTTTCCTGAAAAACAAAATACAACAGATATTGATGTGGATGTACAATAGCAGTCCATTTTTAACCTCACCAAAAAAAAAAAATATTTTTTGCACATTATGTCAAAAGCTAAATATGAGCAAATTGCCAGCCCCTCTATGACTGAGCTAGTCTTTTAGTGTTAGTGTCTAAGTAAATGTATGATAGGAATATGAGTATCTTAATGTACTTTATACTCCTTGTGACCTTTCTTTAGGTACCAACATCTTTTACCTCATGACCTTGACCTTACAGTCAGAGCTTCTTTTGCAAAATGCTGCCATTAGAGAGCATCAGTGTTTCACAAACACACATTGTTTATTCAGGTAATTAACTAATTGTTAGTTAGGAGCACAGAGGCAGATTAACTCGGTATAATGAAAAATACTACAAGGCCTAGATTATATTACCTGCCCATACAAGTTATAAGTTACGCCGTATAAGATGGAATGCAATTTAAAAAAAAAAAAATTTTAAGTTCTAAAGTCATGATAGAGTAGGCAAAAAGTAGGTCAGTGTTTGGCTAGAGATTTAAGAATCAGTAAAAATCTGTCACATTTATCTGTACTCCAGTGTAACACTCAAAGTAAAATCTGTCACATTTATCTATCCTCCAGTGTATTAACACTCAAAGTACACTGAAAAAAGATTGTATAGTGGTGTGCTGGATTATAGATGGTTAGCAATATGATTTAGTGAACACACCTGTATTGTGGAATGCTCAATCATTTTATACCAGGAGTTGATTATGAAAACGTGAATAGATAATTTACCAAGAAGGGCAGTAGAATTTGTTATTAGTAATGCAACAAGACATTGCCAATTGCAGCGGATTAAAATTAGCAACATGTTGATAAAATGCTTAGGTTTATAGATACTTACTGGGTATATTTCTCTGTGTTAGCTCAGTGTTGGAATATTAAGATGATGTAGAAGTGTTATAAACTGAGATCCAGGCTCTGTAGAGATTTCTGTTTATCTTGTCATATCTGATTCTGTAAAAACACACTCTCCTAGAACTCCTAAACACTCGAAGAAATCATAAAATCAACCCAAAACACCATGCCACCTAGAAGTCACTGATTTAAAAATAATATCACAAGTGTCATGTTCACTCAAGTGTAACCTTCAGGTGTAAATTACAGGTGTGTGTAATCTGTGAAGTTATTTATATACACACTTGATCTTGATAATTATTAGTTATATTCATTCAGATTTTGATTTAAAAAATCCTTATTCCACAAATAATTTTCTTTTTCTCTACAGTGTTATTGTATATTTTAATACAAACTTGGTTTTTGTCTGTGTAAACAAAATCTGTCAAAATCTTTACATTATAATCTTAAATACCGTACACATAATATTTATAAGCATACAGTGCTACCTCGATATATTGCCAACTTTTGTCCAAGACAGATTTTGGCATTAAAGCGAGGGTGGCAATATATCGAGTTCTTCCAAAAATTACAACTGTAGACTATCAAAACAAAATCAATATATATACACAATTTATTTTGTGACATTTTGTTTATGTTACGTGTGTTTACAAAAGAACAGAACGTGACTTTCATTTCTTTTTGAAAAAGTAACTAATTGTTTTTTGTTTGCTAGAGTTTTGACTCAATTGAAATAAATATGTCTGAATACTCAAATACTTATTAATTTCTTGTTCTGTCGTTCTCTCGTCATGCTCCAAGAACTTAAGAACGTTGTCGATACCAGTTTTAGCTTCTGACATTGACGGTATATAAATATTTTTAGGTTCAGTGTCACTGTCGTCAGATTCTGATTCGGAAGTAGGTTTCTTTAATGTCTCCAAAATTTCAGAGTCAGTTAAAACTTCGGTCGGGTTGGCGTCACGATCTGAATCGATGAATTGTCGAATAGTAAGTCTCATGTCTGGGTCCATTTCTAAATCCTCCTGAACCCGTTGTAACATATTTTCAAGTTCGCTAGTACCCTGAGTACTGTCGTCAGATTCTGTTATTCCTTCAGGTTTCTTGATCAACCCACTATGTGTCCAACAATTAATAATAGTCTCACTGGTTACGGAATCCCAAGCAATTTTCACGTATCGAATAGCAGAGTCTAAAAATAGGGACGGTGTTTCCCGTCGATCGATACACTTTATCAAGTGAGACAACTGTTGTTTTCTGTAATGTTTTTTAAAACTCTGTATAATCCCTGAATCAAGCGGTTGTAGGTGACTGGTTGTTGTTGGAGGAAGAAAATGAATTTTCACATTTGAAAGGGCTGGGATAATATGACTGGGTGCATTATCCATTATAAGCAAGACTTCGCGATTTTGTCGTCTCATTTTACTGTTGAATTTTTGAAGCCAATCGGAAAAAATTACTGATGTCATCCAAGCCTTTTTAATATGTACATAGTCACAGTAAAGTCCAACATTGAAATTTTTAAAACAACGAGGATTTCCAGCCTTTCCAATAACAAATGGTTTTAATTTTTCACTGCCATCGGCATTGCAGCAAAGCGCGATAGTTATTCTATCTTTAATTTTTTTCACACCTTTTGTCGCATCTGCAGTCGTTAATGATCTATCCGGAAGGAGACGATAAAATAAACCAGTTTCGTCAATGTTGAACACATTTTTTAATTCATAATTTTTAATAACACTTGCAGCTTTTTGTCTACCATCTGAAATTAATTGAGGGTCAACACCAGCACTTTCCCCAGAAATTATTTGTGAGGAAATCCCATGACGCATCTTGAACCTCGATAGCCAACCGTTTGAATAAGAAAATCCAGTAATACACATTCCTGTTCCGAATTGTTTAGCCTTAGTTTTTAGTATTTCTTCAGAAATTGGTATGTTTTGTGCCCTCGCATTAGAAAACCACATAAATAAAGCTGATTCCATATCAGCATAATGAGCACTTCTATGACGTTTTCTCGGGGGTGTACCTTCACAGTCGACATTTTCAAATTGACTTGACTTTGTCAGAATCTCACCAACTGTCCGTCTTTTTACATTCCTGCTGGCTCGATTTTGGGTGCAACTTAGAATATTGCACAATTATTTGTTTTTTTCGTAATCTAAAGTTGTGCGTTTCCTCTTGCCTGGTGTTTCCATTATTAATTGAAATAACACTGCTATCTTTTTAAAAACAACACCAAAGACTTATGTTTAATTTGAGTTTTATTCAACAATTATCTTTAATTTACCTGAATTCCATGTCCAGCCAGTCACGCTTCACCGAAACCACTGTCAAAGCACCGTCCGCTATGATGTCTAATTCACCGACACGTGCTAGGTAATTGGCATTGTTATCGAGGGTTTACCTTAGATAATTTGACTATTTGTTTCTCAAACACAGTGGCGGATGGCAATAAGCGGGGGTGGCAATATAACGGGTGTATTAACACAGGGGGAAATCCGTTCTTGGAGATTTATTGGCAATAAGCGGGGGTGGCAATATAACGGGGGGCAATATACCGAGGTAGCACTGTAGTTTATTAAGAGACTCTTATTTACCGTACTGTGTTACTTTTTAGATGAGAAACAGTGTATAAGTAAAATGACCCCTTCTTGATCAAATTCCTTCAATTAACATTAAGCAGAAAAATGAATAAAATAAAATAAAAATGAAATTTAAAAAAAGATCCAATATAACAATCATATGCTTGTAATAAAAAGTGTTCAGAAAGTATGGTTGAACTTCTGTACCTTGAACACTGATATCTGGAATACCATGGATATGTCGAAGTGATTGGGAAGTCCTTACAACATATTTTTTAATTTTTTTACCCTCAATATCTCGAACCCTCGGATATCTCAAAGTTTTTCCTCGGTCCCATCAAGTTCAAGATAACTAGGTTTGACTGTATATAAAGAATAACAAGTATGCAGTATGTTTTAACTTAAACTTTTATTTACAATTTTCAAATTGCAAAGTTTGCAATGAGTCACAGAATAAGTAATAATACATAATAAAAGTACAACTCAAGAAGAACATATTGCTGGCTCCCCCTCCCTCCCCCAATTTTAACTTTAACATTCTCATCAAATAAATTTCTAACTGTATAGACTGTAATTGTCATTATGTAGTTCCACCAAAATAAAAATAGCACATCCCAGGATGATGATGGCCCCCGCTAAACTGAAGCCACTGATCCCAACCTGCCTTTTCATCTCTCGTAGATTTTTCTTTCTGTGAATATACACAATGGTCATTATAATTCTGACAGCAACCTCAAAAATCGAGAAGCCGGCCTTGGCATACTGGACCAGGGTTATAACTTCTGACATGTGCACGGCAACAATTGTGGCCAGAACAATTTGAGAGACGTCCTCAAGCCAAGTGGACATCATTGATGCCATATCCAGGTACACGCAAGGTTTGTCACAGAATACTTCTCTATACAAGTTTACAAGCTCCAAGATGAAAAAGATTGTCCCAACAATGGAGAAAGCTAGAATGCTCCACAGAACACCTGGATAGTCTTTGAAGAAGGAGCTTTCTGATTGCGATGACTCAATGTAGAAATTCCAGTCCAGACACAGATCGGGTATTTCTAGTATGACAAAAATCAACACAAGACCAAATTTCCTAGAACACGACATCTCTCCGCTTGTATGTCCTGTAAAAGGAAATGACAGAAATGTCAGCTCTAAAAATTCACCTGTGTTTTTATTTTATTGTTGTATAATCTAATGTAATATAAGTAATGCTTCTTTTTGAGGCATTGAGGAAGCATTGATTTCTGCATTATGTTTATATCAAAGAATGAGAATATTAAGAATAGAGTTTAAAATTAATGAATTAGAATTTTCTTTCTTTTCATAATAGAAATAATTTTTTTTTATCTTCTTCATGAACATTTGTTGAAAAAAAAAAGCTGAGAACATTCTTTTATTGATTTTTAATAAATTTATTCTGTTGAAAAAAATTTAACTTTAAGTAAAGAAGAAGAAAAATTACTAAAGTGGGTGGGTGTTTATAATGATGATGTATAGTTACTTTTGTCTGAAAATTTTATGATTTTACTTTTAACGATATAAAATTGTTCTCCCAACAAACCCAAAACCCCTCCACAATAAAGGAGTGAATACAATCAATGATACTTACCAGTAAGGTTTAACAGCACAGGGTAATAAGTTTACCACTGGTTTAGAATCTTTGGATAAATTAAATGCCAGGACTCGTATTTAAAGGGACTGTTATTTATAGAGACTTGTCATGTGCAAAAAAATCAGCCATTAAATATCAAGAGAAAACTTGAGTGATGAAGGAAAGCTTCTATTTATAAAGTTATATTCTTTGAAAGAGGTCAGGAATTTGGAAAGTCTGCATGTTTTTCAATAAATAAATAATTGTTGGAAAATCCAATGTGAACTGATATCGAAAAACTGCATGTTACAGTAGAAATATAAATAGATTGGAAATTCCTGTTTTAAAAAAAGAGATTTATTTTTTATTCATGTTCGATTTGATATTTTCAAAAAATCTGTGTTGTTTTGAGCAGGTACGTATTGGATGATGCAAATAAAGCCTCGGAATCTTTTCAATCTTTTGTGAAAGAAAATGATTATTGGTCCATTATAGACATAAAATGAAATCAATAAAATGCAATATTTCAGTCACCTTAATTCAGACTATGAGTAGAATAGAGCTGTAGGAAAAGGTTTATCACCAACTTTAAGGTTATTTATATTTTTACAATAATTTGCTTTTATATGAACATAAATGTACTAAAGTCTAGTTTTTTTTCAATTCTGTATAAACTTAATAAAATGGCTCAATGCCTTCTATATGTAAGTGTAAATCTGAGCAATTTGAAAAGCAACAAGACAAAACACAACACTGCATATCTGTTTTAAAAGAGTTGAATGTTATATGCATGTATTTATGTAAATAAAAGTTCATAGTCTGTTCATTGTATATTTTATCTGAACAAAGACTGAAGATGTTTTTGTTGTTCTGTTGTGTAGGAGATACATGTATATGCCTCTACCCCGACTCTGTGTGTGCATGTACAACAGGCTGCAATAAATACAGTAAAACAGGGATTTAGCAAAGTACAAGGGATAAACAATTTAACTTTGTTATACACATAATTTGTTATATCCTTTAATTTAGATAATTTTTAAAACTGTTGAATGAAATCATTTCAGTCTAAGTGTGAATTTGTGAGAAGTGTTTGTTTTAAGTATGTTTTACTGTAAATCTCAGAAATAGCACTCTAGCAATTTCACCCCTTCTAGGGATATCATGAGAATGCATAAAAATTGTTAGTTGAAATCAATGTGATATATATAACCAGACTTTATATATATATATATATTTCGTAGTACTGTCCATTTGGAATGAGCTTTAGATCCTGTCCTAAAGTCTTCAGAATTTACAACAATTACAGAGCTTAGCTGAATTTCAATGTCACAAAATGATTTGATTTATAAAAGTCATTAAAATTCATTCTTTCCTATCTGATCTGAAATTCCTGTGAATGTAGGAAAACTGAAAGAGAGACATGTCTTGCTGAGTTAATATCACTTTCAACTTTACATATGATCAGGTTAATCTCAATACTGATCACTGTTACCTGTACTAGAGTGGCTGCCTTTTTATGTCATGCTACTTTCTTCTGTTCAGATAAATTTTCCCTAAATTTTCCTCCTCCATTTCCAGGGGTCGGATCACCTGACCGTGACGTGGAAGGTGGCAGACGGAATCATGCAGCACATCGATGTGCGAGAGGAGGGGAAAGAAAATGCCTTTAGTTTGGGGAGTTCCCTGTTCATAGGAAATGAGGTACTATTTCAGTACAGATATAAATAAGTTATGGGCCTTAACACCTATGTGTTGGTCTTATTATCAATTTATTTTGATACTTAATGCATCAGAATAAGCACAATGGATGCTTAAGATTTAACAAATTGACCACTGTATGTTTGATTATTAAATTTTATTTTAATGACTCTGATGTTATAAATTCTAGGAATTTGAAGACTTGGATGAAATCATCGCTCGCCATATTCAGCCAATGGCAGCATTTGCTCGGGACGTGATGAACTTTAAGTATTACAAGGACATGGATAACTCAAAACGTGACATACTCGAAAAATGTCTTCTGGAAGAGAAGAAGAAAGGGCCATCAAGGTACAGACACCAACAATGATTTCTGTAGGCAAATTAAGTGAATTTTCTAGACTTCACCAATGATTCAAAGTCTGAATTCAAAGTAGGAAAAATTTTCCCGAATTTTTAATATCAAAATATTATTCAGGCTTTCAAAACAACTAATCATCCTTGATAAGGTATATAATCTTTATTACACCATAATGAATTTTGAACCACCACTTATTTTAGAATTCCGTACTTCCTATCTCTGACAA
The DNA here is from genome assembly GCF_033153115.1 of Saccostrea echinata. Classification (NCBI taxonomy): domain Eukaryota; kingdom Metazoa; phylum Mollusca; class Bivalvia; order Ostreida; family Ostreidae; genus Saccostrea; species Saccostrea echinata. The sequence goes on from NW_026889803.1 coordinate 68,287,259, forward strand.
AGCAGTACCCTGGGAAAATCCTTCTGTCCTACATGCCTCGTATAAAGGCACGGCACGAGTACATCTCTATCACCCCAGATGGGCTCCGTTATCGACAACAGAATTTCCACTCTCTTAATTCACTGATGCGCTGGTTCAAAGAACATTTCCGGGATCCAATACCAGGTACTATTTCATTTATGGCACCACATCCCAAAAGCTATTGTACATCTGAGGAACTACATTTTAGATAGATTTTGTACATGTTTCACTTCAAGTACCCAATTCCAAGGGAATACTGACCATTTCAGTGACTCTGTTCTGTTTTTAATTTGTATATGTATCTCATTTACTCTATAGATAGATATTGTACATGTACATCTCAGGGACCTGATTTGAATTGTACATCTCAAGGGTGTCCCATTAAAAGTCATTTTCAGCTCCCATGCTGTTTACAGTGGAAAGTTTTCCCATCAGTGTTTTAGGTTTTATGCTACTTAGAATTGTATGCATTTCCAGATTGTTCACAGGTGACCTTATTGGGAAAGTTCTCTAATATCTGGAATGTTGTATTTTGACAGGTACCCCAGCCAGTGCACGTACCCCTGTACCAGGATCAAACTTTGCCACACCCAGCATCAATCTTCAAGGTGAGTCAACATGTTAAAATGACTAAAGTATAAGTAGACATTCTTTTGAATTTTATACAGAGAATAAAAAAAATTAACAGTATTGGCAGTGGAATAAGATCTAATATAAGGCTCCTCCAATAGACGAGACTAAATGACTATTATTCCAGTTAGAATTCTTAAGTTACAAAGATATTAGATTCTGTAAAATTTTGTATTGCAGGGTATGCTGAAATTGTTTGCATTTCAATTATAATTTACATTTCTCTAAAATAAAGTGTTGTCATTAAAATAAAATTTTCTATGAGTAAACAGAGGAATGTTTAACCTTGTAAATACCTGGTTACTCTATTTCTCAGGTGTGGATGCAGCAACAATCCAGAGAGCTGCTGCAGGGTTGCCAAGCAACATCTACAACACACTGGCCCAGGTTGCAAGTGCCACACCCCGCGTAGCAAGAATGACCCCCGGGGTCACTCCTGGAGCCACCCCACAAGTCGCTGGAAACTTTAACAACTTTAATGTGGTAGGTTTTTTAAAGAATTTTGTCATTTAATATCTAAATTAAAATATAACTGAATTAAGATTGTCTGTTCCTCAAGTTATGAAAACCAGTGGTTAAGTTTGTTTAGATGTCCACAAATTCACACAATAGGCTTTATCATGAATTCACACAATAGCCCTTATCTGACCTTAATGCTTTCATCTCAGGAGATTGTAAAATTAACAGTAAAACACGATAAAAACAAATGTTGAAAATTTCAAAATCGTGCTTGAACTAATATATATTTATATCAAAATTGGAAAATAATTAATTCAGGCAATTAGATATTGATGATGTTAGCTATTCAATAAGGTTCACTTATTATGTTTTACTGTATTATACTGTATGGGGAAAATACTGAAGTATCAAAATATTGAAGTATGAGTATCGGTATATATACGAGGGTTGTTCGGAAAGTTTGTGGACTACCGTCATAACTTTTTTACGTAACGTCATGTTGTATCCAAATTTGGAAGAAATATTTCAACAGTAAATTAAAATGATGTTCATAAAAAATTTTTCTAAATGGGAAAATCGGATCACGGAGCAGGTCAAAATTTCGTAATTACAATCAAGACACTAAATAACATCTGAAGTCATATCTTCTGTAAAATGACACAAAGTCAGAAAAATTCTACACATCCAAATTAAGAATTATTTCATCTCTTGTGACTCCAAATTATGACTTAATATTTTGCTTTGTTGAAAAGAAATCAGTTTCAGAAGATAGGTAGTCCTCATTGAAAAAGCCAAAAAAGATGACGTCGTAGAACGTCACGGATCAAGAGTTAACCATGCAATTCTGTGCTGTATTCTGGAAAACTCCAGTAAAAGACTCTGAAAATGCCGGAGGAAGTAGGAAATATGTTAAAAGCGAGCCATGCATGTGTGTGTACATGGTAAAAGCGGTATTTGAATGATAGACTACTCTGCTTAGACGATGGTGATCTCTGAAAAAACGGATTATCTGTAAAAAATCTTCTCAAAAACATTGAAAAGTTTGTAACGTCATGCTAAGAGTTTGGCGCTTCACAGATGCTGATCTTGAGAAAGCACACTTAACTTATGCAGTGAAAAAATATAACATTGACAAACAAAACTAGTGCTAATTGTAACGGGAACCGTTACAGATGTTCCCCAAACGGCTCCCCAATTCCTTATGATGCCCCATTCCCTACAAGCTTCAATAAATTAGACAATACTTTTGTAATATAGATGGACACTTTATTTATAAGGGTATTTCATTGGAAAACTACTCCGATATAGCCATATGGGTATTAGCCAATCAAATTTCAGCGCATGTGCTTGCACATGTTTTCTACATTTTTCACATTAATTTTCTTATAGTGTCTCACAATACATACATTTGTGTTAAATATTAAAGAATTTCATTGAAAAATAAGAGAGATGTAACCCTTTAAGTATTAGCCAATCAGAATTCAGCATACGCGCATGCATGATCTTGCATTCAATTTTGATAGTATCATAATGTAGGAGCCCTATGAGCATATCCATGTCGTAAATTTCATCCTGTTTTGTTGAAAACCAAGTGAGTTATAGACATTTAAAGTCTCAGCCAATCAGATTGCAGCACACCTGCCTGCGCGTGGTTTCAAGAGATTTCCTATGTAACATGTTGTAGCACCTTATAATATATACTTATATTTTAAATTTCAAAGTATTTCGTCAAAAAACAAGGAAATTATTGAGATTTTTGTATCAGCCAATCAGAGGAGAGCGCACGTGCATGCGCGTGAGTTCATGCTAATTTGACCATGTCAACTTGTCTAGATTACTAATATATCTTTATATTTTGAGTTTCAATGCAATTCATCAAGAAATATAAAAGTTACGGCTTTATCAAGTATATCAGTCATTTCACTCATTGCACGCGCGCGCACGTGCATGCATGTGCGCGCAAAATGACCTTCGTTCCGAACACCTACACAACATGCCTATTAACCCTAAAAAGGTTTCATGTCAATCGGATGAGTGGTTCTATGAGAACACTCCCGGACAAAAAAGTACCGGAGAAGAAAGTAGAAAAAAAGAATAATAATAATAACTAGAAACTCATTGCGAGCAATGAGAGGTCTTCCGTCCGATTTTGAGAATAAAAACGTAAATTCAAGCTGAAAAGGTGATAAAAGAAATTCAGACACTCTGGAGATTTAACCCTGGTCGTCAGCCTGAAAATCCAACGAGCTAACTATTAACCATTCACTTTTTTGCATCACTTCCTGTCACGACCGGAAGTAACAGCGATACGAGATTTTCTCGCGATTAAGAAAACTGATGACTGACTATCAGTCCTGAAAGTTTCAGACTTCAATCGTTTACTGTTGCCGAGCAATATTGTGAAAACAAATTCTAATTTTGAGGACAGGTAAACAAGCGACTGGAAGTGAATTTTATTAAAAAAAAAAATCTCTGACGTTTCTGTAGACATTTGCAGTATCTACAAAATGCATAAAAAACATTTCAAGTACTTTATCGATAAGCAATATTTATGACAAAAGTTAAATATCAAAATAACTTAGTTTATCACCTAAAACGGAAGTTGAAGTTTTAAAACAGCGAAAGAGATACAATAAATTAATGCAAACTTTAATTTTAAAAAGAAAAGTTAAATTTTTTTATTTCTTTGATGACTTCCTGTGACGACCGGAAGTTTAGACTGACGCGTTTATCCAAAATGGTTTTGCCTACTCCTCAAGGTCTGTTACTCATAAAAATTTGGTGTTTTAATCTTTTACCTATTTTTGAGATGTCGCTCAGACAATTTCTCATTTTGAGGACAGAAAAACACGCGACCAAAAGTGAAATTTTGAAAGATATTTAACTCATTCAGCCCCAGCCACTCTTATCTACACTGTGCCTCAGCATCTGTTATCAGCATGTGCCCCAGAGAGATTTCAGGAGGATGCTTAGCGCTTGATGTAAACATGCATATGCTTTGTATTTACCTTTATATCTCAGTTATTATCCCACTTACATCCATGAAATTTTCACACAACAAAGAAAACAAAATTTAGAATTCATTGGTGTATTTTTTTTCACAAAGTAACAAATACTTTTACTGATAATAGTCCATGAAAAAAAAAGTTTGTGTTTGAAACCACTTATTGTCACAAATTTATGAAAGTTCTGGAAACTTTTCCAAGTGATAGGGCTTAAAACATTTTAAACACAAGTTCACATTGCATTTGTCACAGCCAGAGGTGGGTTCGGATCTAATTTTTTTGGTTGCACACTGCTTGCATGTTTTCTTTTTTGGCATAATGGTCGGCCAGTGAGTTTGAGTTATTTCTGCTGGTGCTTGGACCTCACCCTGCCTTTTTCTTTTGGAAGTGAATCCACCAAGCATTTGATGGGCTAGCTGCATTCTAAACTCCATCTGAGTCCTTTGTCTAGTCTTGTTCCCCTTTGTCTTGATTTCATGATTAGTTGATTCTCTCATGAGCAGGTAGGAGTTGACAACTGACACATCAAACAGGAAGAAGAACAAGTACTTCCACCACTTGAGAGCTTTTCTTGCTGTATTGTATGTAGACCTTAGTTGGTCAGCATGGTCTACTCCATTCATGTACTGATTGTACAGTTTTATGGACTCTGGACATGGTACATCTGTGGTGTTTCCATCCTTCTGTTTGCGCCCTACCGAGGTTGCTTCACCATCACTATTTGTTTGTAGGATGGTAATGTTTTTCTTGTCCCTCCAAACAGTGACTCTCATACTTCCTTTCTGCTTAGTTATACTTTTTCCTTGTTCCTTTAGTTTGATCTGTCCAATGTCTTTGGGTAGTCCCTTCCTATTGGCCCTGACAGTTCCACACGCATAGGTATCTTCCCGCAACAGCTCAAGGAATAAGTCTGGCGAAGTAAAAAAACTGTCGCAGTACACATGATGTCCTTTATTCATTATTGGTCTGATCAAGTCCAGAACAACACGTGAACCCAGGTCCTTTTCAGGTGCATTGTTTATTCGGCCAGTGTAGACCTGAAAGTCATTTACATAACCATTGTGGGGGTCAGCTCTAACCCATACTTTGATACCCCTCTTAGTTGGTTTCAGGGGGACGTATTGTTTGAAGCCAAGTCTTCCTGAATAACCAATCATCGCCTCATCAACTGACACTTCCCTATGCGGTTTATATTCTCTAAGGAAATTCTCTCGTAGTTTTTCCATTATTGGTCTAACGTGGGCCAATTTATCATGTCCTGGATTTCCTCGTCCCAGATTTGTGGTTGTGTCGGCAACATGAAAATACCTCTGTATATTTTCAAACCTTGTCCTGCTGAACTTTCCCTCTAGACATGATGGATGGAAAAGTTTGTCCTTATACCAGTACATGTCTTGGGCTGGTGCAGGAAGGACTCCCATAACAATTGCTGCTCCCAAATACGCTTTTATTTCCTCAGCATTGGTAGGGTACCATGCTCTGTTTGGGTTCAGTATCCGTGCCCTCTCTGCGTAAGCATTTGTTTGTTCAGCAATTGTTTGGTAAATGTCCTCTGTGAATAATAAATGAAAGAAATCAATTTCTTTTCTTGTTGTGTCCATCAATGTTAATGGTCCTGGATTTGGTCCTGAGAAGTTTTTTACGTTGATAGGTCTGAGGTGTATTGACCATCTCGCAATCTCGGCCAGAGGCTGGTCGTCATCGCTTGACGCTTCAGATTCAGAGTCTATATCCGAGTCACTGTCCGATATATCGGATATACTGATGTCAGAATCAATATTAGCTATTTCAAGCTGCTTTCTTACATTCCTTTCTTCAGCTTCAGTTATTTCTTCCACTGTAAATCCCAGAAATTCTTCATCATCATCGCTAGAACTAAAGTAATCCGCCATTGTGTTTGTAAAACCACGCTTCAATGAAACTCTATACTTTCGTTTTCCTTTGTCTCCTTATTTATGAATATTTATTAGGTAAAAGTTGACAAAGACTTCTAACAACCTTTCTGATTGGATATATTACAGCAGTTCTGCACCAAATCCCTATTATTTAGCCAATCAGAGGCCTTTTCTTAACCCTATGTTGGGACCGATCACAGTCGGCATCGGCCATTGAGAACATCGTAAACAACCCGAGCGTGGTCGGGATCGGCCAATAACAGTACGATAAATAGCCCGAGTGTAGTCGGCATTGGGGCTGAATGAGTTAAGGTTACTCTAGATAAATAAAAACGAAAAATGCAAAAAATTCAGATATAGTCGGGATTAAACCAAGATCGGCTGCCTGAAAAGAGCTAGGTTCACTTTATGCATAAAATGGACCTGTAGATATACCAATTTATTGACTAACACTTTATGTTCCATTTTAAACATCAAGATAAAGTAGAGACTTAGTGCTTTCATAACCTATTAAAAATTTTCTCCTTAAAGCAAAGGTTCTGGAAAACAGGCTTCATGGAATTGCAATGTTATTGAATTTTAAGGAAAACTAGTATATTTGAGTACTTTCACAGAAGAGAAATAATATGAGCGCACCCTCTGATCTAAAAAAAAATAAAACAGGTTTTCTAATCCTCAGAAATAGTTCTATCAGTTAATAGTTGCATATTTAAGATCAGAGGTTACGCTCTATATTAAATATCGAAAAATAGCTTTAAAAATTGGCTGTTTTTTAGAATTTTTCAGGATATGAGGAAAATGGCGCATTTCATGACGTCATAATGCATTGGCTAGCCAGAAAATTACGTCTTTTTGATAGATACGCAGTCATCAAAGGTTTAAATGATATTTAATGCATTGTCAACTAAAACCAAGCAGTTTCAATTTTTCTGAAATTCACAGGGCCAAAAAAGACCCTAATTGAACCTTGTTCTTTAATATTGAAACCACTACATTAGCGCAATGTACCAGCCATCATCGATGTTTACCTTGCACTCATTCCCTGAAGTAACGAGTGTCAGGCAGGTTAATTTTTTTTCTTATAGTGCGGAATTATAGGATGAAAACTAGCCAGCTAAATTTTGTGCAAGTACTAGTAGATTTACATCGGATTTGTTACTTGAGTTTTAAGAATAACTGATAGCGGAGAAAATAATCTGTTACTGATCAAAATTAAAAAAAAAAACTATTGTGTTTACTTCCTTTATTCTTTATGCATTCAACTTTCTATTCTATGCAATTCCAAATACAGACATGTCCGCGTAATCTTTTTTTGTACTTCTACACTACTGCATCAGACCATTTGTGAAAGGCGGGTCAAGATCAGTATTTCGCGCCAAAGGTCACGAGTAAATCTTCGCGCCTTTTGTTTGGAATGTGTCTTCAATTGAATAAGTGTACGTGATAGCTTCAATGAAATTTAAAAAAATATATGTTGCTATAGCCTGAATTTCAAGCCTAAGAATGTATATTTATCACACTGTATATATAACATATCGTATACAGGCAAATAACATAAAGGCAGCGCTAAGTTTCCTTACACATTTTATATTTCTCTTTACCCCCAAAGTGGATTATTCCAATTAGTAACACATTAATGAAAAGACTAGAATGTTTTGCAACAAAACACGTTTCGCCATATGACGCTCAAGGAATCCGATACCTATTATGTTCAGTAACTAGCATCTATAAAGAAATATTACCCCACTAATATCAAAGAAAAATATTGAAAAACGTAAAAGTTGAAAAATTGACTTTTTTAATTCGCTTCCGGTAGCGACCGGAAGTACTCACGACGCACGAAAAGGCAAACCCGCATATCTAGAAGTCATGTTCTATGCTCTCCAACAAGTCTCCAGTCCATATCTTTAGCTGTTCTTTAGATCTCGCGTGGATAAAATTTCATTTCAAAATCAGAAAAATGTCCATAACTTGGAACCGGAAATGATTTTCTCCAAAATTCTTTCAAATGTAACAATGGCATTTTATAGCGCATTATCCCTGAAAGTTTGATGAAAAACCATTGAATAGTTCTCGAGATATTGCGTGCACAAGATTTGTCTAAAAAATCTATTTTTAAAATATCTTCTGGTGGACAATTTTAAAAACAAATTATATATTAAGCATTACGATAAGAATCTCTATTACCTCTATTAAAATTAAAAAAAAATATTGAAAAACGTAAAAGTTGAAAAAATTGACTTTTTAAATTCGCTTCCGGTAGCGACCGGAAATACTCACGATGCACGAAAAGGCAAACCCGCATATCTAGAAGTCATGTTCTATGCTCTCCAACAAGTCTCCAGTTCATATCTTTAGCCGTTCTTTAGATCTCGCGTGGATAAAATTTCATTTTAAAATCAGAAAAATGTCCATAACTTGGAACCGGAAGCAAATTTCTCCAAAACTCTTTCAAATGTAACAATGGCATTTTATAGCGCATTATCTCTGAAAGTTTGAAGAAAATCCACTGAATAGTTCTCGAGATATTCCGTGCACAAAATTTGTCTAAAAAATAATAATAATAATAATAATAATAATAATAATAATAATAATAAGAAACAGTAGAATCACTATAAGGTCTTCCGTGAAGACGGAAGACCTTAACTAGAAACCTTGTTGCCATGGCAACAAGAAGGTCTTCCGTCCCTTCTCTGTCTTCATAGATGTTGATTCCTCTTTAAACAACATGTTATGTTGTGCATTTCCTGTCACACCTTCATACAAAAAATAGTTCCTTCGCCATGCGCTCGGCACTTTGAAATGAAAGTTGCGGATATTTTGTATGAGACCTTAAAAACGAGGCCCCGTGTCACGGCAGGTGTTGGCACGATAAAGATCCCTCACTGCTCAATGGCCCTGAGTGCCGAGTAAAAGTCTAAATTTGAAGCCCTTCACCGGTGGTTACGTCTCTATATGAGTGAAAAATTCTCGAATGGGACTTAAATCAACATATAATCAATCAATCAATCATACATAAAATATAATTAAACGTTTATATTTTGAAAATATTGCAAAACTGGAATGAAAAAAATACGAGATATCATTTTAAGGAGGGGGGGAGGACCTATGTTCCAAAACATATTTGTGTGAATTTTTTTAAACTTTGAGATTCTCACACTTAATTGTACAAAATATAAAATTATGTTAAATATTTTTTTTAATTTAAGACCCGATTTCATGCATTTCAGATTACCCCCCCCCCCTCCCCCCCGAGTCAGCACCACACACGCATAACAAAATGATTGACACTTTACGTGAAAGCATATTTTTTCACATACTGTTTCAAGTATACAGATTTTTATGTGATTCATTGTGTTAATACTGTATACCATTAATTAACCATACCTTTATCCGCTAAGTCGCTTTGAGCTCTTAATTATGACGGATCTTGCTCTAAACTAAATGTCATTGAAGTTCCCTCTCATTTGAAATTGCTATTTTTATTCAATCAAGATGAGAAAATAATAAATTCTACTTTCAAAATTTAATTTGACAAATCTCCGATTTGTGATTCAATTTCATAGGTACCTAGCTACATTAACATTTTTACCTTATTTTGTCATATCACACACATATGCACATTAATTAGTGCAAAATTCAACTGCAAACTCTTTATGAAGGAGTAAAAAGACACAGTACCATTGTGAAGTCAAACACCATTGCTCTGACGTTGAACGACATAGCCCCCCCCCCCCCCCCCTCCTTTAAAGATAAAATATTACATTTGAGCCCAATCAACAGTGTGAAAAAAATCGGAATTTTGGGGATTGAATAGTGCAAAATTTAACTGCAAACTCTTTATGAAGGAGTAAAAAGACACAGTGCCATTGTGAAGTCAAACACCATTGCTCTGATGTTGAACGACATAGCCCCCCCCCCCCCCTTTAAATATAAATAAAATATTACATTTGAGCCCAAACAATAGTGTGAAAAAATTTGGACATTCTGGGGATTGAATACGAGTTGCCTGCGTGAAAATTCAACATGCTTACCATTACGCTATCAAAGACCATCGTATCAAAGTAGCAAGCAATAAATATCTAGAGTACGGGTTAATCCATTTTTGAATAAATTACATATTTAGCATTCTGATAAGATTCTTTATTTAACCTATAAATATCATAAAAAAATAATGAAAAACAAAAAAGTTCAAAAAACTACCCTTTTTAAATCACTTCCTGTGACGACCGGAAGTGGCGACGACACACGAAATGTTTCCATCACACATCTACAAATCACCTTCTATCATACCTGAAAGTTTCAGACTTCTTCCTTTAACAGTTTCCGAGAACATTCACGGACTAGATTTTTAGTGGAAAAAGTGAAAAATCGTAATAATTCCTGACCGGAAGTGAATTTTTCCAAACTTTTTCAATATTTCAAAATGGCATGAGATAACACATCATTCCTGAAAATTTGGCTGAAAATGATTGAGTAGTTTTTGAGATATCGCGATTTGAAAAGGTCAGAAAAATAAAAATGAAAAATAATAATAATAATAATAATAATAATAATAAGAAACAGTAGAATCACTATAAGGTCTTCCGTGAAGACGGAAGACCTTAACTAGAAACTCATTGCGAGCAATGAGAGGTCTTCCGTCCGATTCTGAAAATGAAAACGTAAATTGAAGCTGAAAAGGTGACAAAAGAAATTCAGACACTCTGGAGATTTAACCCTGGTTGTCAGCGTGAAAATCAAACGTGCTAACCAATAACCATTCACTTTTTTTTCATCATTTCCTGTCACGACCGGAAGTAACGGCGATATGATTTCCTGGCGATTCAAATAAACTGATGACTGACTATCAGTTCTGAAAGTTTTAGACTTCAGTCGTTTACTGTTGCCGAGCAATATTATGAGAACAAATTCTAATTCTGAGGACAGGTAAACAGGCGACCGGAAGTGATTTTATAAAAAAAAATCTCTGACGTTTCTCTAGACATTTGCAGTATCTACAAAATGAATAAAATCATTTCAAGTACTTTATCGATAAGCAATATTTCTGAGAAAGTTAAATATCAAAATAACGTAGTTTATCACCTAAAACCGGAAGTTGACGTTTTTGTTTCCGGTGGAATCTAACATATTTCAAAACAGCGAAAGAGATGCAATTAAGTGATGCAAACTTTAATTTAAAAAAGAAAACTTAAATTTTTTTATTTCTTTGATCACTTCCTGTGACGACCGGAAGTTACGGCAGACGCGTTTAACCAAAATGGTTTTGCCTACTCCTCAAGGTCTGCTACTCATAAAAATTTGGTGTTTTAATCTTTTACCTGTTTTTTGAGATCTCGCTCAGACAATTTTTCATTTTGAGGACAGAAAAACACGCAACCGGAAGTGAGTTTTTGAAAGATATTAGAGGTTACTCTAGACCTTTGCAGTCTGAATAACATATTTAAAATTCATTTCCAATACGTTATCTATAAAGAATATTTATAGGAAAGTAAAATACTCAAATTTTGTAGTTTTTCTCTTATAACCGGAAGTTGTCGTTTTTCTTTCCGGTGGGACCAACATCTTTCGAATCTGCGAAAACGATGCAATAAAGTGATGCATTTTTTAAATAAAAAAAGAAAAGTTGAAATTTTCGATTTCTTTGATCACTTCCTGTGACGACCGGAAGTGACGGCTGACGCTCTGAACCCAAGTGGTTATGGCTACATCTTAAGGTCTGTTGCTCATATAAGTCTGGTGTCTTAATCTCTTACCGTTTCAGAGATCTTGCTCAGAAAACTTCTCATTTTTAGGACAGAAAAACATGCGACCGGAAGTGAATTTTTGAAAGATATTTAAGGTTACTCTAGACATTTGCTGTCTGAATAACATATTTTAAAATCATTCCAAATACTTTATCTACAAAAGATATTAATGGGAAAGAAAAATACTCAAATTATGTAGTTTTTCTCTTATAACCGGAAGTTGACGTTTCTGTTTCCGGTGGGACCAACATATTTCAGAACTACAAAAGAGATGCAATAATGTGATGTAAGAATTGATTTAAAAAAGGAAAGTTGAAATTTAACGATTTCTTTGATCACTTCCGTAGGCGACCGGAAGTGCCGACGACGAACGAAAAGGTGCCCTCTCCAATCTAGAAATCATGTTCTATCATCTCTAACAAGTCTCCAGTTAATATCTTAAGCCATTCTTGAGAACACTCAAGGACAAAATTTCATTTTAAAATCAGAAAATTGTCCATAACTTGGCACTGGAACCGAATTTACCAAAAAACGGAATTTTATATAAAATTCATATAAACACCTTTTATCCCTGAAAATTTCAAGGAAATTCATTGAATAGTTTTCGAGAAATCGCGTGCACAAAATTTTGTCTAAAAAAAAAAGAATAATAATAATAACTAGATGAGATCTCGTTGCGAGCAACGAGTAGGTCTTCCGTCCGATTTTTCGATAAGATGAGATATGATTTTGACTATGATCTTTGTTGAAAGATAATAATATATATAGACTTCCCTAATTAGATTTCAATCCTTTGATTTAATATACATTATCAAAGAGCTATCGATGAATTGCTTTTGGCCCCTCTGAACCCCTAGTTTGAGGGGCAGCCCCTTTTTCTTGATATCAATTGAAAGGTCTTGTGATTTTGAAAACGTTTTGTTCAACAACTATTCAGAGATTTCTTTCCGTTGTGGAAATATGCTGAATGGAAATATTTAGGGGCCACCCCTCCAAGTCCTTAATGGGGCCGTTTGACAGAAATTGAAAGGGTGCATATTGTTTAGAACATTATTCTGACCATATTTTGTTCAGTATTGCTTTTCAAAATATTCCCCCTTTTCGAGATATAAAGCGTCAAAGATTTAGTATTCTGGCCCATTGTGACCCCTTATTACGTAACATATGATCAAAATCTTATCGTATATTGTTGTAAATCGTTAAGATAAGCATCTTTGCTTCAGTAATATATTACAAATTATTGATCGTTAAAGAGTTATAGGTTGAAGTCTTTTGGCCCCTCTGAGCCCCTAATTTGAGGGGTCAGCCCCTTTTTCTTGATATCAATTGAAAGGTCTTGTGATTTTGAAGACTTTTTGTTCAACAACTATTCAGAGATTTCTTTTCGTTATGGAGATATGCTGAATGGAAATATTTAGGGGCCACCCCTCCAAGTCCTTAATGGGGCCGTTTGACAAAAATTGAAAGGGTGCATATTGTTTAGAACATTATTCTGACCATCTTTTGTTCAGTATTGCTTTTCAAAATATTCCCCCTTTTCGAGATATAAAGCGTCAAAGATTTAGCATTCTGGCCCCTTGTGACCCCTTATTACGTAACATATGATCAGAATCTTATCATATATTGTCATAAATCGTTAAGATAAGCATATTTACTTCAGTAATGTATTACAAATTATTGATCGTTAAAGAGTTATAGGTTGAAGTCTTTTGGCCCCTCTGAGCCCCTAATTTGAGGGGTCAGCCCCCTTTTCTTGATATCAAATGAAAGGTCTTGTGATTTTGAAGACTTTTTGTTCAACAACTATTCAGAGATTTCTTTTCGTTATGGAGATATGCTGAATGGAAATATTTAGGGGCCACCCCTCCAAGTCCTTAATGGGGCCGTTTGACAAAAATTGAAGGGTGCATATTGTTTAGAACATTATTCTGACCATCTTTTGTTCAGTATTGCTTATCAAAATATTCCCCCTTTTCGAGATATAAAGCGTCAAAGATTTAGCATTCTGGCCCCTTGTGACCCCTTATTACGTAACATATGATCAGAATCTTATCATATATTGTTGTAAATCGTTAAGATAAGCATCTTTGCTTCAGTAATGTATTACAAATTATTGATCGTTAAAGAGTTATATGTGAAAGACTTTTGGCCCCTCTCAGCCCCTAATTTGAGGGGTCAGCCCCATTTTCTTGATATCAAATGAAAGGTCGTATCATTCTGCACAACTTTTCTTCTATATGTTTTAACAAATTCTTAACATGTATGAAGATATGAAAGAAAAGGTGTAAAATTTTGTGAGATGTTTCTGAGACATGTTTTGAGCCCTACCGAGCTTCGGCGCCTTTTGCGCTAGAGAGATTTGGACACCTGCCTGCAAATCTACAAACCTTCCCCTACCTTCACTGAAAATCTTGACTCAATATCTTAAGTCGTTTCGGAGGAGTTTCCAGGACAAGCCGACCCTCTGAAAATCAGAAAATCCTAAATATCTCGAGATGGAAAGTGACGTCATCAACGAAAAAAATTTCCAATAAGGTTCAGATCAATACCTATCAGATCTGAAAGTTTCATGAAAATCGGCCAAGACGTTACCGAGAACTTGCGTGCACAAAATCGGTAAGAATAATAATAATAATAATGATAATAGGGAAAAAGAAACCGAACGAAAACAAGAAGGTCTTCCGTTGGAGACAGAAGACCTTAATAATAATAAGAAACAATAGAATCACTATAAGGTCTTCCGTGGAGACGGAAGACCTTAATAATAATAATAAGAAACAATAGAATCACTATAAGGTCTTCCGTGGAGACGGAAGACCTTAATAATAATAATAATAATAATAACTAGATGCGATCTCGTTGCGAGCAACGAGTGGGTCTTCCGTCCGATTTTTGATAAGATGAGATACGAATTTAACTAAGATTTTCGTTCATAAATATATAAAAAGTCAAAACGTACAATTTGCTTCAGTTATGTTTAGCAAAATTTTAATCATTAAAGAGTAATAAATAAAAGGTTTTTGTCCCCTCTTATGGCACCTAAAAACGTAACGTAATACTTGATGAAGATTTGAAAATATATATAGTAGCAGATCGTGAAGATGAACATTACTGTTAAAGAGTTACAGATAAAAGACTTTTGGCACCTCTGAGCCCCTAGAGCATCATTCTAAACAACTTTTGTTCAATATTGCTTTTCAAAATGTTTCCCCTTTTCGAGATATAAATCGCTTATGGCCCCTAATAACGTAATATTTGAAGAAAATTTTAAGATATATAGTTGCAAATTGTGAAGATGAACATTTTTGCTTCAATAATTAATATCAAAGTATTTAACGTTAAAAAGTTATAGGTGAAAGACTTTTGGCCCCTCTGAGCCCCTAATTTGAGGGGTCAGCCCCTTCTTCTTGATATCACATAAAAGGTCTTGTAATTCTGAAGACTTTTTGTTCAACAACTGTTCAGAAGTTTCGTTTCGTTTTCAAGATATGTAGACTTGAAAATTTTAGGGGCCGTCCCTTTAAGTCCTTATAGGGGCTGTTTAGGAAAAATTAGAGGGATGCACATTGTTGAGAACATCATTTTAAACAAGTTTTGTTCAATAATGCTTTTCAAAATGTTTCCCCTTTTGGAGTTATAAATCGTCAAAGATTAAGCATTCTGGCCCCTTATGGCCCCTAATTACGTAATATTTGATGAAATTTTATAATATATGGTTGCAGATTGTGAAGATGAACGTTTTTGCTTCAATAATTAATATCGAATTATTTAACGTTAAAGTGTTAAAGGTAAAAGACTTTTGGCCCCTCTGAGCCCCTAATTTGAGGGGTCAGCCCCTTTTTCTTGATATCACATGAAAGGTCTTGTAAATCTAAAGACTTTTTGTTCAACAACTGTTCAGAAGTTTCGTTTCGTTTTCGAGATATGTAGACTTGTAATATTAAGGGGCCGCCCCTTTAAGTCCTTATAGGGGCTGTTAAGGAAAAATTAAAAGGATGCACATTGTTGAGAACATCATTCTAAACAACTTTTGTTCAATAATGCTTTTTAAAATGTTTCCCCTTTTCGAGATATAAATCGTCAAAGATTAAGCATTCTGGTCCCTTATGGCCCCTAATTACGTAATATTTGATAAAAATTTTAAAATATATGGTTGCAGATTGTAAAGATGAACATTTTTGTTTCAATAATGCATACAAAAATATTGCTTGTTTAAGAGTTATTGATTTAAGACTTTTGGCCCCTCTCGGCCCCTCATATGATGAGTCAGCCTTTTTTTCTTGATATCACATGAAAGATCTTGTCATTTTGCAAAAATATTGTTCAATATGTATTAACAAAATAATTATACTTTAAAAGATATGATACAAAATGTCTCAAAAATTCACTCAAGATTCGTGTCCTAAATTTCGATCCCTACCGAGCCTCCATACTAGGCACTTCCGGAAAATATCTAAACCCAGGTGCAAAATGGCAACATGTCCTCTATCATCACTGAAAATTTCAGCCCTCTAGCTTAAGCCGTTTTTGAGTTCCATCGCAGACAAGGAGGTCCTCTGAATTTTAATAAAAGGGCGATAACTCGCGACCGGAAGTAAATATCCCTTAACGGACTTGCCGGAATTAACTTCAGATGTCAACGCATCTACCTTGAAAATTTGAATAAAATCGAACGAGCCATCTCCGAGAAATCGTCTGCACAAATTTTGTAAGGAGAAAAAAGAATAATAATAATAATAATAATAATAATAAAGGTAAAAAAGAAACCTAAGAATAATAGAAGGGTCTTCCGCTGAAGACGGAAGACCCTAATAAGAAACAGAGTAAAAACAATATGTTCCCAAACTTCGTTTGGGGAACATAATAATGGCTACTGGGACAATTGTTAGCAAAATGGATTTCAAGTGATAGAGAAATGTTTTCAATGAGTGCACTGGTATTGGACAATACTGTGTGAAATGTATAGGGATAGAATTTTGAGAACCTCATGTCGGTATGTTTTTGACGTTACAGTGTTGTTGAGTTCGCTCCATGGTTACAAAACGTGTTGATTTTAAAATTAAATAACATGAATTCTACTAAATCACATGGAATGAAACTTCACACTTAAACAAAATAAATATTTTTACATATGATAATGTGTTCATTTTAAATTTCTTGAAGATAGTATATCGAAGATTGGAATAGTCCAACCCTCGTATGTACAGTAACCCCTGTAACTATGTTCCTGTAATTATGTTGTAGCCAATGGGAACCCCTATGATGACCCCAATGATGACCCCATCTCATCCCATGACAACGCCTGCTAACCAGCCAGCCCAGACCCCCTCCTACCGGCCGACACCCCGGGCAGCAACCACCCCAGCATGGCCTGGGGCAACACCCAAAGCTACTCCTAGAATTGGTAAGTTGTCTTTTACACTAGCTCTCAACAGGTTTCCAAAAGTAGGGTACCTTAAAACCTGTAAAGGTTTAATCAAGTGTTGTAGCAAAAAATAATGTTCCTCTAAAAGTTTGAAAATTTTGCATGTTCATCATTTGAATTTTGTGATTTAGCTAGAAATATTTTGGGTTGCTTTGTTTTTGTACCAACATTTGTCCTGCTTTACAAACTATTTTCTCAGATTGTTGTAAATATAATATTGGGATATTCTTGGGTTCTTAAGGAAATTCCACCCTCCTGTGATGTCATAGGTTTTAGCAAAAACTGTTATTAATTTAAATTTATACCCAATAGAAAAATTTTTTTTTGAAAGAATGTTTTTCAATGGGTGTAATGAAAAATATTGTAAAGTAAAAGAGTTAAAAATTTGAATATTTTCTTTATTTAATCAATTATTTAATCCTTAAAAAATGTTGCTAAGGGCAGTAACTCCTGCTGATGTATCTTTATTCAGGCATTTTCTAACTTGTACTTCTAATGTAAAATGGTTTCGCTGATATTCACAATTCAAACATATTTATAAAATAACAACTATTTTGGAACTTTCAGCATCAGAATTATGTATTGAACCAGTTTTTACGTAATTTTTAAAATACTGTTTACTAAAATGTACGATTTTTTTATGCTCACATATACTTCTTGTTTATTTATGTCTTACGTCTTAAAAAATATGGCAACATATACATTTTTGGTGATTATTAATCAATTTAAACTACATTCAGTGAAAATAAATGCAGTTTTTCTATTTTGAACCCATAAATTCGCGAGTATGGAAATACCTTAAGTGTAATATATGCATCTAAATGTAAATGAAAAATTTACTGAATAGGAAAAGTACATTTTATTTATTACATATCCTTGTAATTCCAAGTTTATTTGTATTATTTTGAAATGTTTTTCATTATATCAAGTAAACGACTTGTTGTATCAAATGTTTATGTACCTGTTTATACCTGCCAGGTTCCACCACCCCTCAGCATCAAGGACAGACGCCTAGAGCTGGCCCCAGCACAGCAGGCATGGACTGGGCCAAAGCAGCCCAGATGTGGGCCAAGCGGTCCGGCTCCACCAAACCTGGCACCCCGAGGCACGGACAGAGTCCCCGAGGGGTGAGACCATCCCCCAGGCCGAGCCCCAGACATGAGGGGTACACAGCAGGAGATTCCACACCTCTGTTTGACGAGCGATGATCTGTTATTGGAAAAATGTACATAAGTAAAATCTGCACATAGAAAAACTTTTTTATTAAGAAAATCATCAACAGTTGAGTCCATCTTCACTCTTTTTTTATGTGAGAGGCCTTTACTGATGAGTCATTGTCATGGTTGACGCTGAGGAGGATAGTCAGCTCCAGTGACGCTCACTGCTCTGTCATAAAGGAAAGCAGGATCTCTAAAATCATTGACTGGTGACAGTTTTACCATAATTTTGTATTTTCTTGCGAGAGAACTGTAGAAATATGTGTAACAGATCTTAATGTTCTGGAGTCAATTGTGTGTCAATCATTGCCTCGGGTTTTAATCCATACCTGATTGGCTGTTTATGTGCTAATAAGAGCAGGAGTAGATTAAAACTTATGGCTCGCTATTATTATTTTGTACAAAATATCCATTTTATGAAAAAAATGTGTATTACTTCTGCAAGAGATCAATAAATACCTTTGATAAAATGTAAGGCTTTGTTGTACATGTGTACTGTAGGTTATATAAGATGTTTTTTCACGGTCATCATTTAACTCGAGTTTAGGAGGACTTACATGTACATGAAGTTAAAATCCTGGCCCCTGGATCATGAAACATTTTAACCTTAAGTCAACATTTTTATATTATACTTAAATGATGTGGAAGTCAAGCAAATCAAAATTAAAAAATGTTTTAATATTGATTCACAAAAGTGTTGTTTTGTTAAAACAATTGATAAAAGATGCTGCTGTAGCCCTAAATTATCCTTAGATTAAGAATAGTTGGAATAGTAATTTCCCTACAGTTGCAGAGAATTCACTGCCTTCTAGCAAGTATGCACGGCTCTTAAAAATTAAATTAGGTAGGAATACTTTAATTATGATTCTGTTTTTCACATGCACTCAGTTTCCCTATACATTTTTTATACTTATTTCATCTACCTGAAGACCTATCTTTACATTACAGACTTTCGAAAAATGTTTCCTTAGAATGTTACGATTGTTAAGTCTCCATCATATGTCTGCATATGTAGCCTTTTTTCTTAAACAGTTTTTCAAATAACTACTTCTATATTTTTTGTCATTAAAACTTGGGTATACACCCATAGATAATTGTTTTCACAGTTTTAAATTTTGATGAACGGTGTTGCATTGGTTACTGAAAATAGAATTTGTTCTGTATTTTTCAAGACTTGATACCTGTATTCTTTTTACAATTTTGGTCCGAATAAATGTAGACTGACCGAGGTATATAGTTCTGTGTAAAGTTTTTTTAATACCCCACGCAACAAGTTGCGTGAGGTATAATGTTTCTGACCCGTCCGTCACTCAGTCAGTCAGTCCTGTTTTTTTTGTCAGCGCAACTCCTCATAAACCGCTGCACAGAATTTCGTCAAACTTTGTGCGTATTACCAGGAAATTCCGATTCCTTTATTTTTTTCTGGGAATTTCGGCACTTTTCAACTTAGATTTTTGGCCATATCTTGAATATAGAGATGAACAGTTTGTCAGTGCAACTCCTCTTAAACTGCTGCACAGTATTTCATAAAATTTTGCAGATACTTAGTACACAGTGTGTAGATGTGCATATTACCAGGAAATTCCGATTCCATTATTTTTCTGGGAATTTCGGCACTTTTCAACTTAGATTTTTGGCCATATCTTGAATATAGAGATGAACAGTTTGATAGTGTAACTCCTCTTAAATCGCTGCACAGAATTTGGTTAAACTTTGCAGATATTTAGTACACAGTGTGTAGGGCTACAGCAGCATATTGCCAGGAAATTCTGATTCCTTTATTTTTGCCTTAAGAGTTTTGCCTATTATTGAAGAAACTTTTGAGCTAGGTAATAAGGAAATCCACTGTAGTCAGCTTTTGTAATGAAATTTTAAGTGATATATTTTATGACCTTTAAAGACCCCTATTGATTTTGAGATCAAAATATTAATGATTTAAAACACTAACACACACAAAATCTTGGATAGTTCTCACCCCCCACCCCACCACCAACCCCCTCCCCTCAAATTGGTGCTTTGCCTTTAATAATTTCATAAGAACAGCATATAAACAAATTCATATGACTACATCATAATTTTGTTTCCTTCAATTATTTAAAGCAATATGAGCTGCATTTTTGAGAATTTTATTTTGCTGATAAAATGTGTTATTATGATAAATTTGTATGTAATTTAAACCTTTGTGATCAATTAGACAGAAATAAAGTATCAAATAGTTTCAGAACAAAGGATTCTGTACAATCAAATATATAGTATTATAGAAGAAATCAATATTGTACAGGACGACAATAATGTAATTTTGCTTCAATCAAAGCTTATAAATAGTTCTTCCATCGCAAATATGAACAACAGAAGTTCATAAACATTCTTTTTTTCTGTCATTGAAATAGTAATTACAATTTTGCAACAAAAACCTCTGACATCAAAGTTGCAGCTCGTATTGCTTTAAATGTGTAAAATGTCATGTGTTGGACATGGACTTACACTCATTAACAAATCGAAATCACTGAGGAATTTAAATAACAGTTTGTCAGCATAACTCCTGCACTGAACTTCCTCAAACTTTGAAGGTATTTCAGGCATAATGTATAGATTTGTATATTACCAAAAAATTTTGATTCCATTATTTATCCAGAAACTTCAGCCCAATTAATTTGTAACATACAAAGATTTGAATGTCCTTATATGCAAGAAGTTTTGATGTGATGATTTTTTGCAAGTAATGCCCCTTTTTGAATTATACTGAATTTTTAAAATGCACTGTGCCATTCATTACGTGTTGCATTGTCGAGTTTTTGGGGAGCGTGGGGTATGTGAGCTTGCTCACTTTTTCTTTCATTTTTTTTGGGGGGGGGGGGTACATTTTATTCAAAAGTGTTGTCATGCTTACTAAAATTCGATTTTTTTTTTTTTAGTTTCTTTCAAATGCCTCTTCTACATTTTTGGTTCGAAATCAGTAAAACTTGATATGCTGGTACATTACATGAAGATACTCAGTCCCACATGTTTTTTTTTGTTTTTTTTTTTTTTTTTTATTAATAGTGTTCCCATGATTAACAAATTGATAAATTTCTGTTGACAGTGTGAATCCTTGATCGATACAAGATGTAAGTACCGATTAAAAACGCGTTACCATAGTAACACACAAGTCATGGCTTTAAAAGCAACAAAAGTTCATTAAACTTGCTATATCGTATGTATGGCAAGCTGTTCTGCTCTTTAATATTTTACCTCCTTATGTAAGAAGAGAAATCTTGAATTTAAGTATTCTTTTTACGAAGAGAAATATCTTGGTGTGAAGTGTTTTAAAATTACTAGTAGATGTCAACACAGTGCAACAACGACGCAAAATGTAATAAACTGTAATATTTACATTTTGCGTTATTAATTCTGTGTCAAGATCAGCGCAAAATGTAACAACACAAAATGTTATAATCGTAGTTTATAACATTTTGCGTCGTTATAACATACATGTATTCCTTTATATCGCAAAGACGTTTTCTTTCTTAAAGAGATACATTTCCATGATGGAGATAGATGTCTATGTCAAAAGAGATGCCCCTCTAACTAAAAGATATATCGATTTACCGAAAAGACATCACTTTCAAAATAACCTAATATTTTATCCAAAAAGAAAGACCTCTGAAATATTAGATATAATTAAAGATGTCTGCTTTCGCAAAAGTACACGACATGTAACATCGTTTTTCAAAGAGATTGGGGCAGCAAGAAAAAAGGGGAAAAAATAACAAGCCAAAATAGGGGAAAATCGAAAAATCCAGGGGGGGGGGGGTCCAACTTGGAAAAAAAAACTTTCTGTGAAAGGCCCGAGGAGTTCCGAGTGAGGCCTGTCATTTCAATGAAAATTTCCACACTAAATAAAAATGTAAGGACAAAAAATTAAACACTGAGAAAAGGGGGGGTCATGTATAGGGCTCCCCCTCCCATCCTATTACTATTACATGTATAGCCCCCCCCCCTCCCATCCTATTACTATGTGCCTGAAGTAAGTTTTTTCTTCCAAAAATATAGTGATAACATTTCATTTATAATGCACATTCAAAAGAAATACTTTCATTTTTATAACACCTTTTAAACTTTTTTTTTTAATTTTCAAAAACTAAACAAAAACAGTCAAAATGAAAATTTCAGAATCAAGGGTATAGCTTTTTTCCACTATTTCTTTCCATTCTGTCGTCAATATCGCGATAAACACAAAACCCTTGAAATAGTGCGCTTGGAACATGCCTTAGAGAAAGCAGGGAAAAACCTATCAAAGTCTAAATACATTTATTTTTCAGTTGGTAGCTTTAATAATGTGTCTCTGCTATCGACAAGATAACGCACTGATAACAGAACCTCAATCCCGCTACCAACCACGCAGAACGCCATACTGTCACCATGATCAAGACTTTAGTTGTCGCCCTTTGTGTGTTTGGGGCCACGGGTTTTTTGGCGGACCCTTATGACGGTCTGTTCGGAAAAGTTCTGTATAACGTGGAGAGACAAATCGCCTTCTTCAGTTCTGACTACAGCGATATTAATGTGGACGGATTATTCGGTCTGCGTATGGCTCAAGGTGCGTTTTGGAATTTTCACGTTAAAGTTGACCATGCGCGGATCTAAGCAAAAGGTATTTTGTTTTCAGGTCCTCATTGAAAGACAGCGTATTATGAAAAACACCAGAAATTTTAATAATATTTTAGACCAACAGTTTTTTATAGCACCGAAACCTTCTTTACTAGTGTAAAATATATCGTCGAACGCGGGTTTTTTTTAATGTCTTATATTAAGCGATGATAATGATATAGCTCTTAGAAATGTTTACTTTCTGTAGTAAGAAACAGTTTCTAAATGCCATATAATATGACTTATTTCTTCAAAGCTAAGAAAATCATGCTACATATATTGATACATGTTTTAGGGGGTTTTTTTCATTATACAAATTAAGAATACTCAGGTAAAATTCTATATAAATCAGACCCAGTATTATATGAAAATGGTCGAAATCTCATGAAACTCAAATGAATCTGCAAACTCTACCAGATAAAGGTATTCAACTGTGTATTAATTACCAGATATAGGTATCCAACTGTGTATTAATTATCTCAAAGCTTAACAAAGAATGTGTTCGTTAGGCCAAGGATGAAGTTTTTCAAATGTATGTCAAACTCCAAGGTCAAGGTCAAAATGTCAAATGTTGGTACTCAAAGAAAGGTCTTGTCACAAGGAATACATATGTGAAGTATGAAAGCCCTAGCACCAACCATTCAAAAGATATGACCAAGGTTAATGTTGTTCAGAAGTAGGTCATATTCCAAGGTGAAGGTAATTAGGTCAATAATATTGGTACCAATGGAAAGGTCTTGTCACAAAAGGATAAGTGAAATATGAAAGCTCTAGCACCAACCGTTCAAATGCAAGGTTAGGTTTTTACAAATAGAGGTCAAACTCAAAGGTTAAGGTCAGGAGGTCTAAATTGTTGCTACCCAAGGAAAGACCTTGTCGCAAGGAATACACCTGATATTTGAAAGCACTAGCACCAACCACCAAAAGGTATATATGGCCAAGGTTAAAGTTATTTCAAAAGTAGGTCAAACTCCAAGGTCAAAATGTCAAAAATATTGGTACTCAAAGAAAGGTTTGGTCACTTGGAATACACATGTGAAAAACAAAAGCCCTAGCACCAACCACTCAAAAGTAATGGCCAAGGTTAGAGTTTTGCAATAGTAGGTCAAACTCCAAGGCCAAGGGGTCAAATTATATTGGTACCAAAAGAAAGGACTCATCGCATAGAATACACATATAAAATATGAAAGTTCTCGCACCAACTATTCAAAAGTTATGGCCAAGGTTCAAGGTTTTGAAGACACACAGATTAACAGACAGACGGACGAAGAGACCGAAAACTTTATGCCCCCGATTTTTTTTTATTAAAAAACTGCTGGTAGATAAGGTTAATTAAGGAATGAATTTAATAGCTACCCAAGTTATACTGGTATAACCTGGTTTGGGGCAGTTTAGGCCAAAATAAAATATACCTTTGTTTCCCCTAACGCGACCGACCCAATTAAAATGCGCCGACTGGAAAGTTTTTTCCATAAGATTATTCCAATATTTTTTTTTATGTTTATCAACTTCTATAAAATAGAATTCCATCAAAATCCGTTTTTATCAGAACGACTGATTTTGTTCTATGATTTTCAAGTGTTTGTTGGAAACAAAATGACGCCCACAACATGTCTCGGTTACGGAGGGTTAGGTCATGTTTTGAAAGTAAAGACGACGTATCTCAACCTTATGCCTTTAGCATATAAGAATCCTACACTCTTTGAAACATTTATTTTTATAAAATAAAATATACAATGACCTGACCTATTAAGCGTGTTTCGGTTGTATTTACCAAACTGTCTTAAAATTAAGTGCTTAGGCCCATATAGGCCCTCCTCATGATACCCCTCATGAGCAGACAGGGGGCCCACCGTGTGAACAAACCAATCAATTTCACTACATTTTATTCAATTTGAGTTTTGATCTTATAAACAGTTCATCAATATTCATATGTTTACTACATGTATATGGGACCATAAAAGTTGTAAATAATTGTGCAAATTTCATCCTAATGAATAGAATTCAAACGTCCTTTCTTCATGCCTTTTATTCATGGGTTGAACTTCATGACTTTGACATTGTTTATGACATTTTATCATTTTTTAGAATTGGATTGTCTCAATTAATTATAGTCAACATACTTTTTCCAAATAGATTTGAAATTATGATACAAGCTTCCTGAGACGTCCGTGTATTTTTCTTTAATAAGGCCCTTGAAGATTGGTTGTTTCTTTGATTTGATTTCCTTTGATAATCATTGGGATAACAACATTTATATAAACATTTGTCTGGTGAAGGGCTCCAAATTTAGACTTGTATGCGGCACTTTAGGCTATTGAGTAGTGAGAGATCTTTTTCGTGCCAGTATATATCTACTGCGACACTGGACCTAAGTTTTTATGGTCTCATTCGAAGAACCGGTCTCAATGTTCCGCATTGGGATTTGAACCTGCAACTTAGAAATAGCTCCTTACTTCGAGACTCCAAAACGAAATTAATGCTCTAGAACCACTGCACAATTCGAAGCCCTTGAAAAAGTACATTGCATGTATAAGCACTGGAAGCTGATAGTACATGTAGGTATGAAAAAAATACTCGGATGTCCGGTCTTTGTGTACCCGAGAATCTTTTAAACAGATGTATTCAATTTCAACAAATTTACTCTGGTATGAAATATTTCACAACTTCGACTGAATAATAGTCGTGAATTAATTTACCTTAAATGTTAGTCTTACCGGCATTTGTATGGTATTCTAGCTGTTTACAAATTGCTTTCTTTTGTACTTAACTTATTTATAAAGGTATAATTCCATTTCATATTAAGAATGTATTTTCAAAGCTGCTGTCAAAAAAAATTATTTGCCTACCTACCTACCCAACTTGAGATTTTTGGGTCGGGTTAGGGGAAACAAAGATATTTTTAATGATGGCCTTACGCTTTATAAACCGCGAAGCGGTTTATAAAAAAAGCGTAAACTGCATGTTACAACCCAGGTTATACCAGTATAACTTGGGTAGCTATTAAATTCATTCCTTATAATTTAATTTTCTATCCTTAAATGTAAAAAATATGACAATTTTTCCTTCAAAAATGCCTTCAAATTGTACGTATTTTAAATGTAACGTCAAGCGGATTGATACGTTTTTGACGTAAGTCATTGTGACGTAGGCAACCCAGGTTATACAATTTATTCTAATTTTTTTATCCAATCAAATGACGCGCTACAACCAAAATTAAATTATATAAAAATAGATTCTGTATATATGCAATATCCACGGATATTATGACTATACAAAGGAATTACCCAGCTAAAACATTATAAATCAAAGACAGGGGGTTTGACCAGACAAGTGTTTATTTTTAGGTCAGATGATGGAGGCAGTGGAACAGTGTTATAAAACACCTGCATGTTCTGGTCAGTATCTGTCCAAACTCAAGTCCATAGAGTCCAAAATCGGAGAAACTTCAGATAAAGCCCTCCCCTATGTGAAAGAGTCCGACCCCGCCTATTATCAGCGATTCCTCCAGACCATCAGCAAGGCGTGGATACTCCCTTATCAACCAATGGAGTTTGACGACACAGATCTGACATCCGTCACCCTCGGGACGAACTCCTCCTATGACGAGGATTACGGAGACGCTTGTTACGCCAGGGTGATGGGAACGTTTAACAAGTGAGCAACGTTAAACTATCCAGCTATCCGGGAGTTAGAAAAACAAATTAGTTCTTGACTTAGAAATTTTGAAATGGGGGGGGGGGAGGCAGCAAGGTTACTAGTATTTCGGGTGTTTTGTATTTGTAGCAGTCTCCCTCGTTGTACCATGACCCCAGAATGCTGGAAGTTCATGACATCAGAAAATACATCAAAATACGCCATCACGCACCAGTTACTCTATTTCATCGTCATTGAGCACGTAAGTCAATACAATTTACATTGGCGAAGAGTATATATATATATATATATATATATATATATATATATATATATATATATATATATATATATATATATATATATATATATATATATATATATTAAATTACTCGTTCCCCAAAGAAAGGACATTTTGAAATTGAAAGTACGGAGGACTTGTGATAATACCCTCATCACAAAGCTTGCCAGTGTGAACACGTAGCGACTGGGTCTTAAGGACATTGGTAAGTCAAGGTTTTCCGGAGAAAAAAGGTTTAATACATGGTTTTTTCACTTATGAAATAGTGATTGAGAGTGATCTCCCGTGTAGAATTCTCTAAGCGGTGAAAACCAATAAAGCGTATGTTTACAGAGGTAAACAAAAGCACGTGTACTTCTTTCAACGGGTAGTATCATCAATACAGCAAGAAAGAAACGTAGTAATGGCTTCGTTGTAAATTGT
The DNA here is from genome assembly GCF_033153115.1 of Saccostrea echinata. NCBI lineage: Eukaryota > Metazoa > Mollusca > Bivalvia > Ostreida > Ostreidae > Saccostrea > Saccostrea echinata. The sequence continues at coordinate 68,314,647 of NW_026889803.1, forward strand.
ATTCAGGGGACAAAGTAGCCAACAGGTCGTCATTTACCATAGTTATGCTCAGTATGCTGGGAAGGGAAAAGATGTGACATATGCTGAAAGGTAGACCACAGGGGCTTGTGTAGAGAAAATAAATCAGTTAGAAAATTAGTACCTCGGAGGAAAAAACACATGTCTTGTTTCTATATATACATTTTCAGCCAAAATATCTAGAAGTCATAGGAAATGAAGATACAATAATGTATATAATACAAAAACTATGTAAAATAAGTGGGTTTTGGAGAAATATTATGGTGAAAAATTATGTAGGTCCCTTTTATCAACATTTTACATAGCAGGCCCGTAGGAAGCAATTTCAGTTTGGGGGGGGGGGGCACAGCCAAACATTTTTCAGTTGACAGTTGAGGGGGCACTACCAAAAATTTTTGGTCCCCCCGGTTCCTACGGCCATGCATAGGAAATGCATTGAGAATTGCAAAAACACTGATTTGACAGAATCTAAAAAGAAGACTGGCTTGGTAGGTAAAACAATCCAGAATATAGCCTGTTTAGTACAATAAAAACTACTCAAGAGTTCTTGAAAAATTCTATACTATAACCAGGAACCTTGCCAATGTCCTTAACCACCCCACCCCCACCCCCCACAATAAACCAAATTTTAACAAATTTAACACAGAAAAACGATTTTAAAATGAGTGGATTGAATTGAGAAAGTTTACAATTGTTGCAATTCGATTTAACAAATTCAAATATCATCGCTTGTACAAAACACATTAATAATTTAATAGACCATATTCACCGACAATATGGATTGTCAGTTGCTGGAAGAGAGAACCCCAACCCAGAGGTGGAAGAAAATGTTTATGAAATTTTAAGATAACAAACAGTATTCATGATCAAAAGCCCATTGAAACAATACAAATTATGAGCAGAGCAAACACAGACCTCTGACAACATTAGTGGTGAGATCAGGTGCCATGGAGGAGTAAATATCCTCTGACTGGTCACAACCGCCGTGTACCCTTTGTTACGATCGTGTAAACATTTTGTCTGAAAGAGGTCAGTCAACATTTGACCTAACGACAAATTATATTTGCAAAAAAGGTCATTGCATCGATCATAGAATTAGCGAGATGTTACAAGATTTTAGATACCCTTGCATCAACAACTTATTTGTTAGTAGTCTCTCTCGTTTTAGAAATTGTTTGTACAAAGAACATGCTCTTGCGTTTTGAATCAACTGGAAGGCGTAAACCTTATATGCGGGTGATAATGGTATATTGCAGCATAAATAAGGGAAGCTGGCGATAGAAAAGTTGAAAACATCATGTTTATCAATAAGTTTATGTTGTTAGTTTGTCATTAATATCTTTCTCTAGTAAAATATCCAAATGTAATGCAGATTTGTCCTATATCCCATGTTGTATTGTATACAGTGAAATTTAATAACGTTTTTTAATGCCGAGGCCATCTTCGCTAGCCAAGGGTGTATATACTTTGCTCTTAGATTGAAGAGGATCGGGAGAGGAATGGGTCGTCACCCTTGGCTAGCCAAGATGTGCTTACGCTCATCTGATGAGAAATATAGAAAATTTGTCACAGTTCCGTTTGACGGAGTACAATCACGTCACAGCCTCCTTACAGTCCGATTAATATTTTTACCTACAGGTAGGGTGTCTAAAGCAGGTAGAGAAGGATTTACACGGACACAAGGTCAGAGATGTGCAGACGCGCATGTGCAAAAAAATCTACAAAGAGGCGCAAAATTTGGTTAAGAACGGGAACGTGAAATCAATAAACAGAGATCTCTTTCTGGAACAAAGTGAGTTTTTTTTATTCCTGTACATAAAATAGGTGTATAGAGAATGGTGTTGAAATGCATTCATGCTTTGTTCTTGAGCAGCTGTTCTGTGTGGACCGTTGGGATATGAGAGTTTTATGCGAGAGGATTGGATGAAAATGGTTCTGCGCTGGTTAGATGCACGTGTCGGCTGCTTCAGAATGACCTTGGACGACCTTGAGCAATTGACCGACCAAATGGTGAATGATGTGTATAAGAACCTAAATGTTTCCAAGGCGACTTATGAAAAAGCCAAATTACAGGCGGAACAAGAATCAAAAGAGACGTACGAAAAAGAGGAGGCAGAGGAACTTAAGGCGGAGTAAGATATCTACTCTCTACCTACATATCAGTTCATCTCGCGGGACTCATAATGGAGTGTTTTGGGGCATATTTAGATTTCGTCCATTACTTTGAAACACACTACTTACAATATTTTCTTAATAGAGAGAAAATTGAATTCTTTCGTCAGATTGCAATAATGTCAGTTTGTGATCTAGCAAGGAATGCTCACGTGATTATTAAAAAAAAATATTTGATATTTGAATACACTCTCTCATATATTGGGAAAATGTATTCCATAAAAATGCACTCAGGAATTGCGAAAATATATATACCATATAAATATACATCTATAACAATCGTACTTTTAAAACTAGAAATGAACCCGCACATATTTTAGGGAAAAAGTACTCCTATTATCAATTGATTCAATTTATACAATATAAAAATGCGTTCATGCACACAGAAAAAGATAATATAACAAATGAAAATGTTCTCACAATTTTTTTTAAATGTACAAATACGATGTAAAAAAGGTTGTCAAACAATTAATAAAATGCACCCAAACAAGCAAAAGAGTATTCACATTTTACATGTAAACGATACACATTTTTATGTATACACACATATCATAAAAATATACTTGTTCAATATACAGATATGCTGTATAAATGTCTGACAACTAATAAAATGAAATAAAAAGTCTTGAATAATCGTAATAAATAAATATTGGACAAAGTGATCATTAATTTGAAAATTTTAACAGGTCAACCTCAGGCTCCACAATGAGAAAACTAATGAGGGAAAAGGGAATGAAAGGTAAAGACTTTTCTTCATTTGTGAGCTTTTTTGTTTGTTTGTTTGTTTTATGTTTTGGTTTCTAATACGAAACCCATGGCTTGAGAGTTGAAATTATGTTATTTATATACAGATCCATAAATAAGGGGTTGATTTGACATGTATATCTTCTTATCAGCTTGTCTATATGTTCATTTGTTCACCCATTCATAATAAAAAGGCTGCATCTTTTGACCCTTGTTTAATTTAGTCAACATTGTTTCATTTAATTTCTGCTTACTACATATACTTTACTTCATGTATATAGTACATGTTCATGCATTTAGTTGCATAGCGTAACATTTTTCTAAGCTCAAGTAAATGCGTAACATAATTGGAAAAAAAGTTAGATTCAACATGAAGAGTGGGAGATAAGGTTCATATATACCTTCTGGCAAGAGAGACAACTCAATGACTATTATTTCTTTATAAATTTGTCAAATTAAAAGGCCAGATGTGTGAAATTTTGCCCTGCAAAATATGTACGTTGGAATTGTGTTTCAATTCTTTTTTTTTTTTTGGGGGGGGGGGGGGTCATTAGCGTTAAAGCAAAATTCCATATAAGTGATCATAAAGATCGCGAACCTTAAATAAGCTACATTTTTACTTAAAAATGGATCGGTAGGAAACTGAGCTCTTTGTTTTGATCCGTTTGTTTGTTGTTTTTTTTTTTTTCTTTCAGATGACTGAGTCGCTCACATTTGAACTCTTTGTTTTGACTCGTGCTTGTTTTCCAGTTTTAGATGATTGTGTCGCTCATATTTGAGGTGTTTTCTTTTGACTCGTGCTTGTTTTCTTCTTTCTGATGACTGTGTCGCTCATATTTGAGCTCTTTTGTTTTAACCCGTGCTTGTTTTCTTTCAGATCAATGAGATGACTGTGTCGCTCACATTTGAACTCTTTTGTTTTGACTCGTGCTTGTTTTAATTTTTTTTTTCGATGACTGTCTCGCTCACATTTTGAGCGGTTTTGTTTTGACCCCTGCTTGTTTTTCTTTCAGGTGACTGTCCCGCTCACATTTGAGCGGTTTTGTTTTGACCCCTACTTCCCCCCCCCCTTTTTTTTTTAGATGACTGTCTCTCTCAAATTTCAGCTCTTTGTTTTGACCTGTGCTTGCTTTTTTTTCCCTTTCAGATGAGTGTTTCGCTTACATTTGAGTTCTTTTTTTTTATCTGGGCCTGTTTTCTGTTTTGGTGACTGTGTCTCTCATATTTGAACTCTTTGTTTTGAACTGTTTCTTTTTTAAGAGGACGGTCTTGCTCAAATTTGATGTGTGTGTGTGTTTTCAGTTGACGTTTCGCTCACAGTTGAGCTCTTTGTGTTTTGACCCGTGCTTGTTTCCCGATCTTTCAGATGACAGCGTCGCCCATATTTGAACTCTTTTGTTTTGACAAGTGCTTGTATTCCTCTTTCAGAAGACTGTCTCGCTCACATTTGAGCTTTTTATTATGACTCGTGCTTGTGTTCCTCTTTCAGCTGACTGTTTCGCTCACATTAAGCTTTTTGTTTTGACCCGTGCTTGTTTTCTATTTTAGATGACTGTCTTGCTCACACCTCCGGACTTGGATTTGGAGTTTACGCCACGTACCTGAATTACCTCATTCTACATATGTAATATTTTATTAAACTCAGAAATGAGAATAAATTCGTCCTGCGTTCTGTCTATTGGCGTTTTTATGGTGCTCTTTAGTTTTACTTGCATGACTCCTTGGCAGTCATTGACAAATAAACATGACGAAATTCTTTTTTATTTCCAAGTTAACAAATTTAATTCAACCTAAGTATTCAGAATTATTAATCAAACGTATATTGTTTTAATCAATTCATCCACAGAGGATTTGAACCCCTAACCGTTATAGCGCAGATCGACTGTCATTTATTTTCAGGTTCAGTGCTCTTAAAACTGTGTCAAGTGGAGATAACTTTGATCTGCGCTAAAACTCTCACTTGATCTTGACTCACTTGTTTTGGCATTTTAATTTTTCTTTTTACCGATTTTAAATCACACCCATGAACTGTGCGTTTGTTCATCCCATTGATCTTGTTATCAGGTCATTATTACATTTATTTGACACCTTGTGTAGTTAGATGCCCCGTTATCTGTTATATAGTGCAATGTTATCCGTCATACAATATACATGGACCAGGTATTACACGTGTGTTAAATAATAATAATTAAGGTAAGAATTTAATTAACTTTCTACTGTACATATTTTTTCAATGTAAGAAATTATGAAGAAAATCCTCCCATGATGTTTTCTGGAGACATGAAGTTTGAAAGTTTAAATGAATATTGATCATTCCATATCGCGGTTAAAAATATACAAAATCATACAGAACAATGTTAAGATCAAACTCACTGGAACAAAATGTATAGTATGTAAAATAAATTAGTATGACAAATTGATGACTAAAAGCTGAAATAGTCATTAAAGAAAATAAAGCGATCATAAATTCATCTTCAAATGAGAAAAAAAGATCAATCATCACACTGTATACATGTAGGTGCTTAAATATACATTGTAATTATATCCGTAGCATCTGTCACAGTTTTCATTGCATCGATTATATAATATGTACATGAATATGTGTATATTTTGAAGTTGAACATACAGAAACACGATCGATTTTAATAGCTCTAATAAATTATTATATACATAGTGTAAACTGATATAGAATTAAGTATCGAACTTGTCCATAGTACTTAGTACTGAGGACTCTACCTACATATGACATCATTTCACAGCCTCAGTGGTTCTCTCTCTCTCTCTCTCAGTTCTGAAAAAAATTAGATCCACGTCCCTTCGGAAAAGTGAGTCCCTTCTACGTTAAAAAAAATGCTGGTATATTTACCTGAAGTAAAAAAGGATTCCATGTCTCAGATACTAGTAACTTCACCTACCAAGAGGATATTGTAAACCGAACAGCTTCCCTGTAAAAAAAAAATAATAATGCTTATAATCATAAAGTATTCAAAGTTTATACATTTAATGTATTTACCTTGTTACCCGATAATGATAACTTTTACGATTTTCAAAATAATTATCTCATGTAATTTTCGTAAATTGGATAGATTTATGCAACGAATTCTTGGAAACAGTGCAAAGGAGTTAATAGTTATTAAACAATAAAAATGTTTTCTTTAAATATGTGAGGATAAAGTTTGAGACATTGCAAAAAAAAAAAAAAAAAAAAAAATACATGTAATATCCCACTATAAACATTTTTCTGCTATGATTGCGACAGTTTATTCCTTAAAGAAAGGTGTTTAATATCGTTTATATGTATATCTCAATAAATTATAAAGATATATATAAAGTGTGTGAAAGTACGTAAAGAATTGTATTTATGGTCCTTATATTGATGGAAGAGCCCGCTTTAAAATAACCAGTTTATTGTTAATTAAGGCAATCCGGTTTTAGAAGGTAAAAGGAGAACATATTCAATGGATGTTATTATTGTGTAACTACGGGTGATTTAAACTTGTCAAATTATAACTCATAATTCTGTCTTTTAAAATTCTACAGAAAACCGAGATGGCCGAGATGGCATCATGTGGTCGCTGGGCGGTGCTGCTCGTGGTGTTTATCTTAGAAACAGTTGACCTTTTCTGTGATTGGTTGTTCTACACACAGGTCAAGGACAGCAGTGAATCTTACATCAAAAACCACGCCTATCTCCACTGGGTAATATTTGGGGTGGCTGTGCTGGGGACCTTGACCTTTGTGTTTGAGGTCATTAATCTTGCTGTAGAACTGTTCAGGAAAGAAAAATCTTGTTTGATGGCGGACACAGTTTCCATGATATCTACGTGGGTGGAGGATGTACCTCAGATTGCGGTGGCGCTGGCGATCGCCGCTAATTCTAAACGTGTGGTTCACTGGATCCAGTTCGTAAAGGCCGGCTGGGCGGTCCTAGAGGTGGCTGTCCGTGCCCTGGCTCAGTGTGTTTACTGCTGTAAGATTTCCGACAGACCTCATCGCTCCACGGACTATTTCGTCTCGCTCTCTAAGTTCCTGGCACAAATTATCGTCCTTGGGTGTTCTGTTGGAATACTCCTCTGCCTTCTCCAGGAAAATCAAGGACACTGAATATATTTATTTATTTGTTTGTTGACTTTATTTACCATGTTATTGTAACTGAGTCGCGACCCTTCAACAAGTGGACATTCTAATATCGATGTTATTTAATACAGGGCTATCACATTCACGGTGACTATTGTCACCATATCTACCTGTTTTCAACTTGTTAGTTCTCTTTGATTTTAGGATAACAACAAAAAATTGAGTGGCAACACTAGTCAATTGTGTTTTTGTATATATATCATGTTAATGCAATAAATTGTTTTCTCTATCAGTTTTTAGACAAACTATTACGTACTATATATATATTTCCAGAAAAGACGTTTTAACATAATTTCAAATACTTCCGAAATTTTATTTTTCATGCAGAATAAATACAATTGCTCTTGGAATCCTTTGCCAACATATACTTAGGCAAACATTACAGTAAGTTGGATATTTCTGAGGTTTTCTTAAGTTTTCTCTATCTAAAACAGTCTCTCGGCGATCGCAAAAAGGCCAGTAGCCTTTCAAATAACACCAAAGGATCGCCAAAAAAGATTTCATAACGAGATGTGGCATCCTACTTAGTACTAGCTTGGGCTAGTACTTTATAGTTCTATAGTTCCTTTATAACTCAATCTTTAGAGCACTGGACTGGCATGCCAAACGTCACGATTCAATTCCATTCGGAGGCACAAAAATGTCTCTGTTACATGTGGCGCCCAAGTTGGGACCTGCCTGGGTAGTCTCTGGTATGTGAAAATGATTGATTCCAGAACATCGCCCCACAGGTTTTAGCAACTAGACTGAAGCTAGCAGCCAATAACAGCAGCCATTAAGCCCGTAGAAGCTAGCAGCCAATAAGGAAATTCATCAAAGGACTGAGAGTACTCTGACGCAATACTGTTTTAAAATGCCTCATTTTCGACAATTTATAATTTTAATTAGATAATTAATGCAACACTTAATTATTCAATAATTCAAACACTTGGAGGCAGTTAAGCTCACCTGCATAAGGAAAATTATGCGGTTTCAAAACAAAACAAAAAAAAAGAAAAGGTCATCATCTTTGACCGCTTAAGAACAAACCAACATTGAAATAGGTTAAGTACTTCCGGGAGAATCCCTTTTAAGCTCTTTTACGGGTCTCAGGAATATGATGGTGCCAAAAGGCTAACCTGAAATTACTCCTAATATTTACATTGATAAGGGTTTGTAAGTAATTTAATCTATTTTAAGTTATGATCCTTGAAGTGTGCTTCGAACAATTACTGGCACAAAGTAAAGGGTCCACAGGGCTATTATATACGGCCATGAAAATTAGGCTAAAGTGGTACCACCAAGTGGTGCCAAGGGCGGGTTACATATTTCAAGCAGCTATTATACCTCTTATCTTATAAGTTATTACTGTGGCAAGATAGAAGATTTCTAGACTATCATCTCCCGCAATCGGTATGAGGTTGTAGTGGCACCACCAAGTGGTGCCAACGGTGGGGAACATATTTCAAGCTTTCATTTTTCAACCATCATTGACCACTAGAACAAACTAACACTAAACTGGAAAAAAGTTAAGGGCCTTTAATTAGGGAGTATCCCTTGTCAACTTTTTGACAGATTTCAATGACTAGAAAAGGCCAGTTAGGTGACCTGAACTTTGTTGTTTTTCACTTTGTCTATTGATATATGGATTAAAAATCAGATGTTATACCCCTTATCTTTGAAGTGTGCTTTAAATCATTACTGGGACAAGGTAAAGGGCTCCTAGGACTATCATTTCCCGCTATCAGAATGGGACTGTAGTGGTACCACCAAGTGGTGCCATGGGTGGGAACGTATTTCAAACATTCAATTTGAAAGCATCTCTGGCTACTAGAACAAAGTAAAACTAGTGAAAGGTTAAGGACCTTAGAGAGAACTACTTGCCTGGTTTTTGAAGGGTCCCGGGGAAGAAAAAGGGTCAGTAAGCTTACCTGAATTTTGTTGTTTTTCACTTTGTGATTTAATATACAGGTTAAAGGTCAGCTATTATACCCTTTATCTTTGAAGTGTGCTTCAGATCATTACTGGGGCAAGGTAGAGGGCCCCTAGGACTATCATTTCCCGCTATCAGAATGGGGCTGTAGTGGTACCACCAAGTGGTGCCATGGGTGGGGGACGTATTTCAAGCATTCATTTTGAAAGCATCTTTGGCTACTAGTACAAAGTAACACTAGTGAAAGGTTAAGGACCTAAGAGATACCACTTTCCTGGTTTTTGAAGGGTCCCTGAGAAAGGAAGGGACCAGTTAGCTAACCTGAACTTTGTTGTTTTTCACTTTGTGTTTTAATACACAGGTTAAAGATCAGCTATTATACCCCTTATCTTTGAAGTGTGCTTCAAATCATTACTGGGGCAAGGTAGAGGGCCCCTAGGACTATCATTTCCCGCTATCAGAATGGGGCTGTAGTGGTACCACCAAGTGGTGCCATGGGTGGGGGACGTATTTCAAGCATTCATTTTGAAAGCATCTTTGGCTACTAGAACAAAGTAACACTAGTGAAAGGTTAAGAACCTAAGAGAGAACCAATTGCCTGGTTTTTGAAGGGTCCCTGGGAAAGGAAGGGGCCAGTTAGCTAACCTGAATTTTGTTGTTTTTCACTTTATGTTTTAATATACGGAAAAAGGTCAGCTATTATACCCCTTATCTTTGAAGAGTGCTTCAAATCATTACTGGGGCAAGGTAGAGGGCCCCTAGGATTATCATTGCCCGCTATCAGAATGGGGCTGTAGTGGTACCAACAAATGGTGCCATAGGTGGGGGACGTATTTCAAGCATTCATTTTGAAAGCATCTTTGGCTACTAGAACAAAGTAACACTAGTGAAAGGTTAAGGACCTTAGGGAGAACCACTTTCCTGGTTTTTGAAGGGTCCCTGAGAAAGGAAGGGGCCAGTTAGCTAACCTGAACTTTGTTGTTTTTCACTTTGTGTTTTAATACACAGGTTAAAGGTCAGCTATTATACCCCTTATCTTTGAAGTGTGCTTCAAATCATTACTGGGGCAAGGTAGAGGGCCCCTAGGACTATCATTTCCCGCTATCAGAATGGGGCTGTAGTGGTACCACCAAGTGGTGCCATTGGTGAGGGGACGTATTTTAAACTTTCATTTTCAAATCACCTTAGGTCCATGGAAGAAACTAATACTGGTTGAGGTAGAAAAAATTTATCGGGTTCTCTCGGTCCTGATGGGGGCCAGTTCAACTTTGTCGTTTATTTACATTGAATATTGAAACACGGATAAAGAGCAGTTATTATAAGCCTTTCTTTGGAGGTGGATATGCATCATACCGTTAGTAGGGCATAGTAGGTGGCGTATCGGGCTATCATTTGCCGATCTCAGAATAAGACTTTATGGGAACCACCTAGTTGTGCTTTGGTTGAAATCCCTTTTTGAAGTATTTATTTTTCGCAATATTTGAACACCATAACAAACCAACACAAGGGAAGGATAAGGGATCATAGGAAGTATTCCTTTTCAGTTTTTGGAGAGTCTTTAAGACTGGACATTGCCAATTTTCTGATAGAGACTTTATTTTTTTTCTTGTTCATTTTTCAAGAAAATTTAAGATTCGTCTATTATCCCCTTATCTTTGAAGTGTACATGAAAGTACTTTTGTGGCAGAATGGGGAGGGGGGGGGGCTTATCATTTTCGCTTTTAAGTTGGAACTGTAGGGGTTCCACCAAGTGGGTTGTTTCAAGCGTTTTTTTTTCTCCGCCATCTTTGAATAATGTAACAAACCAACACAGGCAAAGGAAAAGGATCATAGGAAGTGCGCCTTGTTATGTTTTAAGAGAGTCTTTGAGGCAATTATCTTTTCCGAACCATGTCACATTTTAACATTACATTTGGAGATGAGGTTGTTCATTTACTCAGGTGACTATGTATGTTTCGTTTGTTGTCATTTGTCGTCCGTCGTATGTTATATTTAAACATATTCAGCTTTTTCTATGTGACCTTTATATAAATTTTAATCAATTTTGGTATATAGCATGTGTGATAAAAGGAGAGGAAAGTTGTGAATTTCATGTTCCCGGCTCTTTGGAGCCGAGTTATGTCCAAGACAAGATGTAGTTACAAAATCGACAGATTATTTTTTCATAGTTTGCTACAATATTTCTTTTTTCTTGTTCGTATGTTACAATATTCAATATTTACAAAGCTTTTCTTACTGTACGTATCCACGATATCGCATTGATATTCAATCATGATTATTCAATGGATGTTGGTGACCTCCCTCAATGTTATGTTACCTGAATGCTATCATTTTCTGAAGTTCCTCCTGTAGTGTCGATATCGTCGATATCATTTCGATGTCGATTGTTTGCTCAAGCATTTCAAACTGCTGTCCTTGCCATTGTGTATGTATGTCTTTGTTTAAATACTTTAAATTTAGTAAGATTGTACTTGCTATCGATATCGACGATATCGTATGGATATCAAATCATTTTCGACATCATTCTTGTGGATGCATTTCTTTATGCTACAGTTATGAGTACGTTCTTTCTGATTATTAAGTTTGCCCTAATGTCGAAATCGTACCGATATTGAATTATGATTCCGCAAACCATAATATTTTTACCAACGTTCACCCTTACCCAAAACCTTACCTTAACCCCAACCTCCTGAAAAAACAACCCCTTGCCCTTTATTTGTCATCCTTATTCATTTAGATACTTATGCCAAATAATGAATGCACATCGACCTCATACTTGCGACGTTCTATAAATATGTTTCTTCCTCAATTTGGAAATAAACTGTACAGATCTGTATCGATATCGATGATATTGTCGATATCAACGGTGTCGAAATAAAACTAAGTTTAATATTTATCCAGTATTTCCAATTCCATAGTAATGATCAGGATCGATAGCATTACAATATCGATGTTATATTGTCGATATCGATATCAAATTTGTTGGAACCTGAGGGGTGGGGTTCAAACTATCAAATTTAATGTAACTTTTAAAAGTCTTATTTACTCCTAGACATCAAGCAGTCAGACTTTTAGCATTTATAAGATATGAGAATTACGAACAGTCAAAGCAAACAATACAAAATTGTTAGCAGAGCCACAAGGACCTCTGAAAACAGAGGAGGGACCAGGTACCTTAAATGAGTGAGCGTTCCCTGTTGTCCGTTCAAATCCGTTGTTTGTTCTTTGTCATTATTGGGAAACTGGAGAATTCAGTGGACAATTCAGTGTAAAAGTAATGGACTTAACGAGAGATTGTAGTAGCAATCATGGCCATTGTTTCAACCATAGAATTTGCAAAATATTGTGTATAAACGAGATTCTTTATATCCTTGTATGATCAACTTATTCGTTAAATGCTTGCTTATTTTATGAATTCCAATAAGCAATGATACCTCAAAAGCAAACTGTGAAATTCATGGTCCTTAGATTTGGAGTTTTGATGTAAGAGTTGGGCTTTATACATGTAGATCATATAGGTAAAGTAATATTCTTTAAAGTCTTCTTCTCTCAGCTGTATATTTAGGAGACAAACTAAATACACAGAAATGATAAGCAAGTGTGCCTCTTCCAAAATTTTGAATTAAGGCCTCTTGGTCATGGTCATTTTGTTAGGGTGGGGCTTTAATGGTCATACATGTATAGTGAAATTGCTTCAATTCTTTGAAAATCTTCTTCTCTGTCCCTGTGTATTAAGCTGACAAATTAAGTGCATGGTTAAGAAAAGAAACAAGGAAGGGTGACCTTTCCAATATTCTGAAACTGGTCAAATGGATCAAGTGTTCTGGTTCTGAGCAGGGTACCATTGATCTTATGAGTAAACAGAGAGAAGTTAGTTTCTTTTGTTTATTCAGTTATGATAATTAATCACTGTAAATACTGTAATTGATCAATAAAAATAAAAAAAGATAATTTATACTCAACAAAAAAGCAAAGGGTCATGGAATTAAGTCTTAATTTTTTTTTATACAAGAGTTTTGTTTTAAGAATAATATTTATGTGGCTGTCGCACATTCTAGAAGTTCGATTACCGAGTTTACATTTACAATATCCCCCTCCCAAAATGAGAAACAGTGTCAAAGGTCAAGGTAAAGAAATTTTGTGTAAGACTATAATTTTCAATAAGAGGCCCATGGGCCACAACGCTCACCTGAGTAACTTTGACCTTGCTGTTTTTTACCTGATCCCCCCACCCCTTGTAGTACTTATTGTGGCCCCGCCCTACCCCCAGGGGTCATGATTTGAACAATTAGAATATACACTACCCCAGGATGCTTCCACATAAGTTTCACTTTTCTGGCCCAGTGGTTTTTGAGAAGATTTTTAAAGATTTTTTCTACATATTTCAATGTAAAACTTGGATTCCCTATTGTGGCAAAGCCCTACCCCCGGGGGTCATGATTTGAACAATTTAGAATTTACACTACCCCAGAATGCTTCCATATAACTTTCAGCTTTTCTGGCCCAGTGGTTCTTGAGAAGAAGATTCTTTAATCACCCCACCCAAGTTTTGTCTTTACTTGATAATCCCCCCTTTGAAGGGGACTTGGTCCTTCATATTAACAATTTAAACTCCCCCTCACCAAAGGATGCTTTGTACCAAGTTTGGCTAAAACTGGCCCAGTGGTTCTTGAGAAGAAATTGGAAATGTGAAAAGTTTACAGACGGACGGACGGACAGACGGACGGACGACGGAGAACTGGTGATCCGAAAAGCTCACTTGAACTTTCAGTTCAGGTGAGCTAAAAATTACTTTAGACTTTGAAATTTGACAATTGCTGACCTTAATTAATGATAACATGCCGCAGAGGCGACATATGGATGTACACAACGGTTGTGCCAAAGGCATGTTGCAATTGGGTATGCTCAACGTCAACTGGTTCGACAGTTTAACGTCAGTCAAAGCGTATCAAGGAGGTAAAGGGAAAGGTCCCAGAACACAGGAGGGGGGGGGGGGGGGGGGAGGGGTTGCAACAAAGACTTTAGTGACAGGCCAAAAAGTACGACAGTGTGAAATTTGCTCTTGCCAAAACGCATCGGTTCATGTCTGCCGAAATCTTGAATAGGAAGTATAGGAATGTTCATGGGTTGCAAAAAACCACTCAGACGTTAAGAAATAGGATACCTGCAGCAAATTTGCATGTTTACAAGACAGCATATCCGTCCATGTTTGACTGTAATACCTCGCGATGCTTGTCTTGAGTTAGCAATAACCATGAACATTGGCAATAACGAGACCGATTCTGTTCACAGATGAATCCAAGTTTTGTGTGGGCTTCCATGATGGTCGTCTCTGTGTGCGGCGCCAAAAGAACAAGCATTCTAAGAGTATTTCATTAGCAATACTAGTCCCCTACCGGCAAGTGTACATGTAATCTGGTTCCCGTTAAGAATTGAAAATGCCATAATTCCGGCAAAAATCAAGGAAGCGGGAGGAAATGCAAACTTGATCTATAACTCATCAAGGTCAAGTCATATACCAAAAATCAGATCAATATCTGAAAGCGTTTAGAAGAAAATTGCGGAAAACCCTTAAAAATTGAAAAGGCAGTATTTCCGTCAAAAATCAATGAAGCGGAACGAAATGCAAACATGATCTGTAACTCATCAATATACACTCACATACCAAAAATCAGCTCAATATCTGCAAGCGATTAGGAAAAAAGTGCGGAAAACCAAGTGGGACAGACTGACAGACAGACAGAGGGACAGACGGACAGACAGCTAGACAGACAGACGGACGGACAGACTCAGAGGAAATCTATAGTCCCCTCCGGTTTCACCGGTAGGGGACTAATTAACAGTACCATAGCTATTGTGTGGCTAAGCATAACCGCTTTCTGTCATGGTTTGGTGTGGGTTATGTTCCGATAGATTACGAAACAGTATTTCATTCGGAATGGTCCGTTAACTGGTCTTATATACAGGATGAGATTTTTCACAACATTGTTTGTCCTTATACAGCTGCTACTAGTATTGGTCAAGATTTTGATCTCATGGATAATAACGCAATACCAAACAGGGCTCGAGTTGTTGAACAATATATTTCTAATGAAACAATTGAACAAATGCAATGACCTTCATGTTTGCCACACTTAAATCCAGTAGAACAAACTTGGGATGTCCTTCAGCGATGTGTACGACTGATGTGCCTCCAACAAATGTACAGGAATTGGAAAATGCTCTCTGTGAAGAACTGAGCAAGATCCCATTGCAAATGATTAGAACTCTTATTCGGAGTTCTCTGAGGCATTGTCATGCTGTTGTATCAGCGCTTGGTAGTCACACAAAATATTGTAGCATTTGCACAGCGAATTTGATCAAATCTTATGACATTTAAAATCTCTATAATTTGCACTTCCATATTGGATTTATGAGACTGTACACTAGGAAACAATCGATACTAAATAAAATTCATTTTTTATACCCGCACTTTCTAAATGAAATATATGGAGATAACGAACAGTATTCAAACTCAAAAGTCCATTAAACATTACAAATTAGAAGCAGAGCAAACACGGACCTCCAAAACATCAGAGGTGGGATCAGGTGCCATGGAGGAGTGAGCATCCCCTGCCGACCGGTCACACCCGCCGTGTGCTCCTTGTCATGATCGGGAAATAACGGAAAAATCCGTCGACAATTCAGTGTGTAAATAATGGCCTAACTATGAAAAACGTCAGTCAGTATTTGACTCAATGATAAATTGTACGACAATCGACAATCATGTAGACTTTACATCTGTAGAATTGTCAATTGTCTTTGTGTTTTATTCAGGGCGCGGACATATAAATTCCGGAAAACAAAGTTTACAACATCAAAAATACACACGTTCATAGTATAAACTCAAAGTCAACACAGTTGTATGTTCGGAACTACATGCTAGGATGTCGGAATTACCTACTTACATATGTAGACTATGAAACTGATACGATTAAAATTTTGGATTTACAAACTTACAAGTCTGGATTTTTTAACACGATTACCCTCCATAAGTGTTCTCTTCTTTTCATGTATACGATTTTGGACAAATTCTGCTTCATATGAATATAAAAAAACGTCTGCTTATAACGGGGCGCAATTGGTACCCATTGGAATTCCATCTTGTACAACAAAATAAGACGAGCTAATAGCTGTAAGCTCGCAACATAGAGAATATTAATTCTCTTTGACAAAATACATTGTCTCAATCATTGACTTATATTCGAAAGCATACAGCTTAATTTATCGTGGGGAATGATTGTGTATAAAGTTCAAAAGTCGTAAGTTTTTAAGCTGATGATTTTGGTAAATTCTTGTGATTTCAAATTTTCATAAAGTTCCTTAGAATTTTTTAGTATCCACATCTGATTTACATCACTTCTCGAATATGTTGTTGCACAGTACTCTTGAAGTTTCTCCTTCACTATACTGTTAATATCTTAGTGAGGAGTTAAGAAAGAGGCTTGGTAGAACATTTACTGGAACCCGTTATGTATCTTTGTTTGTAAGGATTTTTATGAAGTTTCGGAATCCAATATAGATATGGTAATTCAAATTCATTATGGTTGTTTGCAATATTAAAAATATTCAAAAGTGACATATATGATTTTGAAGAACTTCTTCTTTAGAGAGGGAACTATGAGTATAATTTGGATTACCACTTGTAGAATTAAATCCAAGTTCCTCTAAAATACATTTAATATAATGAGGCTTACAAACAAAGACAATGTTGTTACCTGAGTTGTCACCAGGGACCAGTACGTACTGATCATATAATCTATTTCTTTTTTCACTTCTGGATTATTGAATACAGAAGGATAGATGGTTCTCATATGGTTCTCAATCTTTTAATGCGCGATTTTAACATACACCTGATACATTTAATCCATTCTGACAAAGTGTCAAGGTCTTCTTTTTCATATCTGGCCCATCGCCTGGCGTAATCCTCTACAGAATCCATAATATTTAAGAAATTCCGACGCCAGTTGAAGGGTCTGGGTTCCCTATATTTAGGACCTTTTAAAATTAATGATCTAAGGTCCTCATTATTAACTATATTTACGTCACCAGTAATAACGTGTCTAGCAGGACTATAGTTATAGGGTGAAGAAGAACATGAACACAATGGAGGATTATGTTTCAGATATTCGATATCCAGGCCCTGTAAAGTTTTCTTGAAATGTTGTTACCCTATTCCGTCCGTCTGTCACATTTTCTTCTTCCTCAAACTCCTCTTATATTTTAAGCAGTAACCAATCAGTCTTTTGGAATATGATAGGCGGTGTCCTGTAGGTTTGCAATAAGGCTTTGAAATTTTCAATTTTACCCTTATCACCTGCATATGTTGTTTATGTCTCTCAGTTGATCCGATACGCAAGAGCATGCTCTACGTATGAACAATTTTTAAAGCGAGGCAAGCTATTGACAAACAAGTTGACGAAACAAGGGTATCAACAGTGTCATTTGAAGTCATCTTTTCTCAAGTTTTTCGGTCGATATAATGACCTTGTCAGCACATACAACCTATCATTGAGTCAAATTAAATGGAGGTCAAAAATGCAAAAAAATCCTGGTTCCTAGAACTCCTCTTACATTTTACACAGTAGCCTCATCATCTTATGGAAGATGGTTGATGGTGTCCCGTAGCTGTGCAATAAGGTTTTGGAATTTTCATTTTCACCCTTAGGGTCATATGGGGTCGAAAAATGACGTTTTTATGCAAAAAAAAACCCTGGTTCCCAGAACCCCTCTTACATTTTTAGCTCTTCTGATCGAAATTTATCCGTTGTCTGTCGTCGTGTCGTTGACGTTGTCGTAAACTTTTCACATTTTCATCTTCTCCAGAAGTACTTGGCCAATTTCAATCAAACTTGGCACAAAGTATCCTTGGGTAAAGGGGATTCAAGTTTGTTCAAATGAAGGGATAATTAGAGAGATAATTACAAAATAGCAGAAAATAAATGGCATTATTGAAAAATCTTCTTCTCAAGAACCAATGGGCCAGGAAAGATGAAACTCATGTGGAATTATTGTCAGATAGTGTAGATTCAAGTTTGTCCAAATGATGACCCCCGGGGGTAGGGTGGGGCCACAATGGACAATCAAATTTTTACATAGGAATATATAGGAAAAATCTTCAAAAATCTTCTTCTCAAGAACAGCAAGCTATGATTGGTCATATTTATATGGAAGCATCCTCAGGTGGTGTAGATTCAAGTTTGTTCAAATCATGACCCCCAGGGGTAGGATGGGGCCACAATGGACGATCAAAGTTTAACATAGGTGTATATAGGAAAAATCTTCAAAAGTCTTCTTCTCAAGAACAGCAAGCTATGATTGGTCATATTTATATGGAAGCATCCTCAGGTGGTGTAGATTCAAGTTTGTTCAAATCATAACCTCCAGGGGTAGGGTGGGGCCACAATAAAAGTTCAAACTTGTAGAGAAAAAAGTAACAGTTAGTCAAAAAATTATGTAAGCATCCTGAGTTAGTGTAGATCTTATTTTGTTCAAATCATACCCCCACTCCCTTTCAGGGGTAGGTTGGGACCACTTATGCATTTAAGCTTTTCAATACTAAACTGATTTTTGCTTTTTTCCTAGCCACAGTGCTCAGGTGAGCGATGTGGCCCCTGGGCCTCCTGTACACAGTAGCCTAATCATCTTATGGAAGATGGTTGGTGGTGTCCTGTAGATGTGCAATAATGTTTCGGAATTTTCATTTTCACCCTGGGGGTCAAATAGGGATTCATGAATCCACCTAGAACATGTATAAATTCAAGGTTATCTCGATTCATCGGATATGTCAGACTTTAATAGTGGTCCCATATAGTTTGAGATAATGAGGTTTGACTGTATCTACCTTACTAACCATGACAACACTGTTCAACTAAATCTCTTTAAAGAAGATAAACAGAATTATGTATCTTAGTATAATCTACTTGTACAGTCTCATTCAAATTAGATAAAACGGTAGGAGGAGTAGTGCTTTGTAAGAACAATTTTGATTCCACACTATGTAATGAAGCTATCACAATAAGTTTCCATTGCTCTTGCCAAGTGGGTCTTGAAAAGTTTTTATTTCTTATACGTTCCAATGTAAAACTTTAATTGCCTATTATGGCCCACTCTATCCCTGAGGGTCATGTGTGGACAAATTAAATCTACAGTTATGAAGCTTTCAAATAAATTAAACTCTTCTGACTCAGTGGTTATTGAGAATAAGACTTTTGAAATTTTCAGTCATCTTATATCTCCTTAAAATGAGCTTTACCCTTATTTGAACAAACTGAAATCCCCTTTACCCAAGGAAACTTTTAGGCGATTTTGTTTAAACTGGTCCAGCAGTTCTTGAGAAGATAATATTGTAAAAATTTTACGCCAAAGACAACAACAACAACAGAGTTTTTAATCAGAATTGAAAGCTTATTTGATCCGTCAGATCAAATGAACTAAAGATAAAGGCTGGTGGTGGTGGGGGGGGGGGCAGGGGGGCAACACTTGCTTAACAAAATACTCAATATAAAGCTGTTCCCAAAATTTTGCATTCATAGGATATGTTTATGTTAGCAAACTTTTTCAAAGTGCCATGAGATTTGATTCTTGTTGAAGGGAGGGACCAAATCGACGCAAGGAAATGGTTTAATAACATAAAAATATAACGTTTTACATAGAAATTAACTCATTGTTTCTCTATATATTTTATCACACATCTAGTGTGTTTCTTGTTATTTTGATTAGAATAATGATGATTAATTGCTGCCTAGTCCAAATTTGTACAGGCCCATATGGTAATTATACCCTGTTTACCCGTTTACCCGTCTGCACAAGTCTGGTGAGGGTCTATGTGAGTAATTTTCGAACATAATTTGGTTCATTTTTGCATACTAAAATATGAAAATAGTCATGTATTTTGTCATGGATTTAAGCCTTGAACTCAGTTGTAGTTTTCTTTGTGACATGGATGGAACGAAAAATGATCAAGAAATTTATTTGCAGAGGTTTTCTATAAACTTGACCACCATCCTAGAAAATAAATGTTTGATCCAGGTAGGGCAAACTGGAGAAAAAATAAACCCTGGACAAGGATTGTACAAAAAGAGTTTACTTTGACCTTTCATCTATTAAAATCAGAAAGAACGTTTGCTCTAGACAAGTATATGTTGATGCAAAGAGATTTTCTGACCTTCACCTTTCATCTAGAAAATTGATTCAATGTCACCGCAAACCCTCTAACCAACAGGACTCTATGTATAAAGTATGAGCTCAAAAGAGCCAAGCGGGGAGAAAATATGCTCTGAACAAGGATTATACACAATGAGGTTTTCTTTACCTTGACATTTGTTTGAAAAAAATGGCATTGAACACCCTCCGTCCATGGGTACTCTATGAGTAAAGTTTGAGCCAGGTAAGGCCAAGGGGAGAGAAGACATACTCTGAACAAATTTTTCTTATGCAAAGCTATTTTCTGACGTTGATCTTTCATCTAGAAAATTGATTCAAGGTCACTGCATAAACTCTACCCAAGGACACTCTATTGTTTGAAAGAGTTGAATATCAGCTATTATCAACCTTGCCTTTGAATAGTGCATTCAACCATGACTGAGGCAAAATAGGGCTTTCGTTTCCCACTGTCACATTTGGGTTGAAGGGGTACCATTAAGTAGTGTTAACGTTAAGGTTTGGGACCAAATTGTTAGCATTTTTTTCTTTGTCATCTTTGGATAACATTTAAAATAGCACTGCTATGGGTAGGTATTCTTATTTAGTATATCTTGTCAACTTTTTGAGGGATCTCCGGCTCTCTGGCCCTGGAAGGGGCCAGTAGACGAAACCAAACTTTTTTTACATTGCATTGTGAGATGAAGTTAAAAAAAGACTACTACCTCCCTTACCTTTGAAGTGTAAAAACAACAAAGTTCAGGTTAGCTAACTGGCCCCTTCCTTTCCAATGGACCCTTCAAAAATAGGCAAGTGGTTCTCTCTAAGGTCCTTAACCTTTCACTAGTGTTACTTTGTTCTAGTAGCCAAAGATGCTTTCAAAATGAATGCTTGAAATACGTCCCCCACCCATGGCACCACTTGGTGGTACCAATACAACCCCATTCTGATAGCGGGAAATGATAGTCCTAGGGGCCCTCTACCTTGCCCCAGTAATGATTTGAAGCACACTTCAAAGATAAGGGGTATAATAGCTGACCTTTATCCGTATATTAAAACAAAGTGAAAAACAACCAAGTTCAGGTTAGCTAACTGGCCCCTTCCTTTACCAGGGACCCTTCAAAAACCAAGTGAGTGGTTCTCCTTAAGGTCTTTAACCTTTCACTTGTTTTACTTTGTTCTAGTAGCCAAAGATGCTTTCAAAATGAATGCTTGAAATACGTCCCCCGCCCATGGCACCACTTGGTGGTACCACTACAACCCCATTCTGATAGCGGGAAATGATAGTCCTAGGGGCCCTCTACCTTGCCCCAGTAATGATTTGAAGCACACTTCAAAGATAAGGGGTATAATAGCTGACCTTTAACCAGTACATTAAAACACAAAGAGAAAAACAACAAAGTGCAGCTTAGCTTACTGACCCTTTTTCTTTCCCGGGACCCTTCAAAAACAGGCAAGTAGTTCTCTCTAAGGTCCTTAACCTTTCACTAGTGTTACTTTGTTCTAGTAGCCAAAGATGCTTTCAAAATGAATGCTTGAAATACGTCCCCCACCCATGGCACCACTTGGTGGTACCAATACAACCCCATTCTGATAGCGGGAAATGATAGTCCTAGGGGCCCTCTACCTTGCCCCAGTAATGATTTGAAGCACACTTCAAAGATAAGGGGTATAATAGCTGACCTTTAACCAGTATATTAAAACACAAAGAGAAAAACAACAAAGTTCAGGTTAGCTAACTGGCCCCTTCCTTTCCCAGGGACCCTTCAAAAACAGGCAAGTGGTTCTCTCTAAGGTCCTTAACCTTTCACTAGTGTTACTTTGTTCTAGTAGCCAAAGATGCTTTCAAAATGAATGCTTGAAATACGTCCCCCACCCATGGCAACACTTGGTGGTACCACTACAGCCCCATTCTGATAGCGAGAAATGATAGTCCTAGGAGCCCTCTACCTTGCCCCAGTAATGATTTGAAGCACACTTCAAAGATAAGGGGAATAACATCTGACTTTTAATCCATATATCAATATACAGAGTGAAATACAACAAAGTTCAGGTTACCTAACTGGCCTTTTCTAGTCATTGAAACCTGTCAAAAAGTTGACAAGGATACTCCCTAAGGCCCTTAACTTTTTTCCAGTTTAGTGTTAGTTTGTTCTAGTGGTCAATGATGGTTGAAAAATGAAAGTTTGAAATATGTTCCCAACTTGGTGGTGCCACTACAGCCTCATACCGATTGCGGGAAATGATATTTCTAGAAATCTATCTTGCCACAGTAATGATTTAAAGCACACCACACTTATAAGATAAGAGGTATGATAGCTGCTTGAAATATGTAACCCACCCTTGGCACCACTTGGTGGTACCACTTCAGCCTAATTTTCATGGCTGTATATAATAGTCCTGTGGACCCTTTACTTTGTGCCAGTAATTGTTCGAAGCACATTTCAAGGATAATAAGTTAAAATAGATTAAATTACCTTCAAACCCTTATCAATGTAAATATTAGGAGTAAGCAAATTTCAGGTTAGCCTTTTGGCACCATCATGTTCCTGAGACCCGTAAAAGAGCTTAAAAGGGACTCTCCCGGAAGTACTTAACTTATTTCCAATGTTGGTTTGTTCTTAAGCGGTCAAAGATGGTGACATTTTCTCTCTTTTTTTTGTTTGTTTGTTTGTTTGTTTTGAAACCGCATAATTTTCCTTATGCAGGTGAGCTTAACTGCCTCCAAGTGTTTGAATTATTAAATAATTAAGTGTTGCATTACTTATCTAATTATTAATTATAAATTGTCGAAAATGAGGCATTAAACAGTATTGCGTCAGAGTACTCTCAGTCCTTTGATGAATTTCCTTATTGGCTGCTAGCTTCTACGGGCTTATTGGCTGCTGTTATTGGCTGCTAGCTTCAGTCTAGTGTTTTAGCATCCCAAAAGAGATGAGGACATCTGATTTTCTGGAAGAGTACAATGTGACAGTGAAAGATACACGGCATTTTGCTAGCTTGGGTTAGTGGGTTAACCCCTCAGCTAGATCGATAGAGCAATGACCATGCCAAAGGTTCCGGGTTCAAATCCATTCGGAGGCACAAAAACGTCTCTGTTACATTTGGATCTCTCATTGATCTTTCAATGAACTCAAAATGAATGTAGAGATGTCTGAGATCATCGCAGAGGGACCATGATTATTGGAGACTGCATCGAAGATCTTATGAATATCAACGTCTGTTTTAGAGATCATTGAGAGATCTTGGAGACTATTGTGAGATCCGGGAGTGTTCCTCGGCAATGTTCTCTATTTTTTTTCACGAGCACATTATGAAATCCCTAAACATTTACATAAAAACAGATTTCTAAGATTTCGTAGATTACCAAGAGATCGGACACGTTTTAAGGTCAGTCCACACGATCCTCGAAGATTTATATATATATATATATATATATATATATATATATATATATATATATATATATATATATATATATATATATATCTTCGTAATATACCAAAAACATTTTTTAATACATGTACAATGTAATAATTAATATCTTATAATTTCTAAAATGTTTTCAAAATGTCTGAAAAATATGTATGCACGAGAAATTCGTAATATCAACAGATTTCCTTATAGAATTATATAGGAAATACCACTGATCCTCTGGAATCTTATACAAATGCTTGGTAATGTACCCCAATTTTTGGAAACTTCTTAAAATAGCAATATTTCAATAACAAATTCTTGGGAAAAGATATACTTTTGAGGAAAGTATCGTTTGACCTTAGTTGCCCATTTGTCTCCAAACAATCTCCGTTTGTATAAAAGGTCTTTCTAAGAGACACAGGCCACATCGCTCACCTGAGCACATTGGCTAGGCAAAAGCACAAATCAGTTCAGTATTGGGGGGGGGGGGGGGGGGTTGAATTTTAAACTATACCTGATGATTGATGATGCTTCCATGTCAATATAACAAATGGCTTTGTTGTACTTGAGAAAAATAAAAACAAAATTTCCCATATATATTCGTTTGTAAAAATTTGATCCCCCATTGAAGCTCCTCTCTATCCCAAGGGTCATCATTTGAATAAACTTTAATCTACACTACCTGAGGATGCTTCCATATCAAAATAACTAAACATGATTTTCAGTTCTTAAGAAGAAGATATTTTCCTATATGTTCCTATGTTAAATTTTCGATTCCCCATTGTGGCCCCACCCTATCCCCGGGGGTCATCATTTTAACAAACTTGAATCTACACTACCTGAGGATGCTTCCATATCAAAATGACTAATCATGGCTTTGCTGTTCTTAAGAAGAAAATTTTTAAGGATTTTTCCTATATATTTCTATGTAAAACTTTGATCCTCCATTGTGACCCTGCCCTACCCCCGGGGGTCATAATTTGAGCAAATTTGAATCTACACTACCTGAGGATGCTTCCACATGAGTTTCATCTTTCCTGGCCCTGTGGTTCTTGAGAAGAAGATTTTTAAAAGATGCTATTTTTCACTAATTCTTTATTATCTCCCCCTGAAAGAGGGCGTGGCCCTTCATTTGAACAAACTTGAATCCCCTTCACCCAAGGATACTTTGTGGCAAGTTTGGTTGAAATTGGCTAGTGGTTCTTGAGAAGAAGTCGAAAATGTTAAAAGTTTACAGACGGACAGACAGACTGAGCCTTCGGCTCAGGTGAGCTAAAAACACCTCCATGCAAACGCTCTACCAATGCAACTGCCATGACTTGTTTAAAATCAAAGTACTGAAAGTGAGAGCAGGCCACGCGTGTTATGTGTGAAATGTGATACCACATGACATAGAGACAGAAATACATTTTCTATTTTGATAGTCTTAATTAATATATCTATATAATTTAAAAAAAAATTACACATTTCTTCTAGTGTTAATATACATCCAAGAATGGTTATCTCATTAGACAATACAGCAATACCAGGGCTAGAAGTAATAATTTTTTTTCACTGGTCACTTGGGCTATCACCTTAAATTTTTACTTTCACTGTCCCATGCACAGGACCAGTAGAATTTAAAAAGACTGACCCCAGACCGTAATGTTAATAGTAATATTTTGTTTATACTTTGTTACTTAATAGTACAACTTAAACATGAAATGACAGAACTTGGATGCACAACCCTGTAGCGTTAACTAGCCTGACCATGAATAGATTTTGTTTATGCATAAAAAAATGACCTGAAGGGCACATGACCTCTACAATGTACTAGCTCAGATCAAAAATTCACTGGCCCCCGACCAGTGGGCCATCAATTATTTTGAGCTCAGTATACACTTAGATGTTGTACATGTAGATGCTCTAAATACTAAACAAACATTCCCTTTTCTGGAAGAACAAAATTATTTCTTTAAGATGTAGTTCAACTTTTTATTTTTATGGTCATAATAGAAACCACCATTCTTTGAAATATTTTTTTGGGACTTCATTTCTTCATTAATGCCAGCATATCAAATCAAAGCAGTTCAATTTTTATTTTTATAAAGTTTTATCTCTAACTCATCATTTTCAAAAAACAATTTCTCATTCCTTATATACATGTATAAACTGGTGATAAAGTTACACTGAATGTCAGTAATTCTATAAACACAGATTTATAACAAAATCCTTATATACAATAAAAATCCTCCTATCATTCACTAAATATGACACAATCAGTGGTGTCTCACTTAATGTGAGGTGATTGCTTAATCAATGGAGTATCAGAGTTCTCTTAATTTAAAAATGACAACACGGGCACATTAAACATCAATCATTCCAAATCTTCACATTCACTAATCAACTCTCAGTCTTACAATACTACATACTTTCTGTCACATGGTCACTCTTCAACACAGAACAAACACACCCTCTGAGAGATGCTCACAGATAATCAATGAAGTTCCTTAACTCCATATAATCTCCTACAAAGTTTCTCCTCCATATCCTGCTAATGTTGTAAATTTTCATAAAAAGGCCAATCTTTTCATGAAAACTTTTCATGCCCTGTTTCTGAACACATTGTCTTTGAAGTTTTTTGTTTTCTTTAATGAAGCCAGATTGTTGAATTTCTCTATATCAGATCTCCCTCCTGTTTCTCACGGACAGCCTCCTATTGAAATAAAAAAAAAACAAACAAACATTATCTCAGAAACAAAAGTCAGATTGACATCAGTTATGCACAGTGCCAATCTACCTTAAATCTCTCCTCTAAGAGAGAAAACTCTGAGATGAGATCGGTTATGATCAGTAACAATCTACAGAGCTCCAGATAAGGTGCGTATTTGAAGAAATACGCATTGAATTTTACAAAATACGCATTGAAAATTAAAACTCGATGTACAGTTACGCATTAGTAATCGTAAATAAGCATTACACTCCGAAAGTACTGCGTACGATGGATTGAATAATACAAGTACAACTTAGCTAATGATATGGATTGAGGTTAGCTCAGTGTTTGTTTTTTTTTCAAAATGAAATAATAATTTAAAAGCGTTTTAATAACCAGGAAAATGCTAGTTATGGCGACGACTATTTCCAGTTCGGGAGAAAGAATTCAATGATTTAGATTAAAATCGATTTCTCGTAGTCTCGTAGAAAGATTACGCACTAGGCATAGTTACTTTTAAGCACACAAAAGCTTGTGTCGTCTATGTGAGACGACATTGTTCTGTAACAAATGTAATACATAAGTAATAGAAAACAATGTTACCTAGAAAACAATGGATAGTTGGAGGAAAAGAAAGAGTCCTAGCCGGAGAAAAAAAGTTTATACTGCAATATATCAAAGTGTACATATTGTGTAAAAAAGCAGTGAAGACCATATTCAAACCATATCGAAAAAAAACGAGCTCTGTTTTTAATTCAAGACCAATTAAATAAACTGCTGTACAGAGACATTACGCATAATATGTATTTGTATTTAACGAGTTTTCCTAGATTCTCTAGAGTTCTCTATAGTTCTCTGTTTAGTAGGACGGTTACACACGGTTTGTACATAATATTTTTTAAGATGGGTTCATTGACAATTTCTGATTTCTCTCGTTCTTTTTTTTCTCGGTTTACTCTTCCTACGATATCATCTTAATTAGAGAAAAAATTATATGTGCCTATGGTTACTTTACCTACTGTATGATCTTCCATGTCAAAGAAAAAATGTTTCTCAGGTTATCAAAAATCTTGTTGGCATTCTTAAAAAAATATTTAAATAAATACAGGAACTGTCCTTTGTAGTTTTTTTCTTTCCTTTTTAAAAATACTTTTATTTGGATAACAAGCTCAAAATTACAATAGATGTCAAAACATTAATATATTTAAAAAAAACCTATTAAATCATTGTGCTGAATATCAAAATCTGCATTGATTTGAAAATCAGGGAGTCAATACACTTTGGGCTGAAAAAGTATCTGGAGCTCTGAATCTACCTTAAATCTCTCCTCTAACAGACAGAACTCATCAATGGGATCCATTACAATCAGTAACATTCTATCTTAAATCTCTCCTCTAACAGAGAAAACTTGGATTTGAGATCATTTATGATCTGTGACAATCTACCTTAAATCTCTCCTCTAACAGAGAGAACTCTGAGATGAGATCGGTTATGGCGTGGGTGATAGCCTCCTGTGGACTGTAGTCAGCCGTGGTCTGTACCCTCAGGACAAACTTGTGCTCCAAGGGATGTGGATTTTTGTAGCCAGCAAACAAAACCTGTGGATCCTTCCTAAGCTGTCTGCAAACACAGATGTTTTTTTTTCATGTTTACTTTAATTTCATTAAAAGTATCAATTCTTTAAATCAATTGCAAATGGCAAGTGAAGGAAAAATACGTACCAGTACTTCTAAAGTTAAAAGCAATTTGTCATATGAGCATCTGCAATCTGACTAAAAGCAGATTTTTGATTCACTCCAAAATTTTTCAGTTGTCATTTTGTGCTCATATAGAGTGTATCAGTATCTTTTGAACACTTAAGTGAAGTATCTTTGCTTGCTTTATGCTCCCATTGAAGACATATCAAAGATTAATCAAGCTTTTGAGGGAAAGTATCCTTTTTGGAGAAATTAGGAATCTTCTTTGTGCAATATGATGTTTCATACTACATTAATTCGCTCATTCTTAAACAAATTTGATGTTAAATAGTCAAAATTGCATATTTAACCTGCGTGGTATCAATTACAGCTTTTTTTACTTGGTAAAACTAAAAGACAAAAAGGTTTTTTTCAAGGGGAATTTCCTCTCTGGTGAAATTACCTTAAATCGGTACATGTAGTACAAATACCTAAGATTTACCCCTGCATATAAACCTTGCTCAGAAAATTTTCCATTAAATATTTACAAATGAAAACAGATATTAAGAAACAATCTAAAAACATGACTTTGGTGCCTAATTTTGTGTTTAATATGGATAATCTGTGTAAATAAACAGGCCTTGATATCCTTTTTAAGAATAATTTATTACAAAATACATGTATGTGATTTCTCTGATGAATATTTGTATACACACTCATTCTCATTTTGATATTTTAATTAGTGTCTTTTGTTAAAAACTTGCTTCTCTTTACATTTCTCTCTGGAAATACAACTGACATACGACGTCATGACATCAAAGTCAAGACAGAGTGCACCCGACCTTAAACCATTTAATGTACCATTGATCATGAAGATCTAGGATCTATGCATGAAGTACATACATAGAGGTATTTAATGTTATCTACTTTAATAAATACAACTGTGCTCGAGTTAATAGTCTTTCCATTACACATATTACTGTACTGTCCACATTTCCTGATGGCGAGCACAGCCAGCGGCGCAAAGCGCCCCTTGTCACTGTGAGCTCTTAAAGCAATGATTGAGCAAAGAGAAAATTCGGACTTTGCACATTGATCCAAATGATTTTTTCTGCAGTTAAATTGAGACCCACAATACAACTCAAATGCTGCTAACAAAAGTTCACCAGAAAATAAACTCACCTTGATTTAATGGATATTGCAGATAAATATAGTAGATTAAATGTTCTTTGTTAAAATTTGCATTTTTTAGTCTTTATTATAAATGGTAATGCAACTAACATATGACTCATGTGACATTACAGGCTAGACGTTCCAAATGCCTTGTGCGGTTTGAAGAAGCTGTGATCATGTTCCGTATTGACAGTAAATTGATACTTACGCTGTGATCATGTTCCGTATTGACAGCAAATTGATACTAACGCTGTGATCATGTTCTCTATTGACAGTTAATTGATACTTACGCTGTGATCATGTTCTCTATTGACAGTAAATTGATACTTACACTGTGATCATGTTCTCTATCAAGAGTAAATTGATACTTACGCTGTGATCATGTTCTTATTGACAGTAAATTGACACTTATGCTGTGATCATGTTCTCTATTGACCGTAAATTGATACTTACGCTGTGATCATATGATGTTCTCTATCGACAGTAAATTGATACTTACGCTGTAATCATGTTCTGTATTAACAGTAAATTGTTACTTACGCTGTGATCATGTTCCCTAACGTGTGATCCTCCTTATTGACAGTAAATATGGCGGCATTGGGAACTTTGGTATCCTTCTCAATTGTTATTCTACAAATGATCGACTACTGATTAATAAACTTTTCAAAAGGGGGCATTAAATCATGTAAAGTAGTTACAAGTCCTTTAAGTCATCATAACCCCTTACTCTGTCCAGATTATTTTAAATATCACTTTGATTACTGAAATAGTTCATATATAACCATCATCTGACATCATCATGACAATATTTCAGCAATGGTTAATTTTGCCACAAACATTTTTGTTAATTTTAACAGATACAATATTTCGTATTCAGTTTTAGTTGTCATTCATAGTGGTATTAAAAGAACGAAATAACAAAATAATGTATTGTCAAAAAAGTACCCACTTTTTTTCTCCATCAAATAAAAGAAACGATTCAAATGTTGGTGGTGCATTCATCTTCGATTCTATCTCTTTCTGGAGTACTCGGTTTCCTCAATATTCGCTTATCTTTATTAGATAATGTTTGGAAAATGAGAAATATGGAATTAATTTTTAGAAAATTACATTAATTTTCTATTACATTATTTATGATTTAAGAATTTTATGTTTCATCGTAAATGAAGCGGACAATTAAATATTCTTATATATTTTGACAGTGCATCAGTCCTCTTAATCAAGTAACCCTTAAAACCGGATACGAAACGCATGTCGCACTTAGAAAATTCGTGCTAAGAAGCATTTTCTTATCTTCTTGGATTTGGCATTGTTTAATGCTGACATTTACCAGAAATATTGTTGAATATACTTTTAATCGTAATCCATTTTTTTATCTGATTCATATTTATGAAATTAATTTTCAGACGAATCATTTTATGTAAAATTTGTCATTCCACATTTAATTGTTTTTTGCAAGACCTGTTCCCACAGTTTTGTTAGGAAAATGGTAAGGGGAGAGTGATGTACAAGAGTCAGCATGTATTATTTGCAGGTGATATATGTTTTTTACGACTCAGAATTTATCACATTTTGAAGGTTTATAACATTTATGTGAGCTTTAATTGATTAATCATACTTTTCAACTCATTCTCGTATCTTATCAGATCATTTACATGTAATATAACTGCTAAATATTTTATGCAACCAATTCCAAGTACTAGAAGTGAACCGTTGTTTACTCTTAAGCTCCAGATGAGGGTAGATTTTACTTTACTGGTTCCCAGGTTCGCAAGATCTGTGCGCTTGCTGCACTATGACGTAACATTTACTTTACTCAACTGATAAGGGTTAGTCTTGCACACCACTTGACTAGTTAGGGTTAGTCTTGCATCCACCTGAGAGATTAGGGTTAGTCTTTGCACAAGTACAGTGGAGTCTCCAATTCCGGGTCGTCTCCAATTCTGTGTCACTCGTGTGTATTTTATGCCATATTGTTAAAATTAAAGTGCAAAAATCTTAATAAATACACTGGTCATGAAGAATTGGTCTTTCTGTCTGTAATCAATAGCAAAATTTTGAAAATCAACTTTAAGAGAGCATCCGACAAACGAAATTATGAAACGCGTGCATTGAAGATAGGGATGTTTGTGCTTCGTTGACAGGCTACTTTCGTTTTTGTTCGCTGCAGCATGGCTGATATAAGAGTTCTAGATAAACAATAGTAGCTCGAAAGTATGGCACATGCATTCAGTTATAACTCAGAAATCAATCATAATGATCACTGCTCAAATAAAATTACACTGCTTAATAATTAATAGCAGTTTCTCCAATTGCGGTTCACATAATCTCATTTAATGGAACATGTCAAAACTCAATGTACAAAACCTTGTGGCAACTATGTATTTACCTTGAGATTTGAAGGAATTCTACCTGGAAAATATGTCTTAAAAAATAAAATAGAGTTTACCTTGCAAATACATTTTTTTTAACTTAAATTGTATAATTTTAAAATATTTTTTTTATTCTGAATCTTCATTGTTATCCGAGGCTGTATTTAAGGTCCAGAAAAATCATTTTTTCGTAATATTTCTGTAATATGTGAGAGATTTCAGCTAATACCACTGGACAACCGGTTCCAAGTCCCTCCAATACACATCCTCACGCCACGCCTGTCGCTCAAAATGAGTTTGTGAAGAGTTGGTGGATGTTATAGTAATTAAATCCTTGTAAATTACACATTTTACAAAATAAAAGATTTTTAATACTGAACTCTCTGAAATTAAAAAAAAAAATACTGAACATTCCAGAGGACACTGAGATTAAACGATATTCTCAGTCCTTTTTTTCATATTGATTCTAACAGATGTATGATGTATAGTCATTTTTTTATTATTGATTTATTTAACTACATATTGCAATAGTTTTTTTTCTCTCTTTTTTTTTTGTTTGTTAATAATTAAAACTGTTATTTTCTGTGATTGTTTATTTTTTTTCTGAGCTACATGAATTCTTTTGTGCTTCCACATCATAAAAATCGTGTTCCGAAACGATCCCTTCATATTACAAGTCCATGAAATCACATGACCCGGAAATGGGGAAAATGATTCGAAAGTGGGGAAACTAGGCCTTGTTGAAATACGGCTGTAAATATTGTTCCAACTTACCTACTTTAATAATAAAAAGACTCTTGTATGACTCACTATTTGTACTTTCAATACATTTGTTGCATAAAATATAAATCGAACAACTTTGCAAAATATTAACGAAACAGCCTGACGTGACCCGTAATTGGCGACTTCACTGTATTTGACTGATTAGGGTTAGTCTTGCATCCATCCAAGAGATTAGGGTTAGTCCTCGCACATCAGTTGACTGTTTAGGGTTAGTCTAGCATATGCCCGGGAGATTTGGGTTAGTCCTTGCATACCATCCTAGAGAGAGCTAGTGACTCATTCTTTTAGATAAATTAAGAAATTCAGTTGCTTCTTTATTTTTTGCAAGATCTTATTCCAGCTTCAACAGCATCTTGTTGGTTTGTTTACATGAAAAAAAAAAAGGCTAAGTATGAAAGAAATGACACTAAGCATGCGCCGCACACGCTTCGTTGATAATATTATTTTTTGTCAATTTTTCAATGAAAAAACTATTTTTCATTTTTTTTTCAGAGAAGAGGTTTAAAAACAAGGTTTTAAGCTTAACTTTTAACCTCAGAATTCGATTTTGTGGTCAAAGAGGCCAAAAACCTCGTACTTTTTATTTTTTTTTGATCGCTCACGTGATCTCATATATATTGAAGTAGCTTATATATTTTAGCGTGTTTTTCTGGGGACCTTTAAAGTAAAGTCGTTCCCCAGATGAGACAAGGGAGGGGTGTGTAAATATTGAATTGCATTCAATGCCCTACTTTGAGCCACAGCATTGCATGCAAAAGTACCTCAAATTGTTTTTTAGATGTTCCCTTATAACATGAATACAAATTCAAGGTGCCCAAAAATCAATTTACAAGCATCCAAAAGTATAAGTACTTGCTTAGCTCAGCAAATCATTTCTGTACTTCATGACCACCCCTGGAGACACACTTGATAACAGAAGTAACGTTTGTAAACATGGTAAATACATGGCATGGCATTAAATAACTAGGTAGCAGATGCCAGTGAAGGCAATATCTCAGTGAACAAAGGCTTACTGCTGAATGAAAAACAGTTTTATTTGCAGGAAAAATGACCAAAATAAAATTGTATTTCGCATAGACCATGTCTGAGTAATATTCAGCAGTGACAGATTGAAGGGGTTCACCCAGCGCCCCCTCGTCAAATTCAAAAATAAAAAAAATTAATTATGGTTTAATTTTCAAAAAAGAAATGACATACGGGATATAAATAAAAGGCTTTATTGCTATATTCTTGCAAGACAGGAGCTTCAGTGGGAATTGTTTTCACAGAATTTGAACACTAAAAAAAACTAGCTTTATTAATTCTAATCATTAATCAGGCTTTGTATTAAACATTCACTCACTGATTCATGCACTGATACATATTGGTGGGAGATATTCAACTATGTCATGATTTTCTGACCTTGACCTTCCCTGTGACCTTGACGTCAATAATATTTATTCTGTCTGTAGCTCAATTTGACAGTAACTATTCAAGATAATTTAACTCAAGTTCATATACTGATACATATTGGTAGGAGCTATTGAACTGCACCAAAATGTTTTGACCCTGACCTTCCTTGTGACCTTGATCTCACTAATCCTTATTTTGCATAAGCACAATTTCATTTTAACTATTTCAAGTTATTTTTATCAATCTCGTATATTGATACATATTGGTGTGGGGTAATACATCTCACTCAAATCTTGACCGAGTTCATAAGCTTCAAAAACGTGCTGCAAGGTATATTTTAGATGCTCCCCCTGATGCGCCCTCACAACCTCTCTTTGAGAAACTTGATTGGTTCACAGTGTATGAGCAACTTACTGTAAATAAATATGTTTTGTTATATAAATCACTGTTTAACTCTAACCTTACTTATTTAAATAGTATGTTTGATTTCCAGTGTAATAATCGATACAATCTTCGATCTGAATCCAACTTAGACCTGTGTGTACCAGCTCATAAATGTAAACTCTTTGAAAATTCCTTCCAATACTCTGGTGCTATGTTGTGGAATGATTTACCTGTATATATAAAAATGTCTCCAACACTCAATGCTTTCAAGCACAAAGTTAAAAAATATGTAAAAGAATGTCGCAATAATTCATAATTATTTATTGTGTGTATTTGTATATATATGTATGTATATTGATTTTTGTCTACAGAAGGCCCCGGGGAAGAATAGTGCTTGCACTAATCGGGTTACCTTCTTTAAATAAAGTATTATTATTATTATTAAGGTCTTCCGACTTCCTTTGGAAGACCTTATTGTTTTCCGTCTGTTTTCTATTATTATTATTATTATTATTCTTTTTTTCATAGTTATGGCGATATCTCAGCTGTGAGTGAGCAGATTTCAGAGATTTTTTCGCGGAAGATGCATCATGTAAATATCTCCAGACGTGTTTTTCATTTTTTCAAAATTCACTTCCGTTCGCGATTTTTGGGGAAATTTGTATTTTTTAAATGGCATTTTGTCCAGAATTTTTCTCGACAACGGCTAAAGATATGAAATTGAAACTCAATGAATAAATAGAACATCAAATTCCAATATGGGGAACGACCTTTATTTTTCGTCGTCGCCACTTCCGGTCGCAAACGGAAGTGAATTCAAAAAGTCCAATTTTTCAACTTTTTTGTTTTTCAATATTTTTCTTTAGGATTTACAGGGTTTATAGAGTGTTTTACAAAAATCCTAAATATGTATTCAATATTTTGATGCGTGCATTTATTGCAAAGATATGACCGATCCAAACTTTGTCCCACTGTCTGGGGTTCGAATCCTGCTGGAGGTAGTTAATTTTTTTTTCTTTGTTTTTCTCTTTTTTTCAGTTGCTAATGACTTCTCTCTCTTTAAAAACATGTATGGTAGTTTTTGCTGATTTTTAAAAGCTTTTTTGTCAGAGATTCTGTAGAAAACCTTCCGACATATACTGAATATCTTTGCATCTATAATATGTCCTTCTAAAACTATTTTAAGGATTTCATTCTTGTCCCCAAAGCTTGACCCATTCAAAAGTTGTCACCCCTTTTGCAATAAAACCTTGTTATCGCTACTCCTCCGAAACCGTAAAACGTAGAGATTCCAAGCCTTCAGCAGTGTCTTCGACTCATTTAATACTCTCTTCATTCTATCATTGCAAAAGCATTCTTTGGTCCCTTGTATGAGTTACTGCCCCTGAAAGTTTATGCTGCTTACATTTAATGAGCTTTTTTTAAAACGGTGTATCCTAGAGACATGGGACCAACTGCATCGGCATGTTTGACTTTGACCTTGAAATATAGGTCAAGGTCAAAGTCATTTAAAAACATAAGAAATTCCTTATATATTTGTAAAATATAGCAATTCACCAAATGACCTTGAACTTTGACCTTGACCTTTGGCCTTGACATTGGGTCAAATGAAAAGTAAGGACATGCATCCAGCTCCAGTATCGGGTAAAAACATAGAAAGTAAAGATTTCCTTGTTTTGTTTTGTTTTGTTTTGTTTTGTTTTGTTTTTTTTGTTTTTTTTGTTTTTTTTTTTTTTTTGAAATGACCTTGACCTTTGATCTTGACCCAAAGGTCACAATCAGGCTTAAAGATGTGAAAGTAGTTACAATTCTTAGTTTATGAGAGGCATAAGATAAATAATTCATCCCCCCCCTTCTTAAAAAAAAATCACATCAACAACAACGTAGAATATTTCTGTAAAATTCAAACCAGACCTCGGATCGACAACATATTTGGTACATATGTAGCATAGACCTCAGAGAAACTTTCTTGAGAGTTTTACGGTGAGTCTTATAAGTTTATAGAAGTCATGAAGTTTCACGGCAAGAACTACATGTTCTGTTGTGTTTGAAATTAAAGTGCAGGTGGACGAAGAAATGATCTAAACCTTTTATCGGCTATTTCTTCAGATGTCGTTAGTAGCATTCGATTTTCCTGATATGATACGACATTTTAATACCAAGCATTCTCTCTTTCTTTTACATTTGGAATTTATTTGATTTTTATTTAGAATTAATCAGTTTCCAGAAATAGCGATTTTCGGTATATTAAAAACAATTCTCGCTTTCATTGTCGTGTTTCCCTTCTAAAAATGCATGTTGGGAGTTTAATTTGTGCTACACATATTTAATTTAACCCAAAGAAATGCTTATTTAAATGTTTCATATTTATTTCAGGATATTCAGTCAGAAATGTTAAAATCCGAACCCGATCTTTTCAGCTTACAACAAAGCTATTTTCAAAAAATTCAGCATGCTCACAATATCGATGAATCGGGCTACAGTCCATTAATACATTTTCATTAGGGAACAAGGGAACAGTGTTAACTTTTTCTCACGCACACCCGTCCCTTGTTATTTTATATACTGCTTGCAAGTTCAGGAACTATTTCCTTTTACGGAACTTCTTTCTTCCCCTACCGATTCTAAAAATACTCTTGTATTTATTCCATAGTCTTAAACAATTAACTTACTCAATTTTATCTGAATGTGTAGCGCAGTGGTTAGAACACCTGCCTTTCAAACCAAGGGTTTTGAGTTCGATCCCAGGTGGAGGAGGATTTCTTTTTTCTTTTTTTTTTTTTTTTTTTTTTTTTTTTTTTTTTTTTTTTTTTTTTGCTTTTTTGGCATTTTTCTTTTTTTCGGCCTAAACGACACGAAAACACTTAAAAAGGTGGAAAGGCCTCTAATTGTTCTCTGAACAATTAGTTTACTTGTTATTATTAAGGTCTTTCGATATATATGATAAGATATGAATATGAAACTTGCTGAGGTGATAGAACATCAAATGTAGATATGTTGATCGACCATTATTTTCCGTCGTTCGTACTTCCGGTCGCAAACGGAAGTGAATTCAAAAATGTTAAATTTGTAACTTTTTTGTTTTTCAATATTTTTCTCTGGGATTTACAGGGTTAATAGAGAGTCTTCTAAGAGTTCCAAGTCTGTTTTTATCATTTTGATTGATGCATTTGTTGCAAAGATATGTAATACAAAGATAGATTACATGATCAGTACGTACTGGTCCCTGCTGACAAAGCAGGTAACAACATTGTCTTTGTTTGTAAGACTCATTATATTAAATGTATTTTAGAGGAACTTGGATTTAATTCTACAAGTAGTAATCCAACTTATACTCATAGTTCCCTTTCTAAGGAAGAACTTCTTCAAAATCATATGTCAGTTTTGAATATTTTTAATATTCCAAACAACCAAAATGAATTCGAATTACCATATTTATATTGGATTCCGAAACTTCATAAAAATCCTTACAAACAAAGATACATAGCGGGTTCCAGTATATGTTCAACCAAGCCTCTATCTTTACTACTCACTAAGATATTAACAATGGTGAAAGAGAAACTTCAAGAGTACTGTGCAACAATATATTCGAGAAGTGGTGTAAATCAGATGTGGATACTTAAAAATTCCAAGGAACTTTTGGAAAATTTGAAATCACAAGATTTTACCAAAATCAACAGCTTTAAAACTTACGACTTTTCAACTTTATACACAACCATTCCCCACGATAAATTAAAGTCCAGGCTTTTTGATATCATTGACAGCTGCTTTTTCAATAAAAATGGAACTCGTAAATATACTTACCTTGTCATTGGTCATTTGCAAAATTATTTTGTTAAAAAACATTCTGATTGTACACACAAGTACTCTGAAGTTGACATTAAAAAGATGCTTGAGTTTCTGATTGACAATATCTATGTGGTTTTTGGAGACCAGGTCTTCCAACAATCTATTGGAATGCCCATGGGTACCAATTGCGCCCCGTTATTAGCAGACCTTTTTTTGTATTCATATGAAGCAGAATTTGTCCAAAATCTTGTACGAGAAAAGAAGAAAACACTTGCTGTGGTCTTCAACTCGACATTTAGATATATCGACGACGTATTGTCAATTAACAATGGCTATTTCCATTCTTATGTCGATACGATATATCCTGGTGAACTTGAGATAAAAGATACCACAGAGTCTGAAACATCTGTTTCATATTTGGATATTTTACTTGAAAAAG
Organism: Saccostrea echinata; assembly: GCF_033153115.1. Taxonomy (NCBI): domain Eukaryota; kingdom Metazoa; phylum Mollusca; class Bivalvia; order Ostreida; family Ostreidae; genus Saccostrea; species Saccostrea echinata. The sequence continues at coordinate 68,352,928 of NW_026889803.1, forward strand.
ATGTTAATGGTAATCTAACAACCAAGCTTTATGATAAACGTGATGACTTTAACTTTTCAATCGTCAACTTCCCTTACTTATGCAGCAATATACCTTCATCACCTGCATACGGGGTATATATCTCTCAGTTGATTCGATACGCAAGAGCATGCTCTACGTATGTACAATTTCTAAAACGAGGTAAATTATTGACAAATAAGTTGATGAAACAAGAATATCAGCTGTCTCGTTTAAAGTCATCATTTCGTAAGTTCTATGGTCGATACAATGACCTTGTCAGCAAATACAATTTATCATTGAGTCAAATGCTGACTGACGTTTTTCATACTAATTGTGAGGCCATTATTTACACACTGAATTGTCGACGGATTTTCCCGTGATTTCCCGATCATGACAAGGAGCACACGGCGGAAGTGACCGGTCGGCAGGGGATGCTCACTCCTCCATGGCACCTGATCCCACCTCTGATGTTTGGAGGTCCGTGTTTGCTCTGCTCCTATTTTGTATTGTTTAATGGACTTTTGAGCTTGAATACTGTTCGTTATCTCCATATCTTTCATATGACCGCATTTATTGCAAAGATATGACCGATCCAAACTTTCTCGTATTGTTGCGGTTCGAATCCTGCTGGGGCGGGAGATTGTTTCTCTCTTTTTTCAGTTGTAAATGATATTTTTCTCTGTGAAGACATGTGTGATAGTTTTTGCTTATTTTTTAAAGCTTTTTTTAACAGAGATTCTACAGAAATCCTTTAATAATCATGATCTATGTTGAAAGACTGTGTTACATAAACGCAAACAAAAAATACCTTCAATAAAGTATTAAATGAAGTGAGGTAGCACAGCGATCTGGAGAAAAGTTCGGTCGGAAGATCATTTGTTTCCCTAGCAACAAGAAACGCATCTAGTTATTATTATTATTATTAACATCAGTGTATAGGACTACATGTACTAGGCCGGACAACATGACCACTCTTGCTCACATGACCACTCTTGCTCGTTTTGATAATCATCCCATCCTTTTGTGAGAAGCATTTTGTCATGGATGAAGTACATTTCAGCTGTGATGTTTATTTATTATTGTTATCGTCAACACTCTTTTGATTTTGATGCGATTTTTTCATAAAACAGATTCTAATATATAAACCATACCCGAACTGAAATCAGAGAAAATGGAACCAAACCGAACCGCACAATTTGGATGGCAATTTTTGGTTATTTCAGGAAACTGTGACAGCAATATTCTAACCTTGACCTTCCCTATGACTCTGACTCCACTATTTCTCATTTTGTATTTATTTTAGTTTCGCAAAACTGGTTAAGGATAATTTTATCAAACTTTATACAAAGATCATGATGATACAAATTGATGAGAGCTATTCAACTGTGTCAAAATTATCTGACCTTGACCTTCCCTATGACTTTGACCTCACTATTGGTTTTTTTTTGCATTTAGAACAGTTTAGAAAAACAATTATGTGATTAATTAAATATTCTGTGGTTCATGTCAAAATAAAATGGCTTACGCAAAATAAATTGTGTATCACTACTTCAGCAGATTTTTTTCCACAAGAATGGAAGACAAAGACAAGTAATTCATTAGATGAATTTTTTTATTTCATTAAATTAGAGCAATTTCAAAGAAGACAGAGATATATTTTATGCAACTGTGCCAGGACAAATTCATAATGGGGCAAAAATAATTTGCAAGTGACATACTTAGTGTATTAGGGCAAAAAAAGAAAATGTAGTAAAAAAATAACACTGTTTATAGTATTAATCTGAAAAAAGGAAGCCATTCATTTGTTATCTATGCATAAAAGTCTGATTCTAAACACCATATCTCTGCATGAATTATGAAGATAACGAACAGTATTCAATCTCAAAAGTCCAATGAAATGATACAAATTTGCAGCAGAGCAAACACAGACCTCAAAATTTAGAGGTGGGATCAGGTGCTATGCATAAAATTGTTGATATATGTATCACTTTTACTCACTTGTATTTTTCATCTCGGGAATGATTTATATCCCTATATATATCATTTTCTAAGTTTGAAAAATTAACTGCAGTATGTATCAGTTGCAGACACATTGGTTAGAATGAGCTGTTATTTTCATATTTATGTTTTTTGCAGTGACCTGTTGATTTGTCCAGTATGACCTAATTATAGACCTGACCATGAGGTGTAGACTGCGGTACCGCTCGGGCTGGACTGCCTTCCTGTTTCTTTTTACCATCGCTGGCGTGATTTTAACCTATAATCAGATGAATGATGATAAGAAATCTAGTATCAAAGATAGCGTGGACAGACAAGGACCTAATGTTGTCGAGATGCGGCAAAAAGTCAAACAGCCTGTACACCCAAAACAGCAGAACTTATTCAATGAAGTGCCTTTGATGGAGGAGGATAAGACTGTCCGATTAAGGCGACTCCTCTCTGATTTATATCCAGACAACTGGGGCACGGCTCAAGACGCTGATGAAATGGCCTACAACATTAAGATCCAGTTGTCTGATTTAGGTTACGAGAGTGGACTGACATGTAAAGACGTGGATAACCTCAGAATCTCACAAGCGATCAAAGTGGGTGCGAAAAAGTATGTCGATCGTGCAATACTCCATCCACACAATACTGAGGTTGTGATAAAGAGTCAGGGGAATGACCAGGAGACTAAGATCAAATGTATGAAGAAAGTTTATGATGCAGATAAATGTCATAATATGGGGAACTATCACCTTATGAGGGAGATAATCCTGCTATCCGTCCTTAAACATCCAGGCATCGTAAATTTCCTTGGTTTCTGTATCCGTGGAGATAGTATAAACTATGATATCAAGAAGAAAGGTTTATTGCTGGTACTGGAGGCGGGGACCCCCATCACCCCCGGCATTTTGTCCTACACCCAGTGGGAAACGCGCTTAAAGGTGAGATGTTTGTCTTGTTTTTCTTTTTTTAAGAGAAGCAAATTAGTCTAAAGATCTAGATATTTTCATAAATGTTTACATAAATGTGTTCAAAGAATATGATGTCTGGAATTCTAGTACATTGTAAAAACAATTGATTGGAGATAAAAGGGACGAATATAAAATATCAGAAGCTATAAAGTATTTTTTTTATACAGTATGCCATTGAGTTGGGTGAACTATTGAAGTATTTAGAAGAAAGCCCACTGGGGAGTGTAGAGCTACTGGGGATAAAGATGGACGATTTTGTGACGGCAAAAGGGAACCATCTTAAACTGGTGGACCTAGACGATGTCAGCTTAGAGGAGAAGACCTGTCAGTCTGAAGCAGATTGCAAAATCCCAACAGCATCACTAGCAAGTACGAAATTCTCATCCTAAACTTTTATATGATAGATACTAGTCTATTAAGTCTTAGAGGTTGTATGTTTAATTTGAATATTTGTTGAGGTGAGCTCTGTAATCTCTGATTACCTATGTTTTGTATTTTCTTTAGATTTTTTTTCATTATTGATATGTTTCTGGTTTCCGTATTTGTAGACATGGCCTGTGAGAATGGGAGGTGTAAGGATTGGAATGCCAAAAACAATCTACAGAGGGTGGGGGCCTCGCTGTTCCATCAGCTGTTAAGTAATCCTCCCCCACAGATATCTCGTGGAATTAATGAACTAAAACAGAATATTCTCCTACTAAATATAACAGCCAATCAGATCATCAGGAAACTGAAAGGCATGCAATCAGAAACAGGTCAGCTGTCAGTGTGTTTAATATATTTCTTACAATGAATAATTTTCTCAATGTCAAACATAACCTAATAATTTCCATAAGTAATTTAAAATACTGAATACATCGTTAATTTTGTTTGTGTTATTTTTGCCCTTTCCTACTTACAAAGAATTCAGATTCTGTTTGTGATGTATATTGTATGAGTATAATAATAGATATTGCATCTTGGGATGCAGACTACTACTGGTGCTTTGAGTGATGTATGTGAACTTAAACATCAAGTAAAGTTATATTGAAACACATCCATTATCATCTTAATGTGAGTGCTATGTTAAGTGTAACAATTTGAGAAATAATAGTGTATTTTCAGATTCTGGTGTTCAAGGCCCACAAAACAACTTCCAAGATAATTTTGGTTAGTTCTGGAAAGGTTTTTTTGTATAATGTTCTCTCTGATAGTCCTAATTATGCTTTACTCTTTTATTATCATTTTGGAAAAAATTCCCATTTTTTGAAAGGAAATTCCACAGAAAATTAATCTTTGATGGATCTCAAAAAATAAATTTTGTTTTAACAACAACAACAAAAACTTTGTATGCACAATTAAAAAAAATCATTCCATCAAAATCCATGATTTGATTAATTTTTAAGGTCATCCAGGAGTAGGTCAAGATTCCAGACAGGGTCAAGGTCATGCTAAAGTTGAGATGGTACAACAAAGAATTGTGTCAAGAAATGAAGATCAACATCGCCAGGAGGAAATCAACTCATATCGTGTGCTACCAGAGAAGAAGTACACGAGTGTAAGTCTACAAAGAAATGTGTAAAAAGGGGTAAAACTGGGAATAGAATCTCATGCTAAACAGATGTGTGAAGGGGTAAAACTGGGAATAGAATCTCATGCTAAACAGATGTGTGAAGGGGTAAAACTGGGAATAGAAACTCATGCTAAACAGATGTGTGAAAGGGTAAAACTGGGAATAGAAACTCAAGCTAAACAGATGTGTGAAAGGGGTAAAACTGAGAATAGAAACACATGCTAAACAGATGTGTGAAAGGGGTAAAACTGGGAATAGAATCTCATGCTAAACAGATGTGTGAAAGGGGTAAAACTGGGAGTAGAATCTCATGCTAAACAGATGTGTGGAAGGGGTAAAACTGGGAATAGAAACTCATGCTAAACAAATGTGTGAAGGGGTAAAACTGGGAATAGAAACTCATGCTAAACAGATGACTGTAAAGTTAATAGCTTCAGAAACTGCTTCTCAGGTGACCATCAATGGCCCTTAGGTCTCTAATTCACATGAAAGCAAATTTTGTTCTGTTGAATTTTAACTGATGCATTAGAGGAATTGTTTGTTAAAAGTAAGAGGACTAGAAAAGTACTTTAAATATTTTCCAAGGGCAAGAAAATGTGGTAGCAATTAAGCCACATCATTGTATCTGTGTATTTGTGTGTTACTGTATGTAATTGAGGATCAGTGTGTCTGTGTATTTAATTGGTACTGTAATTTTTGTTATTTGATACTGTGTTTTACAGAGTGGAGATTACAGGCGAATCGAGCAGTCTAATTTCCCGGGACAGTACGATTACACATGTCAATCATCACGAGTCATGTGGGGGTGTGTCCTCACCGTTCATAGTCTGACCGAGGCCAAGAATTACTGCAACAATGACCCCCAATGCAAGGCTTTTGTTCTATTTACATCCAATCCAGATGGAGATTGTAAGTCTTATGTGAAGAGAGATCAATCTAAAATTCTGCTTCAAGTAATTTTAATATAGTAATCATAGATTTCAGTAATTGTATAATTGTACATTTCAATAATTTATATTATTGTACATTTCAGTATTTTTTTAAACTGTACATTTCAGTAACCTTATATAATTGTACATAAACAGACCTGCCTACTCTCCTGATTTGTTTGACATTTTTACAATATTTGATTCCCTAAATACAATTTAAATGATGAATCTCCTGATTTTTGGATTTTCTTCAATTTCTGTTTTAAAAATTTATTTATAAAAATGCTTTTAATATTGATCCTATACAACATACAGTTCTGAGGCATTTAAATTACAATGACTAGATACCAAACTACTAGTATGCACACACAAACATCAAGGTTTGACAGACAAAAGTAATGAAGGAAATATTATAGACTTTTGTTTGTCCATAGTGTCCTCATTTCAGAATTAAATTTTATCGCATGCATGTGAAAACAATGAATAAATTGGTTTTATGTGAAATCCCTGAAATTTTTGCATTCAACATACAAAATCTGCTGCATAAAGTCAAATCTTACAGAGAGATTGATAGAAAACTATGAAAAACATCTGTTTTTAAGTAAGCTTCTGATGTTAGTAAACGGTGCATTTCCGAGACAAAATTTTTGTTGCATATAATATTTAAAAGTTGCTCATGTTTGTATTTAAGGAAAAAAAAAGATTGTCTTAACTGAAATATTGCGAGCTGGAAAAAAACTCTGTTTGAACTTCAGCTTTGATGACGATGGTAGCCAAGAATTCTGGGACAGGTAAACCTCAACCCAATGTTGGAGCCACACTTTTTATCAGGACGGGCTCAGGGAGTGCTGGGCAGAATCTTCCACAGAACTTTGTACCCAAGAAGACAACTCCATCATCTGAAACCTCTGTGGCTGAATGTCGCGTGAGAACGTGGAACACAAACTCCGAAGCCAGGATCACGAGAGAGAGGCGATTAATGACTCATTTAGGACTCAAAGGTAAAACAGCAGCTTCTGTATTATGTATTTAATATACTTTATTGTTAGGATTCCTATTGTGAGTTTCTGAAGCTTCTTAATAATGCATTTTGACATTACAAGCAATTATCAACTGATATTGCTCATGAATTTAATTTATGGCTTTTTTTAGACATTTGTAGTTTACAGTTGACAAAATTATTGCATTTTAGCATCTTTTGAGTAGGTATATCAGAAGACAACTGGAAACTGAAAGTAAAGATGTCTCGCATCGTTAAGCATGCAGGGCTAGACAAGTTTTCTCTGTCTTCAACTGTCGGAGGACGGTTTGAGGTTGAACTCGCAAATCTGGAGAATACAATGAGGAAGGCAGTTTTTCTGTATGAGAAGGGACCCTCACAATACCACATTGCTCATCTTTTACAGTACCACCTAGACAGAATCCTGGGGGTAGGCACCAAAATACATGTATTTTTTTTTTTTTAACCTTGAGGATACTTCTCAGGTTCATATTTGATATGCCACCTTATGAGATTAGTGTGATGTATTGATATCTTTTTTAAACTTCAAAATGAGAAGAAATTTACCAGAATAAACTTTTCCTCCTCCTATCCCCATTTCCAAAAAAACAAATGTGCCTGCAGCTAGAGCAGGGTACAAATGTATTTACAAAGTTTATAGTGTTTGTATTTGTACAGTTTTCTAGATATACCAGACTCCTCCTACAGTCGTGTGGTTCCTGACAACATTTGATTCTGTTTTGTAGATATACCAGACTCCCCCTACAGTTGTGTGGTTCCCTGGCAACATTTGATTCTGTTTTGTAGATATATCAGACCCCCCCCCCCCCCTACAGTTGTGTGGTTTCTGACAACATTTGATTCTGTTTTGTAGATATACCAGACTCCCCCTACAGTCGTGTGGTTCCTGACAACATTTGATTCTGTTTTGTAGATATACCAGACTCCCCTTACAGTTTTGTGGTTCCCTGACAACATCTGATTCTGTTTTGTAGATATATCAGACTCCCCCTACAGTCGTGTGGTCCCTGACAGTGGGGGATGTTGCTGATGTTGAAGGAGACAAGGTTTGGACTGAGACTCTAGGACCACTGCTGGGAAACAAGGATGACATTAAAGGTAAGGACATTTTATTCCATTATGTCTACTACAAGGCTAAAGCTGGAATGGGTTTATCAATTATTTTTACTTTGTATTTCCCATGATAGGTTTCTACTCTGACCATCATAAAAAGTTCACAATATCTGTGTTCAGTATTTCTGGTAACATATATTTTGCTATGTGTGAGATTTGTTAACAATGTTATATCTGTATTGATAAGTATGCTGGCTATCAATCTTTTTTGATGTATTGATTTATATTGTTGTTTTGTTATTGATTTAAAAAAACACAGCCTTTTTTCAGATTTTCATGAAGATGAGATGTGAATCTCTGGAATCCATTGAAGATTGAGCTCACTACAAGCTTTAACATTTATGCACTTTCTGAAGGAAATATCAGAAAACTTTATTTGTTTCAGAGCCAGTAACCAAAGTAACGTAATTATTTATTTTCCTTGTCAACAGGTTTACTCTCTATTCCTGTCCCACCTGACTTAAAACCAGAAAACCTCACCTTGGTTAACAAAACAAATGTTGTCAACTCAGTGACAATGTTTAACAAATCCGAAAAATTACAGCTAGAGCAGCTGTTTCTGAGGACATTGAGCAAATCTGATCCAAGCAGGTTAATCAGTCACAAAGGTGAGACTAATGTCCGATACAAAGACATGGTCAAACAAGGGTTAGGCTAAAGTCTCAAACAACACCTAATGGTCAGCAAGGGTTAGGCTAATGTCCCATAGACTCATGGTCAACAAGGGTTTGGCTAATGTTCCAAACAACAGTGTATGGTTAACAAGGGTTAGGCTAATGTCCCTAACAACAGTTAATGGTTAACAAGGGTTAGGCTAATGTCTCAAACAGAAGGTAATAGTCAACAAGGGTTAGACTAATGTCTCAAACAATAGCTAATGGTTAACATGGGTTAATTTAATGTCCCAAACAACAGGTAATAGTCAACAAGGGTTAGGCTAATGTCCCAAATAACTGCTAATGGTCAACAAGGGTTAGGCTATTGTCCTGTCCATGTGAAACCTTTGTTCTGCATGGGGATGACTGAAGTCAAAGAACCACTTATTCTGATTTTAACATGCATGTCAATCAAATATTCTATACTGACATATTCATATCTGTATTCAGTTGATGTTTAGATCATATTTGTTTTACTGATGACCATAATTGCTGAAATCAATGCCTTTAGAAATTAATAGACTGGAAATATAATTACCATGAGTTGCAGTAGACCAATTTGTGGACTCTAGGGAAATGTTAATTTTACTTACAATTATTGTACTATAATCCCATTGATTTTGATCGGTGTGGAAGTTTTGAATCAGAGGAAGGGGGGGGGGGGGGGGGCTATGCTGACCAGATGATGATGATTGTAATGATTGGGATTAAAGTACAGAGGAATTTCACATAGGTAAAGTTCTTTTAATTTGGATTATGATGTAAAAATCAAGATTTCGGAAACGGGTCTATAAAAAATTTTGGAACTTAAAATGTAGCTCCTGGGAGTAGATGACTCAGTATGGTGTAGCATGTAGAAAACTGAATTTACTTCACATATACCTGTATATATGCATGGCTTATTTCTGTATAGCTTGAAATTTCACAGTGCTTTAATTTTTACAGAAGATTTAAATATCATGACAAACAATGTCTTCTTATATGAGTAATGTTTACAGTGCCTGGGAAGGTCAAGCAACAGGTGGGGCCAATGGCCCCACTGTTCATAAAATGATGGGGCCATTTTGAAATTTAAGGGGCGGAGGGGAAATATATTGGGGCCATTCTAAAATAAATCATAGTATGATGCTATTGGATAATGCATATATCTCTGACAACAAAATTTAGGAAAATTAAAAAGAAAAATGTGATAAGAATTGACAAGTCATATGACATTGACTAATGCAAATGATTTTTCCGTTTCTAAGAACTTCAGTCAATCGTCATCTAGATTCTAACCAACTAGTATTTAGAAAAATTATATTTAAACCAAAAGCACCATTTTTTTAAAGATGCCGATTTAGAGATCACGTGACAGGCTAAAATAAGTGGACTTCGTTGAAAAGGTTTTTCATTGTAAGGTAAATTTTCCATGTGAGTGACTTTCGTAAAGCTGTGGTCAACCATCGAAAACGATTTGACAGTTACGAATAGAACGACATTAAAAAAAAACTGTTTCTTTGGCAGTGGATGTCAATATGCCGAATGATGGTTCCAATTTTATTATATAATACATCACAGATTCCATCTAACTTCGATGAAGAATACAGATAGCGCGGACTGCGATGACCTTACAAAGTAATAAAACATGGATACCCGCATTTTGCGGGGCACGCCGCATGGCGCTGTATTATTTCATTGCTCTATTTTTCGACAGTATGCACATATGGCGCATGGCGCAGCCCCTTCCCAGGCCCTGTGTTTAACCACACGTATATAAGTGAAATATCAAGGCATAACACATATGATTTAGAAAGTAAAAGAAAAATCCAAGTATAAAACACTGTGACTTTTTAATTATTATTTGGGGCTGAACAATTCATTAATGGTTGTGTGATCTTTCAGAGCATGGGGAAGCTTTGGATTTTGGACTTCAAATTTCTGCTTTTCAAGTTGATTTTTGCTTTCAGAGTATGATGGAGCATTACAGAATACAGGGACATTAAATTGTCTAACAGCATGGGCAAATCAGTGCACAAAACAAGGGTGATATGTCTAACAATGGGCCTTATGCATGACTTTATTGACTAATGCATGACCTTCATTCCCTATGTATAGGTATACTGACAACCTCGGTCCCACGAGTCATACGCGAAGGTCAGTTACAGATACATCGACTAAGCAGCATGACTAGGGAAGTCGAAGCATTCAGTCGTCTCCAGAAAATGCAGTTAGAATATGTGTTCCTTTGGTTTGTTGCAAAAGTTGGTTTTGCAGAGGATGTCCATTATGGTTACAAAGGTCAGTATGGGGTCAACACTAAAGTACACATGTACCTCTATTGATACAAAGGTCAGTATGGGGTCAACACTACAGTAAACACACATTTCTATTGATACAAAGGTCAGTCTGGGGTCAACACCACAGTAAACACACACCTCTATTGATACAAAAGTCCGTCTGGGGTCAACACCACAGTAAACACACACCTCTATTGATACAAAAGTCAGTCTGGGGTCAACACCACAGAAAACACACACCTCTATTGATACAAAAGTCTGTCTGGGGTCAACACCACAGTAAACACACACATCTATTGATACAAAGGTCAGTTGGGGGTCAACACCAAGTAAACACACACTTCTATTGATACAAAGGTCAGTATGGGGTCAACACCACAGTAAACACACACCCCTATTGATAAAAGGTCAGTCAGACAGTCTGGGGTCACCACCACAGTAAACACACACCTCTATTGATACAAAAGTCAGTATGGGGTCAACACCACAGTAAACACACACCTCTATTGATACAAAGGTCACTATGGGGTCAACACCACAGTAACACATCAATATTGATACAGAAGTCATATTGAGCAATATCTCGGCAAACATGTACCTCTATCATGTCTGTTTAAACAAAGGTCATTATGGGGTTAACACCACAGTAAACACACACCTATTTGTTCAGATTTCAGTGTGGGATCACTACCACAGTCAACATTTACCTCTATTGATACACTAAAGACAAACTGATTGTTCATTCATTTTTGTATATGAATGGATGACATAGAACTCCCAACTTCCCATTGGGGATATGCTTTCAATGTACCCCATTTCATGCAACATGCCAAGGTGTCTGTAACTCTTGATAAATGTACAGGTGACGTGGGTATGAATGATCATAACCATGGAATGGTAATAGTAATTATGTAGCTGGTATGCATGCTGTTTTTAAGCATTTCTGAATTAATGGCTGAGATATAATGGCTGAGATACCTACAAAACCTAGAGCCTCCTTAGTGATGTGAGATACTAATATTCTGTTGAGTATGATATTTATTCTGAGTGAATCTTTGTTCTGGAAATATGCAATCAGATAGAACATTTAGATTTTTAAAAAATTACCCAATTGTATACACAGATTAAAAGTTCTGTATATTACAACAAGTGCTATGGACAGTTTGCTTAGGTATTTCCAGCTTTTATAAATTATTATTATTTCTTCTTTGTTCAATAATATCAGTCCCATACAGTATTTGATTTGTAAATCTGTAATTTTGTCTTTTGTAGGACATCTAATCCACAGTATGTGATTTGTAAATCTGTAATTTTGTCATTTGTAGGACATCTGATCCACTTTGGGGCTGATGGGGCATTCCAGGACCTGAATGTTAATCTGTTGGGTTATTTCAACAATTGTCAGTTTCCTAATGTTGTGTATAAAGCTCTCAGCTGCTTCAAGTGTTCTTCAAAGGGATCTCAGATCTGTTCCCTGGGGCAAGAGGTAATTAATCTCCAAACACCTCCCCATCTGCCTAGTGTTGCAGTATAGGAACTTCACCTTGAAACTTGTTGGCTCTTATGAGTACATTTACAGAATAAGAAGTGTATTTCTTAAGAATTCCTGGGGGAAAAAATGCTGAGCCCTGAACAAATTTCTAAGTCATGAGCCAGTAAACTACCTGAAATTTCATACATGGCCTAACTTACTATTTTCACATTTTCTTTACTTTCCTTATCTGAATCATAAATAATTAGTGTTTCACAAATAAATTTGAAGTTTCCCTCTCTCCATTATTATTGCCTTTAACATTTCCAGAGATAAGACAAATGATATGTTAATGATTCAACCTTTGAGTATTTTATGCTGTAGCCTCAGATTTAACTTTTGGCAGGTTTGCCCTCACCCTGGAAATTTAAAAACTGGGCTACTTTGCGAAATGATTATAACTTTTAAGAAGCAAAATGTTTTATTTCAAATTCAAAACTGGGCAAAGTCATTTTCATTCATTAGGGTGAATGTTACACAAGGGGAAAATTTCCCATGCAGTGCACAGTAATTAATCAGGGAGGAGTAGGGAAGTTTAGGTGTAACATTGTTGACACGTCATGCACGAGTGATCTTTTGTAGTGGTACAGGATCAGTAGAAAGATGGTTTATGTCACAGTCAGGTTTTTTTTTAAATAATTTTTTTTCCAGGCAATGCAAAGGATTTTGAGCCATGGCTACACCAATCGAGACATCAAAATCCAAAACTTGACACCAAATGAGTTGACAACCATCATTAATGACGCTGCTACATCAGTTCTGAGCATTGTGGACACTTGTATCAAGAATTTTGGTCGTGATCAAGTCCTGTACTAATTCATGTTTACTTAGTGCAGAAGAACCATGCAAATATGTGGAAACAAGATAAAAGTGACCCTTTGTGCATTATATGCATTACATTGATTGGGGGGAAAAAGTCACCTACTGAATATGCATAATGTTTTGTTAACTCACTTGTTTAAAGACAAGTTTTTTTCTCGGTAAAAATCCAAGAATCTAGTGCAGTGGATTGCACCTAATGTGGTATTTGTTATAATGATATATCTGTTAATCTGATAACCGGTCATAGTCATTAAAATTGCATTGTTCTATTTATGTTGTTTCTAGAAACTTTTTACATCTGGAGAATAATTTAATTTGAATTTTGTTTTGAGTAAATAATTGGTAAAAACTGATTATTATTTATCTGTAGTAGTGAAGTATTATATAATTAGTATCTTATGTAAGTATATTATATTATCAGTATATTATATCATCAGTATATTATATTATCAGATCATTATATTATAAGTATAACTGAAATTCTTAATGTACATTTATCTTGTATATCTATTAGCAATATGATTATGTAATGTGTGTATTTACAGACTAGAAGTTATAATACAATATAGAGATCAATCATGTAAGAATTCTGAAAAATATAGTCATATACATATACATGTCTGTATTGCACAGAAGTAGAGTTATAATCAGATGTTGAACAGTAGATAAAGTCATGTACTAAGTTATTGTCCTTTACAGCTCCAAACTCTCAAAAAGCTGTTGTATAGTGTATCTCTTGTGTATTGTTATTAGACAGTTCAACTTTTCTGTAGTGAACTCATTTATTACAAATTCCTTGCTTACTTTGAAGTTATACAAAGCAGAAGAAATCCTATTCAGTGTACCAAAGCATTTTTTTTAATCTGTTTCCAAAGTTTCATTTTTTCTTTGACTGTATAGGAATCTGGTTAAATTTTCATTCCAGTTTTGCTGACTGTTAATGACTGGCTGTAATAGAAGTCTCAATACTTAATCTGTTGTCAAACTTGTAGACAAATTTGAATGTATATATACTAGTATTTCAAAGTGTGGAAATAATACAGGGAGACTGTGTTTATTTACATTCTGTAACGTGTTTCTTTTTTTTTTTAGAATTAAGATTAGGTGTATGGCTGTATAGTTGTTAGTAGAGTATATGTAGGTATATATAGTTGTACAATGTGTCAGCTGTAGATGTATTAGATGTAAATTAATTTACAATGTATATCAAATATTGTGTGTATATTTCTTACTGTACATTTTATTTTTTATGGGTGGGTTGTAACTTGTATCTGTGATATAAACATTTATGTCGCAATGAAAGGTCAGTTTATTTTTATCATTTACACTGAAATTGAAATCCTGTGATATCATATCACTGTTACATTTCCACTTTATAACTTATTGCCCCTAACTTTGTACACATTCATTAAATTTTTTCTGATGACAAAAAGGTGGACACCACATTGCACACTTTCATGTTTATCATTGGATGAATGATTTTTGTTAATTTAAGGGATTGAATATATCACATGATCTGATATGTAGGCTACCATTGCTGTAAGAAAGGTTCCTATGGTAACACTTTTTAAATTTAACAATTCAATAACATGAAAGATATCACTTGATACGGAAGTGTGATATCATCCTCTATTTTGATTTTTTTTTTTTTTTGGAATGTGTTCAGTGTATTTTGTCTGTTCATATATTATGAACAATGCATATCACTGTATTATGTATTTGTCTTTTGTTGAGTAAAATTGCAACCTCCCTCCAACCCCCAAAAATACGAACTTAAAAAAACTGGCTATAGTTTCCTTATCCTTCCTTTGTGTATACTAGTTTTGATAGTACAACCTCACTGTTATGGCACCCAACAACAATGCAAGCCTGTGTTGTAACAGTAGTTTTCATTGTAGCATCCCTACAAAATGCAAACCTGTGGCTCCAATTTACTTTTTTTTTAACCTTAATTTTTTCTCATTTTTGTAATCATGTTAATATTTAAGGCTTTATTTTAGTTTGTAGGACATAAATATATTAAGCAGATAGAGAAAAAATTGTTTTGTTCTGTTTGAAAGTATTCTAAGAGGAATTTTTTCACACACCCCATTTTGTTATCTATAATTTACATATTCATAGATTTGTTTAAATCCATTAAGATTAAAGAATTGTATTATTGTTTGTATGCTCTTGCAAATTAAACCACATGTTAAAAGTACAATTTTTTAATTTCTATTTAGAAAGTTTTCATGGCTTTCAATTTTCATTCAGAACTATAATATTATTGAAATGTCCCCAAAAAGGCACCTGCAAATTAGCGATTCTTAGAAATGGACAGGAGAATAGATTTACACCAAAATTGTTTTGTCTTGGGACATAAAAACCATTCAACTGTGACAAGTCACAGATCTATAAGAACAAAAGCCATTGTTGCCCGCAGAATGACCTTGGTGTTATATTAATAACCTTGACATAAAAGGTACCAAGGTCACTTTCTAAGTCTGTCACCCATGAATCTCAAGTTATAATTGATTTCAAGTGGAATTTGTTGTGTGAAAGTTTTGCCATAAAAACAAAACATTATACCTTCTATCTATCTATCTATTCATAGATTCTAGTGTATATACCATCAATGTTAGAAAACTGTTCAGTATATGCTTGAAAGACATTGTATCCTGCATGATACTGAAATTGTTATATGTGTGGTTATATTTGTTTTTGTTTTTTTTTATGTTAATCATGTCCTGGTTGTTCTTTTTTTTGTTATAATTTAGAATTGAATTGTATCAATCCCTTCATTGCTGTATAAGTCTAAGAAGTATTTTTTAAATTTTTTTTTCTTGCAATATTTGGATACTGCCTTCAGTTTGCAATTTCTAAGATCCATGTTGAGTCAAACTTGATCAAAGTGCACCATTGAAAAGTTCAATGGAAAACAGAATTGTATACACTTCAAAATGAGTTTATAGTGCTGCTTTGTGGTTAAATACAGTGTTATTTGGTAAAAATAAAAACTGTGTAATACAGGGAAAAAAGCTAAGCTCATTGGAACCATTTTCCTTTTGTTGATTGGACACAGAGCTTGTTTATTAAACAATAAAGGTACTACATGAAAAGTATGAAAATTTGGTATGTAATGTTTGATTTTTTAATATTTTTACACTGAAGCATAGGAAGTTAAAGCAAATATGTGTTATCAATTTTTTTGTAATTTTGAATTTTCTGCAAGAGACTTTCATAAGTCAATCTTTACTAATGAAGGGTGATATATTGATGATGTTAGTAAACAGTTATAAAGAAAAAAAGAATGTATTTACAAACCAAATTTTTATGGACTTTTTCAGACAAAATATTTATCAATAAAAAGCAATGACCAAAGGCAATAGAAACAGGTTGTGTTTGAAGTAATGTTTCCAAAAATCAAATTTTTCCTCCCAACACAAACTTTTTTTAATTTCCCTTTTACAATAGAGCATGTATTTATCTAATCACATTGTTTGCTGAAGAATATTAGAACTGACATTAAACATTTAAAGGGGCTTGGACACAAATTTGAAGTTAAAATTTTCAACAATTTTCAGATTAATATATTGACTTATATGTTGCTAGAGCATTTCACACCGAATACTGTATTTAAAAAAAACATGTTTAGAAACGTCTTTTATCTGGAAATTATTAAAACTACAAATTTTGGGACAGTTTTATTAACTCATATCTTGCACTTTCACAAAGTAAACTTCATTCTTAATACTTAAAAAAAGTAGAAATTTGTTGTTATGGTGAAAAATATTAAAACTATAATCCAGAAAATTCAGAGTAGATATGCGAGAAATCAAAACCAACTCACCAGTATTGTAAGTTGGTGCTCATTGATATGTGCAGAATAAATTGAACACACCCGGAAAAGTGTAAATATTAACAATAGCAGAACCCGTGCCCTGTTTACAAACACAGATGTCTTGATCTTATGAAGAATGTGACTCATTGAATTCTTTGAATATTCATTTAAGTTCAATTCAGTTAACTTAAGTTATTTTTGTAATAAAAGAAGTAATTTATAATTGTAAACAAAACGGCATTGCAACTATGTCCAGGCCCCTTTAACCTGACATTCCCCTTGTTTTAAAAAGACATATATATACTCTTTAGACAAGAGGAAATTTTTTTTTCTAAGAAAACATTTTTAAGCATTCAGTGCCTGTGAAGATGTTATATTTTTGTATCTTGACTGCACAATTGTAATAGCTCATGGGCCTTTTAGCTCACCTGATCCTTATGACCCTTAGGCATCGTACCATCAGCTTTAACTCAAGTTTGGGTATTTTATCTTGTACATCTTTGCACAGTTGAATTGTTTTTGAATCATTTATCTACTTCACACTTATAGGCATGGACACATAATGTCTTGCACCTGTGTTCATTTTTTTTTATTTGACTTGGCCCTAAAGAACATCAACTTACTAGATTTATTTAGATAAGTGTTTATTATGTACTATTTATATATTTATGTTGTTAGTTAACTCTGAATTATGCACACTATATACTGTTGGTTATCCATCTTTACACTTTCCAGCTTGTTAATAAATAATAAAGATAACTATAGAACAAGGCTGTGTCTTTAGTTGCAATATTCTTATAAAGGATTGCAATTTAAAACTTTATACAAGAGTGAGTCAAAGAAGATGTTTCAAGTTAATTGTGAGAACACTGAAACATAATGAGTTTCACACAGAAAATAAGACTGATAGATATCTGGCCTGATTTACTTAAACTGTGTTTACATGAACTGATATCTGGTCTGATTTACTTATACTGTGTCTACATGAACTGATATCTGACCCTGATTTACTTATACTAGGTCTACGTGAACTGATATCTGGTCTGATTTACTTATACTGTGTCTACATGAACTGATATCTGGTCCTGGTTAACTTATACTGTGTCTACATGAAATTATATCTGGCCCTGATTTACTTATACTGTGTCTACATGAACTGATATCTGGCCCTGATTTACTTATACTGTGTCTACATGAAATTATATCTGGCCCTGATTTACTTATACTGTGTCTACATGAACTGATATCTGGCCCTGATTTACTTATACTGGGTCTACATGAACTGATATCTGGTCCTGGTTTACTTATACTGTGTCTACATGAACTGATATCTGGCCCGATTTACTTATACTGTGTCTACATGAACTGAAAACTGGCCCTGATTTACTTATACTGTGTCTACGTGAACTGATATCTGGTCCTGGTTTACTTATACTGTGTCTACATAAACTGATATCTGGTCCTGGTTTACTTATACTGTGTCTACATGAAATGATATCTGGTCCTGGTTTACTTATACTGTGCCTACATGAACTGATATCTGGTCCTGGTTTACTTATACTGTGTCTACATGAACAGAAAACTGGCCCTGATTTACTTATACTGTGCCTACATGAACTGATATCTGGTCCTGGTTTACTTATACTGTGTCTACATGAACTGATATCTGGTCCTGGTTTACTTATACTGTGCCTACATGAACTGATATCTGGCCTGATTTACTTATACTGTGTCTACATGAACTGATATCTGGTCCTGATTTACTTATACTGTGTCTACATGAACTGATATCTGGTCCTGGTTTACTTATACTGTGTCTACGTGAACTGATATCTGGCCCTGGTTTTCTTATATTGTGTCTACAAGAAATGATATTTATAGCCAGATTTACCTAAAATGTGTCTACGCAAATTGACATAAATGGCCCAGATTTACTTAGTTTCTACACAAGCTGATGCATGTATAATTGTATATACATGTATATTTATAGCCCAGTTTTTCCTATTCTTTGACTACATGAATTTATACATGTATATCTGACCTACCGGTAATTTTTTTTCTAAAACTTTGTTTACACAAACTGATATTGTGTCTACACAAATATACATGTATCATGATATATTACCCACTTCAACCTATTCTTTGTCTACACAAACTGAATCTTTGGCCAGGTTTAATATATACATGTGTCTACACGGCTTAACAAACTATATATATATATATATATATATATATATATATATATATATATATATATATATATATATATATATATATATATATATATATATGGACTCATCATTATGCCAATTATGTATTTTTAAAATAATTTCAATTCTACTGATGGGCCCACGTGGGGCGAAAGCGCTGTGGATTTAAATTTGAGTTTTTCATTTAAATTTGGAATTTATATTTACCAACTTATTACGTGTATAATGTTTTGATAAAACATTTTGACGAACACAAAAATCAATGGTTATGTTTTTACACATGTACCATTGCCATCTTGCTGAATTCTATATTATTCTCTTATTCTGTTTTACATTAATTTTAAATATATCGAAAACTCACAAAGGTGCGTATATTTTCATTTACAAAAGCCGAATTTTTTTTATTAAGTTTACTGCCCCGGCGAATCCTCCTTAATAATGTTATGCTAACTTAAAAAAAGAAGACAAAAACAACAACAAACAAACACAAGCAAAAATTGTATAAAAGAGATCTGTAAGGTGGGTGGTAGATAGGACATCTTTTGGAGATATAAAAGGGGGAAAGGGGGAGGGGCATATTGTTGCTATTTACATACCATGATTGGTCATTGGTAAAGTTTCTTATATGGAAAGGGATATCTAGATAATATATATATATATATATATATATATATATATATATATATATATATATATATATAACTCTGATTTAAGGACTAGGGAGACCAGACCATTATATGTGGCTTAAGGAGACAATATACAGATTTTTTAAATTTGCTTTTTTCTAAAAAGAAATACCAGATCAAAGATCTCTAGAACACCATTTAGTCGACTCTTGCTTTATTTTTTCATAATAAATGTCTCCTAAAAATATATGAAAAAAATGGTCTCCTTAATATTTTATGTTTCTCTCATATGACTTAAGGAGACCAGTGTATATTTTTTATAAATATAACTTGTGGTTTAAGTAGACCATTTTTCTTTCATAGTAATTTCACTTATTATGCATTAATTAACATATTGTTTCCAACCAGAATAGTTGCGGATGGTCATTAGTCAAGGTCAGCAGAAAGATATTTGTGCTAATGTGACTCAACATGATCAGTACAAAACTTTGAATTAAACTAAAGTCATTGCACAAGTGACTTAAATAGAGAGTAGTTGCCCCAGTGGCGCAGTGGTTAGAGCATCTGCTCTAGAGTAGCGAAGTAAGGAGTTGATCCTTACGTCGCAGGTTCAAATCCCACTGTGGGATGGGGAGACCGGTCCTTCAGATGAGACCGTATAAATCGAGGTCCTGTGTCGCAGTAGGTGCTGGCACGAAAAAAATCCCTCGATGCTCAATGGCCGTAAGTGCCGAGTATAGGACAAAATTTGCAGATCTCCACCGGCATGTGGTGGTGTCTCCATATGAGTGAAAAAATCTTGAGAGGAATGTTAAACAACATACAATCAATCAATATATAGAGAGTATAAGCCCAGAGTAGCTTGTTCTGATATCCACATTTAACTCTCAATGCTGTCGCCCACGTGGTGCAGTGGAAAGAGCCTATGCTCTAGAGTCGTGGAGTTAGTTGATCCTTTTGTCACATGTTTGAATCCCACTGTGGGACGTAGAGACTGGTCCTTCGTACAAACAGAAGTCCAGTGTCGCAGTAGATGCTGGCATGAAAAAGATCCCTCACTGCCCATTGGCCCTGAGTGCCGAGCATAGGTCATTTGCAGCTCTCCATCGGCAAGTGTTGGCATCTCCATATGAGTGAAAAATTCTCCAGAGGGACGTTAAACAACAAACAAACTCTCAACGCCCAAAACAGTTTAACCTAAAAGTGAATGCAGACACAGATTATTCTTTAGACCAAGTATAGTATACTCCATATTGTTTTGTTGAGGACAGAAAGTTCACAGTGGACATCAAGTAGCTTTTCCTACTATTTATACCCAGCTTCTTTTAAACCATATAGTCACCGAGTGCATTCGCTTTTCCAACTAATTGATGAAGTTCTGACCTATGCCTATATTTGTTTAAATTCTTTCTGATTTAAGAATACATTTGACCAGTTGAAACCAAGAGTACATGTACTACATAAAATTTCAAGGTTGTGATTAAGATTCAGTAAAAGTCATGCCCCATCCAGTATAGCAATATGTGGATGCCATGTTCAATATGCATATTTGCTATCATTAAACTTGCAGAGACCATGAATCAAAATAATTCAAATGCTTAAAAATCATTTTATTTTTACTGCTAGTCAAAATACAGTCACTCAAGCATATCCTTTGTTAATTTGAAAAAAAAAATGATAGTTTAACATTTATTATTAATACCATACCAAAGCACAAGATAGTGCACTTCTTACATAATCCAATGATTCATGCTGTGATTTTACCAATTTAGATGCTTCTTATTTACAGTTCAGTATACATGATATACCAGTACAATGTGACACTAACCTAGTATCAGTTAAATGGATCATTACTATTCTGTTTTAAAGAAGTTTGCAGGGTAAAAAGTATAATAAAATAGAAATGTTGATACATTTATTGATTGCATATGCTAAAAACTTTTATAAAATATCAAACATTGTATCATAACAGCTTTTACAAATTAATTCAATACATTCAAAGGTACAAAAATCAAATTATTTTCATCCACAGTTTTATCATATTCAGTTGAACAACAGCTACATCTATTATATAAAATGTATGGTAGTTGGCACTGATGGTATATATATCCTGAGCAAAAAAAAAAAACATACCTAATCAAAGAATACAAAGCTCACTTCTATAAATGTTATCTACTAGTAAGGCAAAGTCTCACTCAACAAACACTTTGGTAATGTATATCATCTGGATCCAAAATCTATGCAAGTTGGTCTGGGTTAGATTTAACTGCTCAATAACCCTGAAAATGTATGTTACATCCAGCATCAGAAGCAGGATACATCATCTATGTTTACTGATCACCAAAGAGTATATTGTTACTTTGAATGAACCTTCTCTAAAAAACTGGTCATTAATCCAGAAAATCTAAGTCAAATCAAGGATTGGTACCCTGAAACATTTACATGTACATACATCATCTTTGCAGGTTTGTTCAACATAGAGTTTATAATTACATGAGAATAGGACTGCTCAAAACACTTAATCTTGTGGAGTCCCCCATGTGGCGCAAAGGATAGAGTTTGTAATCTAGAGTCGCAAGTAAGGATTTAATCCTTAAGTCTCAGGTTCAAATCCACTGGGGATGTGGGGACCAGTCCTTCAGATTAGACCATATAAACCGAGGTCCCGCCTAGCAGTTGATGTGGGCACAAAAAAGATCCCTTACTGCTCAAGGCCCCGAGTGCAAAGTATAGGTCAAATTTTGCAGTTCTCCACCAGCAAGTAGTGGCATCTCCATATGGATGAAAAATTCTTGAGAGGGATGTTAAACAACAAACAAACAAAAACAAAAAAACACATGAGGAAAATGTAGATCAGGTCAAGCATCTGAAGTAAATCTGTTAATGTGCTTTAATCCATGCAAGTCTGTCCAGGTAGAGCTTAGGAATGAACCTTGCTCCTTAAATTTTAACTGGGATGACAATGCTAGGTATATAGTAAGAACTCATCTAGACTGTCCAGAAAATCTAAAAAATATTTAGCAATTTCTTACTTGCATGATTTAAAAAAATCTGCAGTCTAACATTATTTCGAAAAAAATTTCAACACATTTTCTAATTTTCAACAAATTCAATGCACGATGAGACGATTTAACATTTCTTAACCACATACACTGTACTTAAAGTGCAATATACATGCATTATACTGTATGTTAAATCTTTACAGTTTTCTTCAAGTACTCTAATAGTATATGAAATATGAAGATTACCAACAGTGATCAAGCTTTAAAGTCCATTCATTTGAAACAATACATAATTAGAGCAGAGCAAACACAGACCTCTAAAAACACCAGGTGCAATGGAGGAGAAAGCATTTCCTGCCATGTGCTCCATGACATGATTGGGCAAATGGAAAAATCCACAAACAATTCAGTGTAAACAATTTTGATGAAAAACATTAGTCAACATTCAACTTAATGATCGATTGAATTTGCTATAACAATTAATTTACACGTAAGTGTACACACATGTATGCATACTAGATGAATTATTTCACAATATCCAAAATTGGACAATAATAGTTTCTAATCTAGCTAGACAACAGGAATTTTTCATTATTACTTAAATTACATGAAACTATTGAAGTCTATGAGATACAAATTATATCTAAAAATTATACACATTTTAACAAGTGTTTACAGTTTAGTGTATTTATTATACACAAATGATGACTTAGTAATTATGACTTACTAGTAAAGTCCACAGATTGACTTCCAGATTTCAGCTCAAAGGCTTGAAGATTTTTTAGTGGCTCTTTCATCATTTTTTTTTTCACTGAATATTTTCATTTTTATTTTCAAGACGCTGTTTTTGTTGAGGTCTTTTAGCTGTTTGATGCAATCCAAGAACTCCAAGGGCAATTTAAGAACTCCTGAATTTCTTTCTTACCTGGAAAAAATAAAAATTTAAAAGTTTAAAATATATTCAACTTACATGAAGAAAACTAGTAAAACTAGTGATAATGTAATAGACCTTTCATATGTTCCAAAGCAGCTACATGTATCTAATTAAAAAATATAAAGTTTGAAGTATTTAGAGTCACCAGCATTCTGAACAAGGGATATGTGTATTTGACAGACAGATGAATGAATAGACTGATCACTATAGAGCACCTTAGTCTTTTTTCAATAATCTTTATATTAGTGAAAATCAAATAGGAACTAGAGTGTTTCAAGGAATGTATATGTCACCTGCTAGGTATCGTCATTAAAGAGGTAAATAAATCTAAGAGTGGTCAGCTATTAATTTAATATTAGCATGGAGGTTCAAGCATTTGCCTGCAAGGAAAAAAAAGATCCAAAAGTAGTTAAAAGACTGGGATAGATACTGGCAGTCAAAGAAAATATAGTTCCCCAGTCCTCAAATGAATAATTTAATTGAAATTATGAGGAATAACTATTTATCATTTTATTAATACACATGTAGGTGCTTCCAACAATCCTCGGAGGAAAGGAATTTCAGACTGTCTTTACTTTAATTGTCACTTTGTCAGTCAACACGATTCATTGTGGAATACTGATCCCAATGTATTTTCATAGTATTTAAATATAAGTTTGTGTGGTAACTGAATTTCATACAGTTTCAAAGTATAGTATCATGAGCTCAAAAACATATATAAATGCTAATTATCAAAACCCTGCCTCTCAAAATTATGGAGATATAAGGTGTGACAAACGGACAGACAGACACCAGGTAAAGTGATCTCTAAGTGTCGTTCTGCTCTGCAGTTGACACAAAAATGAAAGTCAGTCAATTTTTGACCATGTATATCACTTCAGTGATGAAAGGAATGCTGAAGTGGTAAGTCTATCCTAATTATTTGAAAATTGGTCAGAATATAATACATATGCTGTCCAGCCTTAATTTCATTGGCATAAAGCAGCACAAAATACGATTTTATTGGATGGTGCAACTTGTTTTTCTAGGGGGCACTGTTGCAACCCTGGAAAAGAAAACAGGACTGGGGCTTGCCCCTAGGGGGCACTTACTGACCGGAAGTAAGCAAACAACAGAAATAGCAATACACTAGAAATATGTCCATAGGACATGTATGCCCGCCGAGTGTATAGTAATGCAACATGAAATTTTGTGTTAGTGTATGAAGTTTGATGAGAATATCTTGAAAAGTTTCTCTAAAATTGAAATTGAAATCTAAAAAAAATGGATATAGATGATAAATTCTCACCAAATTATGTATAGATGCATAGCCTTAGATATCAATATTTTAAATGGTTTTAAAACCATGCAAAATGCAAATTGAAGGAAAGTGAGGTCAAGATCACAGGAAAGGTCAAAAGTTTTTGAAATAGTTGAATAGGTCTTACTAATTATATATGTATCAGCATATTAAGTTTGATAAAAAATATCTTGAATGATTTCTTTAAAACTGAGCTAGTCACAAGCGTGGCGCCATGGTTAGAGCGTCTGCTCTAGAGTCGCGAAGTAAGGAGTTGATCCTTATGTCGCAGGTTTGAATCCCACTGTGGGACATGGAGACCAGTCCTTCGGATGAGACCTTATAAACCAAGGTCCCATGTCACAGTAGGTGCTGGCATGAAAAAGACCCCTCACTGCTCAATGGCCATGAGTGCAGAGTATAGGACAGAATTTGCAGCTTTCCACTGGCAAGTGGTGGCGTCTCCATGAGTGTAAAATTCTCGAAAGGGACTGCAGATTACCTGTAATGATTGACCAAAATCCCTACTAGGCTTTAAACTCTTCATTCTTGACCTGTATTTCGTCAAATAAGATTTTTCCAGTTAATTAAGGTAAAATTACTAATTGTTAAAACTGTAAATGATTTTTTTTTTTTACCTGAGCCAGATTTTTACTTTTCTTAAAAGTGTCTGTATTTGACTGTTGGTTCCACCTATCTCAAGGAAATGATCTGTAACAGTAAATGTTAGAAATCATAATCTTTCTGTATCTACTATAATCACGAGAAAAGGTGTTGAAAATTAACAGATGGAGATAAAATCAGCAGTCATATTAAAGGCTTTTTTTCAATAATCAATTTATTAGTGAAAATCATAAAAGTATTAGGCAAAAAGGAAAAATAAATGTTGTCATTAATTAACCTTGCATATCTCTACAATTTTCTGATAAGAAAATTGTACCCGATAGATGCAGTATAATCACCCTTTGCCTGCCCCTAAATTAAATTATGAAATTTTGATAGATTTTGATCTAGTAAGCAATTATTTAAAACAAGGTTTTTTTTTAGAGGTGCCTAGGGTCGAAATTCATAGAAAAAAACCTACAAAAAACGTGAAAACCTATTTCTATCATACTGGTTTATATTTATTACAAATGTCCTCTTAGTCAGCATAGCCCAGAATGATAGACCGCAGACTCTCACCATGAACATTTTTAGTGTCCTGGTTCGAAACCATTTGTTGGCACATTTTTATTTTTTCAAACTTTTTACCTGTATAAACACTAAAGAACGAGTGCACTTATGGGCCCCGGTAAAATGTGAAAAAATGAAGAATTAAATTAAGCATAATTTTCCATCTCAGATCATTAATTGATATCTAAACCATAAGATTCAACAAATTTTATCGCTGAAATTCATGAATACACAAAGAGCAAAGCCATACAATGTGGTAGGGGTCAGCCGACATTCGTGATTTTCTATAGTAAATCGAGGACGGTCAATCATTTCAAAGCTTTTGTTTATTGTCAGCCTAACATTGTACAAACTTGTGTGATTGACAAAAAATGCATTATACATTTATAAAACTTGTGTGAAAGTAGGAAATTTGTACATGATTAGGCTTGTACTTAAAATATTAAAAATGTATGAAAAGTTCAATGTTTTTCCTATAACAAGCAAGAGCTATTTACCTGTATGACCTATGTTGAACCCACCCGTGGAATAAATTATTTAAAATACTGGTAGTCACGTGAGTTCTACCCAGGTAAACATTCCTCAAAGATGCTCACTGTAAAACATAACCACGTTTTGTATCATTATATCGAAGTCAAGCTGCATAGAGAAGTTTGTATGTATTTGGTTTTAGGAACACGGGATGGTTAGGAGAGTTTAGTGTCGTTAAAATGTCATCATAAATAAAAGTGTCAAACATTTTTAACATTCATGCAAGACAATGGTACTGGTATTGAAAGCCACCTAAATACACTTTTTTTCATTTTAAAATTTAAAGGAACTAATGTTAATACTTATTGTATTATTTCAAATGCAAGCACGCAAATTTCTTAGTTTGTTCACTATGGATACAGGTATCTATACAACTTCATTCTATTTTTTTCTCGGGTAAAATAGTACAAGAAGTATCATTCGGCAAACGCGCCTGTCAATGATCCACCATCAGATTGTTCAAGTGTCTGATTTAAATGTCTCCTCCCCTTGATTTAAATAAATGAAACTCAAAATAGGTTCGGTACGACTTTTCCGGATTTGGGGTATCTATAGGCATTTAAAAAACTTCATTTGTTTCAAATCCATGCTGATTTAGGTGATGTTTTAATGTGATTTTAATTAGAAATGTTCACTTGTATTTAACTATTACCAAAAGAGAACAATTTGGTAATACATTCTAAAGTAATATGGCACTGAAAAAGGGCCCATTAAGCATTGCTTAAGTGCACTTGCACTTTGATTTTTTAATACAGGCTTTTGCATTTTACTTAATATATTTTCTTCCTTAAATGCATGTTTGGTGTTGATATAAAAGACATCTATGGAAATGCAGATCATAAATTCTCTTTAACTAAACGCAATCAACCGGAACTAAACCTCATTGTAAGCACACTTTGTTCGAGGACATGAATCATTCACTTTGTGTTACTCGATACTGCAGGTGTCATGAAAAAAAATCATACTGAGCAATAATTGCTGTGTTTGCCTTTCAAGAACATAATGACATGTAATAGTACTGTTGTGCCAGTGGGAGAGATACTGTTCTATGCAGAGTAGATGCAGTTCATTCCTCAGGAAAAATGTGTGCATTGGCGATATGTTATGCTAAAAATGCATGAGGGTTTTCAGATTAGAAAAGAATGTGGTAAGGTCAATTAAGGTTTTATGTCCCATTGCCATTACTCAGTCAGACATCAAGAATGACCCTCAAACAAAGGATGTATCATTCTGTAAATACTGAGGTAGGATCACATGAACACACAGTTGAGTAGAATGAAATATATCGAGATAACAATCAGTATTCAAGCTCAAAAGCATCAAAAAATACAAAATAGGAGCAGAGCAAATACAGACCTCCAAAACATCAGAGGTGGGATCAGGTGCCATGGAGGAGTGAGCATCCCCTGCAGACCAGTCACACCCGCTGTGTGCTCCTTGTCACGACTGGGAAACAATAGAAAAATCCATACACAATTCAGTGTGTAAATAATGGCCTAACAATAAGTATGAAAAACGTCAGTCAGCATTTTACTTAATGATAAATTGTATTTGCTGACAAGGTCATTGTATCGACCATAGAACTTACAAAATGATGACTTTAAACAAGACTGCTGATATTCTTGTTTCAGCAATTTGTTTGTCAATAACTTATCTCCTTTTAAAAATTGTTCATACATAGAGGATGCTCTTGCGTATCGAATCAACTGAGAGATATAAACCCCGTATGCAGGTGATGAAGGTATATTGCTGAATAAGTAAGGGAAGTTGACGATTGAAAAGTTAAAGTCATCACGTTTATCATAAAGCTTGGTTGTTAGATTACCATTAATGTAGAACTAAAGCAATACATGAGAAACAAGAAACTACACACATGTGACCTAAAGTCAGTGACCGGAACATATATCGGTAAGCTTTTTCTAAAGACTGAAACCAATATTGGTCCTATAGGTCATCTCATATTTTTAACTAGAAGTGTTCCTTTGATATACTATATTTTACTTAATTTCTATAGACTTACTATACCCTGAAAAAAAAAAGGAAAACAGGAACTACCTGTTTAAATGACCCCGACCACCGAGGTTAATCTAAAGTTTGTCCCTGCCTACCTGAAAAACAGACTGCCTCGGGCAGTCAGTAATTTCCAACTCTGGTTTTTAGATGCTAAATGTTTAATATTTACAATTAAATGCTTATATTTACATTTTTAAATTCATGATAGATTGAGAAAGTCGATAAAATCATTTCTATATTAAGTCTGTATACTGTATAGGGGGAAAGTAACTCGCGGTGTTAATATTCGCTATATTCACGGTGTGAATAAATCCGTGAATTCAAGAAACAGTGAATAAGTTTTCAATAACCTACGTTATATTTGGAAATTTGAGAATAGACTACGATAGGTAAATATACGTGCAGTGCATGGTCATTTCAGTAATTACGAATCGTACCTGTCATTCAATTATTTTAATTATCACGCTTGACATTAATTTAGATCACCCAGCAGATAATAACCTGTATTTGTAAAAAAAAAAAAAAACTGTTTTAATAGCCAACGCTACATGTTTCATCAATCAAAACACTAGGGTCATGGGTTTTGAATACCCGTACGTAACTATGTTACGACGTGTATTTGTTACCTGCATTATCATGTTTTTATCGACATTTTGGTTTTAAAAATTCATTTAAATAACTATCGAACTTGCTGATGTATATATAAATCTACCCTGTTGTTCGTGAAGTGAATACATAACGCTGATTAATGCCTTCTAGCTATGCTATGGATTAAATGGATATAGACATTGAAGGGAGGTACATGTAACCTTAGTTATATACCGATTCCGCGAATTCAACAAACCGCGATCGTGTCAGAGGAGAGAAAAACATGAAAATTACAACCCCTGAAATTATCCCCTATACAGTACTTCAACCAAGAAATTAGTTGAAACTGGTTCCAGAAAAGAAGCTGAAAATGTTCAATAGTTTACAGACAATACTTGACACATGATGACTGAACAAGAACAGATAGCAATAAGTAATTTAAATGACTCAGGTGAATTATAACCTGTTCAATCTTAGATCCATCTTTTTTCTAATACGAGGGTTGATCCAAAAGTTCATCGAATTTAATTATTTCTAAAATTTTATTGTGATTTGATGAAAGCAAACAATAGGCATATTTATAATATAGAGTCATTATGCAACAATACTGGAAAATTTCACCACGTTCCAATTACCAATAAGGTCACATGAGCTTTCTGAACACTGATAGTTGTAAAATCCGGGGGAGACTTCGACGTAACGTCAAGTTAAGTATGTCATGTCATGTTATAGGAGCATCTCACCCTCATGTTCATTCAACTAAGTAATTCTACAGAATATTCTGCCTTTTTCTCCTTTTTTCTCTCAAGAAAAGCCTGGGTATCCACCAATCGACTTATCTTTATATTACACTCATATTTCAAAAATACTCCCCATCTTTCCATATGATGTTCCAATTTCAGTAGCAAAGTCAAGCACAGTACGTCAGCGGTCAACATCCATCAACGCTTAATTTGTCTACGAGAAAAACAGACCCTCCAAAAGCAGCCACACCTTTAATCAACCTCCATGGAAGTTCTATTGTTCTTAAATTTCTCACGCCACTGGAAAATCAGTTGCTAAATGCATTTTTCTCCAGCCTGTATCAGTAGTATACCCCTTTAAGTCAGAGTGTTCCTAAGATTTTAACGAAACTTATAACTTGACTGAAATGTGATGTTCTGTAACAATTAAAAGATGAACAAGAAATCATCAACTAATAATCTAAATATCAAGTTAAATCAGTAAAACTCTCACATACAGGTATATTAGTGGTCAAGCAATCGTAATAATGACAAAATTCTCATTTTATTTGCCACTTGGCGCAGGTTTTTTCTTATATCACGTATTAAGAATTAAAATGATAATGAACGAGTAAATGTCTCCCCTGCATTTTAAAACATCCTTTGCTATGGCAACTGCCATAGAGTTACTATCATTAATATTTAAAATATTTTTTTATTAAAAAAATTCAACAAGTGTCTATATTCTTATTTGTAATTTTCAACCACTTTCACTAATAAATAAATAAAATAAGAAGAAATTCCGTGAACTTTCGGATCAATCCTCGTACATGTCAGTCATTAAATTTATATAATATACAGTATGCATAAGGGAGACCAAATGTATTATTACTGCATTAAGGAGACCAACCACTATCCATATGTAAATCAGTATTCAACCACTTTCACTAATAAAAAAATAAAATATGAAGAAATTCCATGAGCATTTGGATCAACCCTCATACATGTCAGTCATTAAATTTATATAATATACAGTATGCAGAAGGGAGACCAATTGTATTATCACTGCATTAAGGAGACCAACTACTCTCCACATGTAAATCAGTATTCAACCGCTTTCACTAATAAATAAAAAAAAATATGAAGAAATTAGTGATGAGACATCAGTTAATTTTCATAATCGATCATCGGTTGGAATAGGTTACTGCTTCTGATGCGATTTCACCGATTATAATCGGATTTCTTCATAGTTTTGTATACAAAAAGCAGACTATTACAATAATTTCATTTATTTCTTTAACATGAATATATAAAATACATAATATATTATTTTCTTTGTTGTTTTGCTTCTTTTACACTTTCTAGACCTAAAAATATTTACAGTGGACACCCAACATGGCTGCCTAGTGGCAGAAAACAAACTTCAAAAAGTTGTGGGGGGAATTGATCAATCTATATTTAAGGTAAATGTTGACTAGGTTGCATATTTTATATCTCAAATAAAAGATACAATTAATATTTTTTAAATAAAAAGAATCAGCTGATTGATCAAACCAAAGAGCAAACGCAGATTTGGCAGAAAAAAAATTCACCCAGGGGTAAATTGAATGAGTCGGTCGGGTTATTACAGGAAACAAAAATAATTTTTTTTAGGCCCTATATATGCATCTTCGGTTCTTAATCACCTCTGCTTCATGCTAGTTGGCTAGTATCAGATGCAGATGCCATTTTCTTTCATTAAGAAGAAATAAATTTTAAACCAGAAATGGATAATTCTGGAATGTATTGTATTAGAAGTATGTTTCCGATGATCGATTATGAAAAACTATAATCGATCATCGGAATCGGTAGCATTTTTTTGTCAACAATCGATGTTTTCTGATTATCGGTACAACACTAGAAGAAATTCCACGAACTTTTGGATCAACCCTCGTACATGTCAGTCATTAAATTTATATAATATACAGTATGCATAAGGGAGACCAAATGTATTATTACTGCATTAAGGAGACCAACTACTATCCACATGTAAATCAGTATTCAACCACTTTCACTAATAAATAAATAAAATATGAAGAAATTCCATGAACTTTTGGATCAACCCTCGTACATGTCAGTCATTAAATTTATATAATATACAGTATGCATAAGGGAGACCAAATGTATTATTACTGCATTAAGGAGACCAACTACTCTCCACATGTAAATCAGTATTCAAAACAGAGATTTTAATACCCTAATAATTTACATGTTTAGTTACATGAACTAAATCTATTTACCTTTGTCATAACGCAAGAACTGCTTTACATTCAGCCAACTTTAACATTACACATGCATACAGTGTATGCCATGCATTAGGAAGACCAGATGCATTATTTCAACATTAAAGAAACCAACTACAATGGAACAATTAGACAGTATTCCAAAATGTTCATTCCAATACCATAGTAATTTCCCTTAATTTGTTTGTATCTAGATGACTTAAATCAATTTATCTCAGCCAGAATTGGAACAAAAAAACTAATCATAAAAGTGGCCAAACACATGAACAGACAGATGGACATGATGATTCCTATGCTTATATACACCCAAAGTTGCCAAAGTAGAGCAGATGCAGTGGTTAGAGCGTCTACTCTAGAGTCGCGGAGAAAGAAGCTGATCCTTACATCGCGAGTTTGAATCCCACTGTGGGACGTGGAGACCCGTTCTTCAAATGAGACAGAGGTATTAACAGAGGTCCCATGTCACAGTAGGTGCTGGCTCAATAAAGATCCCTCAATGCTCAATGGCTGTAAGTGCTGAGTATAGGACAAAAATTTGCAGCTCTCCACCGACAAGTGGTGGCGTCTCTATATGAGTGAAAAATTCTCAAGAGGGACATTAAACAACAAACACTATACACCCAAAACTTTGTTTGCAGAAGATTTTGTGATACATGCTTTACAAGTATACATATTGTTCATAAGGGAATAAAAATGCTATAATATATCATTAAGGAAAGCAACTGAAATTAAATGTGCACTTCTAATTGAACTAAACAAAATTACCCTTTGTCAGAATGTAGATTTATAAACAGGAAGGCTGTTTTTCTTCATTTTTTCCATGTCAGATTCAGACTGTTCTTGAAAAAATTCTGGCATACACCCTGTAAAAGTAAACAGTGCAGATAATAAAGAGCTTCTAAATAAACTGCATAATATTTAAATGATCCACTTAAAAGGGATAACAAATGCATTTAACTCCATCAAGGAGACCAACTGATATCCATATATATATAAATCAGTACATGTATTTTAATTGTGATATTTTAATATCCTAGTAATTTACATGTTTAGTTTCATGAAATAAATCTATTTACCTTTGTCCAATGACCAATGAGCACAAGCACTGATTTTTCCTCTTTTTTTCTTAACGGAATCACCAGGGCCAGTCTGCGGTCCATATGATTCTGGCATATGTACACTCTGTAAAATGCATATTTGTACCATGTACAGGCATATGAACAATATTTCTATACTACATACATGCATCATTAAACTTAATAATCTTTTTTTTCCAAAATTCATTATTCATAGTGTTTTGCTGTTAGCAAAATTCAACAAAAACTATACCATATATATACTTGCCTATGAGGTGGTCCACCTATAAGTCAGTTGTATTTTTTGAGGTTATTTTGGAGGGATTTGCTATTGACCCGCTTATAAATCGGTACAACTTTTTGCCAGAATCAATTGACAATTTCAAATCAATGCTCTGATGTTTTAACCTGGTTTCAAAATACTAATCTTTTTATGACTCACCTATAAGCTGGACATAGAGTATATACAGTACCTGCATTATACATGCATTAGGAAGACCAAATGCATTATTGCAATATTAAAGAGACCATTGTGGCAAATGAAATCAATGTATGAATTGTATTCAAAACTACGGGTGTACTAATTTGTCTGAAGTATATCATGATATAATGTGATACACAAAGACTTTAACAGGATATGTACATATACTCACATGCCTAAATGTAACAACAGGAATTATCGTTCTACAATAATTTATTGAAATTGCCAATATGAATAAACAAAAGCAAACTTTGTTTCGATTGTATGAACTTTAAGTTTTCTTTTTACACCACGGTCAGATAATCTAACTATCCCCCCTGGTTGGCTACCGGGTCATTCGTTAGACTGCCTTATCGGACATGATATTTACTGAAGATTTGATTTTTGGTACTGACTTTTATACTCAAAATAATGTCTTTAATTGTTTAATTTCTTGAGTTCAATATCACTTTGATGTGTTCAGGGTTTACTTTGATATGTACTGATGTGTATAAGCATGTATTTTCGATAATTTAAATTTCTAGTACAGTAATCGTCCCCAAGCTGCTGTTTCATTATCATGTCATAGTATCTCTGAGAGTGCATTTTATTAAAATCTGCAAATCACCTGGCCTGCGTAATTAAATTTAACTACCAAAAACAACAGCTTGGGACTAATAAGGTGTGATTATCAGCAATGGTCCCATGAAGCCTGTGCTAGACCTAACGGAAACGTTCAACAGAACGTAAAATTAGCATAATGGGATTATTGTGTACTAAGGTGTGAATTCAGCGGAGCGAGAATTTGTTGGACTTTGAGATAACGCATGTGTTTATAGCACTTGGAACCGTAAATCTACTTCGAGATAAGCGAGGTATTCGAGATTTCTGTGTTCGAGATACCAGGGTTTTTTAAAATCATAAATATAATAAAAACGGCCGGGACCATTGATTCACTTCGAGATATCCATGGTATTCGACATACCGGTGTTCGAGATACCGAAGTTTACCTGTATATCGATACATATCTAGATTAATGAATATATCGTATCAAAAACAAGAGGCCCATGGGCCACAACGCTCACCTGAGCACATTGGCTAGGAAAAAGCACAAATCACTTCAGTTTAAAGGGGAGGGGGCTTGGATTTTGCACTACCTGAGGATGCTTCCATATCAATATAATAAATGGCTTTACTGTTCTTGAGCAGAAGATTTTTAAAGATTTTTTTCCTATATATTCCCTTGTTAAAAATTTGATCCACCATTGTGGACCCTCCCTACCCCCCCCCCCCCCCCATCATTTATCATTTGAACAAACTTGAATCTACACTACCTGAGGATGCTTCCATATCAATATGATTAAACATGGCTTTTCTGTTGATGAAAAGATTTTTTCCTATATATTCCTATGTAAAAATTTGATCCCACATTGTGGCCCCACCCTACCCCTGGGGTTTATGATTTGAACAAACTTGAATCTACACTACCTGAAGATGCTTTCATATCAATATGACAAAACATGGCTTTGCTGTTCCTGAGAAGAAGATTTTTCAAGTTTTTCTTATGTAAATCTTTATAATCTTTATCTTATGTTCTTATGTTCTTATGTAAAACTATGATCCCCCATTGTGGCCCCACCCTACCCCCAGGGGTCATGATTTGAAAAAAACTTGAATCTACACTACCTGAGGAAGCTTCCATATCAGTATGACAAAACATGACTTTGCTGTTCTTGAGAAGAAGATTTTTGAAGTTTTTTCCTATGTATTCCTATGTAAAACTTTGATCCCACATTGTGGCACCACCCTAACCGTGGGGGTCATGATTTGAACAAAGTTAAATCTACACTATCTGAGAATGCTTCCATATCAATATGACTTAACAAGGCTTTGCTGTTCTTGAGAAGAAGATTTTTCAATTTTTTTTTCTGTATATTCCTATGGAAAACTTTGATCGCCCCTTGTAGCCCCACCCTACCCCGAGGGGTCATGATTTGATACAAACTTGAATCTTCACTACCTGAGGATGAATCCACATCAGTATGACTAATTGTGACTTTGTTGTTCTTGAGAAGAAGATTTTTCAAGATTTTTTTCTACATATTTCTATGTAAAATTTTGATCCCCCATTGTGGCCCCACCCTACCCCTGGGGGTCATGATTTGTATAAAATTTAATCTACACTACCTGAGAATGATTCCATATCAATATGACTAATTGTGGCTTTGTTGTTCTTGAGAGAAAGGTTTTTAAAGATTTTTTTTCTATAAATTCCTATGTAAAATTTTGATCCCCCATTGTGCCCCCCCCCCCTGCCCGGGGGTCATGATTTTGTACAAACTTGAATCTACACTACCTGAGGATGCTTCCATATAAATTATGACTAATTGTGGCTTTGTTGTTTTTAACAACATCTTGAAAACAATTTCAAGATTTGTCCTACATATTTCTATGTAAAACTTTGATCCCCCATTGTGGCCCCACCCTACCCCTGGGGGTCATGATTTGAACAAACTTGAATCTGCACTACCTGAGGATAATTCCATATCAATTTTTTTTTCTACATATTCCTATGTAAAACTTTGATCCCCCATTGTGGCTCCACCCTACCCCAGGGGGTCATGATTTGAACAAACTTGAATCTACACTATGTAATGAAGGTCTCACCTAAGTTTCAACTTTTACAGCCCAGTGGTTCTTGAGAAGAAAATTTTTAAAAGATACCACTAAATTTTCACTAATTCTTAATTATCTCCCCTTGAAAGAGGGTGTGGCCCTTCATTTGAACAAACTTGAATCCCCTTTACCCAAGGATGCTTTGTGGCAAGTTTGGTTGAAATTGGCCCAGTGATTCTTGAGAAGAAGATGAAAATGTGAAAAGTTTACAACAACAACAACAACGACAAAGACGACAACGACAACAGACAATGGACAAATTTTGATCAGAAAAGCTCACTTGAGCCTTTGGCTCAGGTGAGCTAAAAATAACTTAATTCCAATACATTTTGGGCAGGCGTTTTTTTTTATGTAATTCTGTGAAAAACTTGGGAATTTCAATCACCAAAGATTATATTTACCGGTAACTGTTTTGAATTAAAACTGATCAAAAATGACATAATCATGAAGGAGGTAGCACATCTTAATGATTATTACAAAATCATAACAAGAGGCCCAAGGGCCTTAACAGTCACCTGAGTATAATACAACAATTTAGAAGTTAAATACACTGATAGTTGAAGCTTTGTTGCCCTAAAGCAAGAGAAGTAGGAAGATCAGGATCAACAAAATAATTAGTCTAGTATTCAGTATCAACTCATAAATTAAGTTCTAATCTGTCCCCCACTTCACACTATGCAGACTATTAACAAACTATTAGTGACTCTGTACTATTTATAAACCCATATTAAGACCTCTAGCATTGACCTCTCTTATGGTCCTTGAAGAACTTTTAATAAGATAAGTTATTTTTGTCTCATTTTTATTTATCTATTACTTACAGGTCTACCTGTTTATTAAAACTATATTAAAACTAAGAAAGTACTTTTTTAATTATACGATAAACATTCTTGCATAATTATCTTATTCTATTAACCTTTCAAATACATTATTTAGAGTGATTAATTATCAAAGGTGAATGGAAAAGGGGAATATTTTCTCTCAGTAGAATACAAATTAATAGAGCCCTGCCCAGAACCAGAATGCTTAGACCAATGGTCCAGATGTTTAAAAATCTGGTAGAAATACGCTTACTCATATCATTTAAACTTTTACTCAGTTTG
This sequence comes from Saccostrea echinata, assembly GCF_033153115.1. NCBI lineage: Eukaryota > Metazoa > Mollusca > Bivalvia > Ostreida > Ostreidae > Saccostrea > Saccostrea echinata. The sequence continues at coordinate 68,390,283 of NW_026889803.1, forward strand.
CTTCCAATATGCCCAGAAGCAGAGTAGAATTTCACAGGTACAATGCATTTTCACTACAGATTCAACAAAGCCTTACCCTATCAGCAGAACCCAAGACCAAGGGTCAAGAAATTTACAAATTTGGAAGAGTTACCCTCATCATCATAACTATGGACTTCAAAGAATTAACACTTTTCCACTATATTATCAAAAGCCCCCCCCCCCCCCCCCCCGTTATGCCAGAACCCCTGACCCTAGGACCACAAGATTTAAAAATTCTGTTCAAAGCTCCCATTTTCAACATAGCTAAGCAATTTATTTATCAGCTCAACACTAAGGAGCAGACAGGATTAATTAATAATTAATAGAATTAATGTTTTTTCACTATATAATCAATAGAGCCCACCCCCCCCTCAAGAACCCCCAAAACTGAGGCCATATATTTAAAAATTTTGGAAGAGGCATCCTTGTCTATCATAATCATGCACTAAGTTTGTTTATATAATCTCCAGTAGCAGAGAAGAAGATTTTCAAAGAATCAATGCATTTTCACTATATAATCTATAGAGCCCCGCCCTAACACCAGAACCCCTGACCCTGGGCCATGAAATTCACAATTTTTGAAAAGGCATCCTTATGCATCATAACCATGCACTTAGTTTGTTTAAATAATCTCCAGTAGCAGAGAAGAAGATTTTCAAAGGATCAATGCATTTTCACTATATAATCAATAGAGCCCCGCCCTAACACCAGAACCCCTGACCCTGGGGCCAAGAAATTCACAATTTTTGAAAAGGCATCCTTATGCATCATAACCATGTACTTAGTTTGTTTAAATAATACCCAGGAGCAGAGAAGAAGATTTTCAAAGAATTAAAGCATTTTCACTATATAATCAATAGAGCCCCGCCCTAACAGCAGAACCCCTGTCCCAGGGGCCATGGCTTTCACAATTCTGGAAGAGGCCCACCTCCTCCTCATAACTATGTACTTAGTTTATCACCTTAATGCCCAGGAGCAGAGGAAAAGACTTTCAAAGAATTAATGCATTTTCACCATATAGTCGATAGAGTCCCGCCCTAACACCAGAACCCCTGACCCTGGGGCCATGAAATTCACAATTTTGGAAGAGGTACTCTTGCTCATCATAACTATTTACTTAGTTACTTTATTTAATATCCAGAAGCAAAGAAGAAGATTTTCAAAGAATTAATGCATTTTCACTATATAATCTATAGAGCCCCGCCCTAACACCAGAACCCCTGACCCTGGGGCCATGAAATTCACAATTTTTGAAAAGGCACTTTTGCTCATCATAACTATGTACTTAGTTACTTTATTTAATACCCAGGAGCAAAGAAGAAGATTTTCAAAGAAATAATGCTTTTTCACTATATAATCAATAGAGCCCCACCCTAACACCAGAACCCCTGACCCTGGGGCCATGAAATTCACAATTTTGGAAGAGGCACTCTTGCTCATCATAATTATGTACTTAGTTCCTTTATTTAATACCTAGGAGCAGAGAAGAAGATTTTCAAAGAAATAATGCACTTTCACTATATGATCTATATAGCCCCACCCTGGGGCCAGAACCCCTGACCCTGGGGTCATGAATTTCACAATTTTGGTAGAGGGCTCCATGCTTATTACAATGATGCCAACAGTTTGACTGCTTGATGTCCAGGAGTAAAGAAGAAGATTTTTAAAGATTGCATTATTTTTGGTGGTTTTAGCCCCACCCCTCAGGCCCCAGGGGGGCAGGGACCATGAAATTCAAAATTTTCGTTCTCCTTCACCCATAGATGCTATATACCAAATTTGGTTGGAATTGGTTGAGCGGTTCCAGAGAAGAAGCTAAAAATGTTCAAAAGTTTACGACCGACGTACGACGACAGACAAAAACGGATAGCAATAGGTCACCTGAGTTTACTCAGGTGACCTAAAAATACATAGACAACTTTACTTAACATGTTGATTTTACAGTCAAGAAAAGTTTGAATTTGAAGTGTTATTTTTAAAGACGGTGAGACAAAAAATTAAAAATGAGTAAAAAACAATTATTATTTTTATAAAATTCATGCATAATGATTTATAAGACTTTTTTGACAGAATTGTTAAAGAATTCAATATATTGCATATCGCATTAAAAAATGTCTTTCTTTTTTTTTTGTTCAATACACAGCCCTAGCAAAAATGATATACAACAAGGACTTTGATTGGATTATTAACATTCATTCGACTAATCATAATTATTAACTGTTATTGCACTTTCATTTTCAAAATGTTGTTAGGTACATTGTTTGTTCACTCTTTTGCATTGATATTATAATTTATAAAAGAGTATTTTAGCAGAAAAAATTATCAATTTACCTTTCTTGGAATAAAGACATGTTGACCCTTGAGCTGAGATTTTCTCCTTTTCTATAGATTTGTTACACTGGGGTCCACGTGATTCTAGCAGAGACCCTGTAAAAAAGGACTTAACTAAGGAAAAGCATGAAGAATATATGCCTATTATACATATCTTAAATTCTAATGAAAACAATGTTTTTTAATTAAGATCCATATATTTCTAATGATTGACATAATACAAATTCAAAATAAAATATGCATGTCTATATTATACACTGTACCTTAAGCAGACCAATTGCATTATTACATCCTTCAGGAGACCAACTTAAATCAATGTTTGAGAACTACTTGTGAGAACAATAAATTTGTCTACTTTACAGAACTAAATGTACATGTAATCTATAGGATCATGTTACTTTAATTGACCTGCCTTAGTTCAACACAGTAATCTAACAAAGAAATTGAGCCAAAACAACATTTTAAGACTTTTTGAACAGTGCATGTTCCTATCATTTCAAAACCATTACCAGTAAAAATGCTAATATAGGAAAATGATGACAATTAATTAATATTGTACTTTCAGGTATATTAGATGAAGTAATCTGATTCGTCAAGAAACATTTGTTAAAAAGCACTATTATCCGCTGAATAATGAAGCCACGCCCAGTGTCGCAACAGTCAACATTGCTTGACGACGGGTGATATTCCAAAAAATAGTGACTGCGCAGATTTATGCGCTCAAGGTTCACTATTATTTGTATTTGTATAAAACATTCAGTATAATATAATAAATATTGCATGTAGTTGAGTGTAATATTGAAAATTTTCACCCCTCGAAAACCAAATACGTCAAAAAGGGGATGGGTTTCTTTTCCAACTTCTACATAGTTTCGCCCCTGCAAAAACTGGTATAGACCTTGGAAATGTTTAAACGGGCTAAGAGAAATCAAATGCATCAAGAGTACTTAATTGTTTTTACCCAAGTTACATGCCAAAAAAGATTCAGAGAGACGTCACATAAAGTTAACGTTGATTTGAACTGAAGTTAGGGTGTCAAAAGTCATTCACGTCCAAAAGTGACATTGATCATGTGTGGTAGATAATAAACTCCTACAAGCTAAATATGCTGCCATAATCAAGTGAGGATCTTTCCCTAATCCTAAATATAAATCCATTTACAATATTATATGCACTTAAGCAGCTGTTTATGACATTGTAAAATTATATAAACAAGACCGGTTTATATAATTTATATCATAATATAATTTATATAATTTTATCAAGATAAGTGTATGGGGTAGAGGGAGCAGACATTGAGAATCAATGTTGTCGGACCTCGTGAAACTAAACTAACAGTCTTCCAAATAACCCAGGAGTCCAATGCCAGGGACCTGTTAAATTTGCAGCCGGGCATGAAAAAATTGCCAAATTACATGTCCGAAGAGGGCATATGTGAATCTTCTTTCATTGTACGATCTTTACTTGCCATTTATTCTGTCCTTCCCCCATTATTCGCTTAAACGTTGCTATATGTAATGTCGATGGATTGCCTGTCTACATTCTCGATACGACCTGTCAAATGATTGTCAATCTAATCATTGAAGTGTTTAGTTTAACCTATTTGTTTTCTTGAAGTTGCTTGCTAAATTACGAGATGTTCATCAATGCCACATACTGTGGCACTACAGTCATGATCCCATTTCTGAAATTCAGTTCAGCTAAACCGGCCAACAAATGACCAGCATGCAACTCAAAAGTTATTTATGAACAAAAACGCTTTAGAAAATGGCAATCACAGGCCATGGTTGGTTTACGATGCTGAAAAAATTAATATAAAACCTTTATACCTAATGGGTTTTTTTTGTTGCACAATACTGGTAAATGTAAGAATTTTGAGTAGGACATGTACAAATTTGAATGGGCTGGGTAAAAATGATAGGTCTACATGCCCGAAGGGCATGTGCTGAAAAAGAATTGTTGTGAAGACTGAACTAAAGCGACAGCACCGGGTGATCATATAAAGTCCCCTTTATTACATAATAATTTGGCAAATTATCAACACATCAAGCTAAAATTTCCAACATATCTTAACGGTGAGAATTTTTATTTTTTAAGTTGAAACCTCGTGACCTGTGAAAAAAATGAAATTTGTATCCCATCTAAAGTCTTAAAATGTATCAAGGTAATTTTCAATACAAATTTGCGGTTGGGGTTATAAATGAAGGATAAAACCAGAGACCTCGGAATGGAACACTAGGAAGTCTCTGGTTTTATTCTACCCCCAACTGGAAGTTGTATCCCATCTAAAGTCTTAAAATGTATCGAGGTAATTTTCATGGAATAAATGAGTGCTTTCAATAAAGAGACTCGACCAGAGACGTCTGAAACGATTTATTTGACAAGAAAAAAGTCTCTTGAAGCGAATGATGTCATTTTAAAGTAGGTTAATGATTGATAATGATACATGAACAAAATACGAACTTGAAGCGGGGGTGCCTGAAATTGAGTTAGATACCTTGTGGTAAAAATAAGTAGGGGTGCACCGTATATGAAACAAGTGCCTGTGATTGATACTGATAGTCTGAAATTTCTCTTCACCTAAATATTAAAAGCTTGCAGTGATCGCTATAAATCTATACAACAGTTAAGTTACATACGGTAAACTAACATAAAAACAACATTACAACAGTCATGTTTACAGAAGGTACATTTTGAAGACTCTAGGTCAGTAGGTGAATGTAAACAGGTAAACACACGTGTGACAGTCACCGCAAATATGCACCACAAAACGACTTATAACATTAAAATGTAAATATTCATCTGCACACAGATTTTTGCATAATAATAATAATTTTTAAAAAGTGTAAATTAAAATATAAAATAAACAAACCTCAAACCTTGTAACAAGGCTTGTTTCCCTACAATCTTATTCTGGTTCTCTGTCACTGAAATGCAGGGAACCAGGCTGCGTTATTAACTCGTACACAGATTTGTTGATACGAATAAACCTATAAACATATGGATACGAAATAAAATATTATCATAAAAAAATGAAAAATTTCAAATTGCTTGAAAAATTATCTTTATGTAGTTTATAATAAATGGTTGTAATTGTTTATTAATTTCTATCTATCCATTAAAATTTGATACGCATATCAGCTTAATATGTATCCGTCTGAACAATTATTGTTATTACACTCCCTGTCACATCTTCATAGTTAAGCCTGTAAGCATGGTAAGTAGGAATCAATTTCAGTTGAAGGGGACCAAAACCAAACATTTTTCAGTTTCATTTGGTGGGGAGGGGGGGTATAAACCTCAAATGATCATTTTATCTCTGTCACTGAACTGCTGAAAATAATGAAGGGAACTAGGCTGCGACAATGATTTGTTGACTGAATTAAAATACGAAATAAATTATCATACATACGAAATAAAATAATTTCGTGAAAAAATGAAGAATTTCCAATTGCTTGAAAAAAAAGAAGCTTTTCATGTATGTGATTTACAATAAATGGTTGTACTTTTATATTTTCTATATATCCATTAAAATTTCACAGTATCAGTATTTCACTATTTGTAAACATTAACAATAATATTAAATAAATGTTACACTCACTGTGGCTTTGACTGAGTTACTGTCACATCTTCATAATTAAACGAGAATATTCCCTTCCATAAATATTGCTATATCTGAACTGTTACCAATTAGTCTTTCTTTGGTGAAAGAAAACCTCAAGGATGGAGAATAGGCCCGTACGTAATTTAGTTGGAGGGGGGGGGGGGGGGGGTGAGCACAACCAAACAACATTTTTCAGTTTCAGGTTGGGGGAGGCTACAAACCAAAAATTTTTTAATAAGCAAAAGAAAAATACATTATCAGAGGTTATTATTGAGGGGGCCCAAAAGCAAAAGAAAAATAGATCATCAGAGGTTATTATTGAGGGGGCCCAAGCATAAAGGAGCAATGTTTTCTATAGTATACCTAAATTTCAGCAAAATTACAGGGGGCCTGCCCCCCCCCCCCCCGTTCCTTCAGCCATGTATTGTATCAAATCTGCTTCACCCTGATTCAGATTTTTTTTTACAGCATATATATTCTATTAGCAGAGGATCACATTATATTAATAAACAATTATTAAATTACAGCTATTTTTTTCTTACAGGGTCTGTTTCATTTATACTATATCATGATGATCATGTCCTGCATGATGTTTACAGAAAGTTTAATTTAAATTTTTAAGCTCGAAATAGCTGCGTCAACTTGCGAGACTATTTTTTCAACGTTCGGCCTAATCTTTAAATATTTAATTTGTTTGTGGACTTGCATAAAAGAATTAAAAAATATAGGGGCCTATCATTTAACTTTATTTCGAATTTCCTTCAGGATTTTATATACCGAACTATAGTCTAACGATTATTTAAAATCATACTTTTTCTCTTGAAAGCTAAATTACTAGGCAAAAAAAAAACAAACAAACAAACAAACAAACAAACAAACGAATGTTTGTCTTGTGTATTCTTAATTACAACTTATTACTGTATCATTTTAGTTACTTACCCAAATTTCTCAACATCCATGGTGTTCAGAGGTCATTTTCTGAAAACTGAAGGGGCATTCCGATGGCATTCGGAACAAATGACGGAAAGCACTTGCTAAGAATTCAAAACATGGTTCATAAATTTACAATATTTTTCCTTTTTAGGCTTTTAACATAAAACATGGAAAACTAAGTTAAAGAAACACTCATTTGAACAAATCAAAAGCGGAAAAAATATATATGCTAGATTTTTTGTTTAATTGCATGTTTTTCATGGTCTCCAAAATGCAGAAAAATTATCCTTTGAAATTATACGTAGGTTATAAATTCTTTTCTTTTTTAGGGAAGATGATAGAAATTAGACAACTTTTGAATGTTAAATAACAGAGTTAAAGATTAATAAAATTTAATGGCAGACTGTTTGTTTATCCATAAAAAGACATTTGCAATACTGATGAGGTCAAAATAATAGGGAGACCGAAAAAGGTCGCCTTAATCCAGTGGTCTCCCTAAGCCAGAAAATATATCCTCCTTGGTCTCCTAAAGCCATATGTCATATATATATATATATATATATATATATATATATATATATATATATATATATATATATATATATATATATATATTATTTATTTATTTATTTATTTATTTATTTATAGATTATATACAATGTATAAAGATTAGTCCTTGTATAAAATCGAACATAAGAGAAAAGAAGAATAGAATAAAAATGAACTAAGATGATAGTGTACTGTCCGAAGAAAACGACTTTCTGTGACCGAATGCTTATAAAGGATCATCTGACGCATTTTGATATAAAGGATCAAATAAATCGATTGAGCATTTTTTAAAATGTAAATTGAAAAATTTTAAATGGTTATTTACCCATATCTTATAGTAGTTTAAAATTCGGTGACATTTTATAAATGCCTTGTTTCCATCGACAAAATTTATACCCTTATCAAAAAGAGGTTAAATTAAAATCAATAAATTGACACAGGTATAAGAATCAGTAGCGGATCCGGAGGGGGTGGGGGTGGAGGTTATACAAGTACATCTGTACTACCTTTTAATACCAAATATTTGCATGTAAGAATTGAAAAAAAAAATGAAAAAAACCCAATAAAAATTCATTAAAAAAAGACATTCAGCTACTATAAAAAATTATACTATTGTAAACTATAGTTAACATGTATAGTAAACTGTAGTTTTCTAATTATAGTATTTTTTTATTTTGTCAGGCGTATACGGACCCCTCGTAAATTGGTAAGAATCATATCTATGAATGCAAGCGAAAAGGCTTGTCCATGAGAAGTGTCCACCCCTCGACCCACCCCACCCATTCCACCATCACCACCATGAGATAGGTTTGCGTTGGGACAATTTTCCTTCTTTTTTTTTTCTTTTTACAAATTTTTTGGGTTTTTTAAAATTCGATATGTGCATGTGTAGGCGGGAAAAGAGTTAGCGTGCTTAGTCTGCATAGTTTTCAACAGACCCTCTTTCATATAGAATATATTTATTTTTGATTTGGATTATATAGAATCCACCCATTTAATTGTATTTCTACACGAATATGACGTCAAGTGACATTGGATATATATAAAGTTGTGTTGATTACTACCATGCACACAGCAAAAACACGGGTTTGTAATCGATACACAGGCGTTTCTTACACTCCGCTCCATCTAAAACCCAGCGTTGCCTTGCCAGAATTTAAATTTTTTACAATCTTTTTTTTGGTCTTGTTTATTCTATACATGTATTTTATTTGTTTTTGTTGAATGCATAAATACATTGACACATACTGGTAATAAATAGGCACTAGCTTATAATCATTTTTTTATACTTTTTGCCTCAAGAACACGACTTAAGACGTACTGAACACAATGTCATAAAAGCCTCTCTATAATTTCCGAACTTTCTGCTTTTTCATAATTAAAAAAAAGAGCCCAAGGGCTTTAACGGTTACCTGAGTATAATACAACCCTGAGCAGAGAATAATTTAAAATGCATTTCAACATATAATCAATAGAGTCCCGCCCTAACACTAGAATTCCTAACTCAGGGGCAAGGAATTTCACAAATTTGATAAAGGCACCCTTGCTTATCATAATCATGCACTTAGTTTATCTGCTAAATACCCAGGAGCGGAGAATTTAGGAAGAGGAACCTTTGCTCATTATAACTATGCACTTAGTTTGTTTGCTTAATATCCAGTAGCAGAGAAAAGAGGTTTTAAAAAATAATAATAATAATAATGCAGTTTCAATAAATAATAGAGCCTTACCAAAACAAGAACCCCTGACCCACGGGCTACGAATTTCACAATTTTGAAAGAAGTATCCTTCCTCATCATAACCAGGCACAACCAAGGGACAGAAAGATTTTTAAAGAATTCATCCATTTTTACTATATGGTCAATAGAGCCCCATCTTAAATCCAGAACTCCTGACCCTCGGGCTATTAATTTCACAGTTTGGTAGAGGGCTCAATGCTTATTACATGTACAATCATGCCAACAGTTTGACTGATGTCCAGGAGTAATGAGGAAGATTTTTTGAAGATTGCATTTTTGTTCCCCTGTCCCCATATATGTGCAGTATTCCTAAATCGGTTGAAATTGGTTCAACGGTTCCAGAGAGGAAGCTGAAAATGTTCAAATGTTAACACTCGACAGACAAAAACAGATATCAATAGGTCACCTGAGTGACTCAGGTGACCTTAAAATCATGTTTCTCCTTCAAAGGTTATTTGTCCTATAATGGGGCAACATTAAGGAGTGCAAGAGTTTGATTTACGCAATATTATGGACGATATATATTTAAATACTTCAAAATCAGAATATCTCTCTATCTATCTATATCGTCGTTAATGTCAATACCAAAAGTTATAAAAGTGTTGCTAGTACCTTGACTGGGCAGAACAATGAATTTAATTTTAAAATAAAGTAGACAAAAATTGAAGTCAAGACCAAATCAACCTCTGACAATTACTATCATTAGACGAGAAAGAAAAGAAAACTATTTCCATTTTTATTTATATGTAATGTATTTATCAAATGACACGACAGATGATAGAACTTTTCAGAGACTATAAAATCTCGTCATTTAAGAAGTTAACTCAACGTTCTCAATAGAATGCTGAAGGTTTGTTCATAATTTCATTTTCATAACTTTAAAATGTTTCTCACATTTACATCGCTTATATACGAAACACATTATGTTCTCTAGAACATGTATTATGTATTTATCAAATGTACACGACAGATGATAGAACTTTTCAGAGAAAATAAAATCTCGTCATTTAATGCACAAGAAGTTCACTCAACGTTTTTAACAGAATGCTGAAGGTTACAGATTACATACATATGGTGAACTGAAATTTTAAACACTTATCGAAATACCATCAGAGACGATATACATGTACAGATAACTGATTTTATTGTTTAGAGTAGTACTTAGTAGAATTCATCTGACGGAGCAGCGTTGAAGGTATTCCCAATCTCCGTGGAGAGATCCTTAAAACTGGGTCTGTGTTTCGGCTTTGTTTTCCAGCATCTAGTCATGACTCCGTAAAAGCTACATGGAGATAAAACAACGTTATAAGAAATAGAAAGAGGAATAATTATGGAGAGAAAACAACGTTATAAGAAAAAGAAAGAGGAATAATATGGAGAGAAAACAACGTTATAAGAAATAGAAAGAGGAATAATTAGGGAGAGAAAGCAACGTTATAAGGAATAGAAAGAGGAATAATTATGGAGAGAAAACAACGTTATAAAGAATAGAAAGAGGAATAATTATGGAGAGAAAGCAACGTTATAAGGAATAGAAAGAGGAATAATTATGGAGAGAAAACAACGTTATAAGAAATAGAACGAGGAGTAATTATGGAGAGAAAGCAACGTTATAAGAAATAGAAAGAGGAATAATTATGGAGAGAAAGCAACGTTATAAGAAATGGAAAAAAGGAATAATTAGGGAGAGAAAAGAACTTTATAAGGAATAGAAAGAGAAATAATTATGGATACTAGTACATTAAGAATGGCATGCTTTTTCAAAAATAACAATGTTCTGGACTTACAAATCATTTGCAAACTCTGGTCTCTTCATTCGATGGCCATTTCTGACTTCAGTTTGTACATCTCTACTGCGCATACCGGAGTTTCCCTTGAATTAAAAATTAATCAAACCATTAGAACCTCACCGAGACGCTCTTCAGTAATCACAATGTCGACCTGTCTGTCTGTCTTTCTAACATATGAAATGCAACACTTTGTGTATTATTTACATGAAGTCACCAACAGATTTTGGGATCATTTGGTTAAAAGTCAAGGAGATTTATAAGTGCTATGACAATTATACTTCAATGTGGTGCAAAAAAGCATACGAATTCAACGCCTTTTACTTCAAAGAGGATGTTAAAGACATCAATTAATTTTGAGGGTCACTTGGTCAAAGGTCAGATCCAGATTCTGATGTAAAGATTATTGATAAGGCCAATGTGATGCAATTACTTTAAAAATTTGTGAAGTACAAAATTCATCATAACTACATATTTTTGGAAAAAATCTTGGAAGCAAAAAAAAAAGAAGTTCGGATTACCTGTATTTATTTGACTTAATTATTATAAACAATTATCTATTTAATTTATAGACACAACCTATTTAGTAATTACATAAAGAATAGTTAACTGAAAACGGATATTAAATTTATCAATAACTTACAAAGTTGAAAACCAGAGAGTTGCAATTATTGATACATATATTGAACACAGTTACAATTATTGATACATATATTTAACACTTAGGTGATGAAGAAGTTAACTGTTCTGATTTGAAAGTAGTACAGTTTCATGAAATAAAAATTAAACAAAGACACCTGAGGATTTTAAGGCAATTAAGTCAAAGGTCTTGATCAAAGTTATTAATTTTCCTATCAATATACCTGTATGTGCATAAAATGTCTTAGAATATTGAAGTTTTAACGGCAAAATTAAAAGAGACTGTGGTGATTTCAAGGTCAAGTACAAAATTTCAAGATTCAAAAGCGGGGAGGGGGGGGGGGTGTATGGTTTCTTAATTTAGACACAAACATGTCATACGCTAGGTTGAGATTTTAAAATATGATTATAATTCTTACGTACCCAAACTAAACACTTCCCACAAAACAACTCCAAAGGACCATACATCACTTTTACTTGTGGCGGATTTCAATGAAATCAAACATTCCGGAGCTGCCCATTTTACTGGTATTCTTTCCTGAAATAGTGTGTTCATTACTTTTAAGTTCACTCTTAAATGACTGGTTACATACTTAGAGGAGGAGGCCCATGGGCCTTGACAATCGATCTCCTCTATCAGGAGTTTCTCAACCTATGGCCATTTGGCTCTACCCGGAACTGAAACTTTCGACTCCTGACAAAATTTTTACAATTTGTTAAGGACTTTACAATCATTATTATTATATCAGACAGCTTGTCTTCTATAAATAGTAATAAAGAAAACAAGCTGTATGATGAATTTTATTATACATGTATGATCAATTTATGCCTAACCTTAGGCCTGACTCCTGGATTGGGGTACACGAATTAGGTATAGTTTGTTAAGGGTTAGACGCTTATTACAATCATGCAAATAATTTGCCTGCTTAATGTCCATTACCAAATGAAGATTTTCAGAGGTGTGATATACTTTCAGTGTTTATTTAAATGATAAAAATAATTTGAGTAGAGAAGATATTCAAATATATAATATTTCTTCAACATATGACCAAGGGTTAAAGCTAATGACCCAGTGGCCACGAAATTCATATATATATATATATATATATATATATATATATATATATATATATATATATATATATATATATATATATATATATATATATATATATATATATATATATTAAAAATAGCCATGCTAACAGTTTGCCTGCTAGATGTCCTTGAGTAAAGAAGATAATTTTAAAGATACGAGGCATTTTCAAAGACCAATTTAGCCAGTTCAATTTTACAATTTTAATAAAGGGCTCGTTAGTTTTTATAATCATACAAACGGTTTGCCTTTTAGATATCCATGACTTAATACTTTTGAAGATTGCATTAATTTTTCATTTTTTTTAAGGTTTTAGCTACAACCCTCTGGCCCAATTAAAGGCCATGAATTTGTTCCCTTTGTTCTATGTTGTTTCTTTGCTATCTACCAAAATTTGTTAATTAATATTAGTTCAACCATTGAAGAGAAGAGAGAAGAGAAGAAGTTCAATTGTTAATGGACGAAGACAGATGATGCCATATAAAAACAGATTAAAATACATGTAGGTCACATGAGTGACTCAAGTTACCTAGAAAATACCTGTCCAAAAATTCATTTACATGTACATATGTATGTCGTTATGTGTACTACAGCCAAGATTTAAAAGAAAGATACTAATTTTTTTTGTCGTTGTTGAAGTATGTTTAATGTGTTAATCATAAAGCATGTTGGATACAGTCATACTGGTGTTATATGAATTTATTATGGTCCGAATTAGAGGGGCTATTAACCTTTTCGTCTGATGTTGCATCTTTTTCCTCCTCGTTGCCTTTTTGCTGCGGTGGTTCAGGTCCGAATCCATAGATCTTGGGCTCCAGATCTTCAGTCAACAAAATATTTCGTACAGCAAGTCTTTTGTGCACAAGCTGAAATGTGTAAAAAATAATCATTGTGCTGATTTTCTGGTCAAACAATTTTAAATATTTCATACAATATACATGTATTTAAAACCCCTGCATGAAAAGGCCACCAATCATGGGAGAGCCTTTTTTGACTCGAGGAATGACATTCCCTTAGAAATTCCGTAGACAATTCGATGTAACTGTTCCTCTGTGTCTTCTGCCCATGTATTTTTCTTTTGTAGCAACCAATCTCGAAGTTGCCCTTTTTCACAGTATTCTAGAACCATGAACGGCCCAACTGCAAAATATGTGAATAAACTTTATCATTCTTTTTAATAAGCAAAATTTGATGGCCTATTAAATGTTACTTTTGAAATGCATCCTTTTTAATTTATCTTCCCAATGTTATCTTAATAATAAAGAATGATGACCAACATGCTTCATTATCGACGACAGCGCCAATGAAATGGACGATGTTTGGGTGTTCTCCAACTTCTTTCCCAAAAAAGTTTATTTTTGCTTTCATCATCAGCATGTTTTCTTCACTGTATCCACCTATAATGACAAAGGGGTGAAGTAATAATTAATTGAGCATTTATTTTCAGTCAAATGCAAAGTTTTCTTCACTTGAAATTGTGATAAACCTATACTGATATAGAAAAGGAAAAAAGAAAAACAGATAAATCTAAACCTCAATTGTAAACATTATCTTGATGAATGGGCGTGAAGCATTTAGTAAGCAAACATAAATACTCGTATATTGATCTTCTACAGTACATTTATACATTTGTGTGTTGAAACAAAATTTAAATTCTGAACGAGGGGAATACTTCTCGTTATTAACTGACTGTTGTTTGTTCTCGGGCTTAATATCTTCTTTAAGATTTTATATGTAGTACATACTCAAATTAGGAGTGTGTAAGACCTTGCATTATACTTTAATTATACGAACCCACAGCTACTCACAAAGCTTTAATATAAAACACTACATTCTTTGTCAGTACGTCACAAACAGTGTACAATGTAGGTCATATATAGCATTCGAAATTGAACACCATGCATTTTAACAAACAATATATACAGTTCAAGGTAGAACTTGGGGATATTCAGATGATCAACCATCCAAAAAATTATATGTAACCTGCAGTATTTGAAGCATGTCAGGTAGTATGCTTAGTGAGATGTAGTATAAATGTATCTTCATTCAAAAAAATACTTGGGAGTTGATATTCTCCTAATATACTTGATCACGGATCCAAACAGATAATTCAAATCTCGATAAATAATCGTAATCTTAGTAACAATATGCATGCAAGTTTCATGAACAAAGGGGTTATAGCTATTTGGAATAGAACAGACTCGAATTAAATCTGACATCGCACAAAATATAATTATGTCTCAAGCAGCATTTGAAACCTTACTGCACATCTACAACTTAAACAAGACACTATCAACCATTATGATTAAAGCATTATAAAGATCTTCGATCCTTCCTTGTAAGCCCCTGAGCTAGAGGAACATTTGGATATCTTTGTATCTAACAAGACCGATCGCGTTCCAAAAAAGTGCGCGCAAAACATTTTTATAAAGAAAAATGAAGTAATTTTAGTCTTATGTTATAACCTATTTGTTACTGATTATATATATATATATGATTTTTATGTAAAGTCTTACTTTTCAAAGTCTTTGCTACGACTATTTGTTTGCTCATATTATTTTGTGGTTGGTATCTGGCCTTATAAATGTCCGCAAATCTTCCGCTCGTTAACATGGCATCCAGCACAATGTCAGCACTCGGTACTATCCAATTGTCCGTTTTATTGAAATCCATTTGGCCATATATGTATATATCATCACAATCATAGCCAGGATTCTGCAGACAGAAGAGTTATAATATATGCATACTGAGAAAAAAAAAATCACTTCAAACTTCACTACTCAAAAACATATGGATTATGTATTTATCACCGATTGAATACTTACATGTGCTGTTAATCGATTTGCGATGTTCTTTCTGACTACCGTCACCCTGCGTTGAATGTCTTCTCTCACAACAGTTAAACGTCCAAGTCGCCAAAGAACCACCATAGCAGCAATTACTCCCAACATGATTAAAAATGCTGAAATCAATGCTCTTAGGTATATTAATTATTGCATATTCCGATATCTGGTAAAGTTACCATACTAATATATATATATATATATATATATATATATATATATATATATATATATATATATATATATATATATATATATATATATATATATATATATATATATATATATATATATATATATATATATGGGCTACATCTACAAGAACTGATACCTGACCCAAATTTGTATTGTTTAAACAGACTTTTGAGCATGATCACTGCATGTTTATTTTTATATTTCATTCATGAACCATATTTATCTATACTCTATCTACATAAGCAGATACAAGTGATCAACAAATGTGTCTACACAGACTGATATAAATGGTATTCTGTGTTTAAATAAATTGATATCTATGGTCTAGATTGATCTATACTATGTCTGGATAAACTTAAAACTTAATGACCAAGTTTAACCTATTCTGTGTCTACACAAACTGAAATATGACCAAGTATTATCCTATTCTCTAGCTACACAAACGAACATGCGACCGGGGTTAACAGTGTCTACAAGAGTGGGTATCTATGGCCCAGTTTAACGTGTAAACTGTGTATAACTGATATGTGTGACCTAGTTTTACCTGTATACTGTGTATAACTGATATCCATGGCCAAGTTTAACCTGTATATTGTATATCACTGATATCTATGGCCCAGTTTAACCTGTATACTGTGTATAACTGATATCTATGACCTAGTTTTACCTGTATACTGTGTAAAACTGATATTTATAACCAGTCTTACCTGTTTATTGTGTATAACTGATATCTATGGCCCAGTTTAACCTGTATACTGTGTATAACTGATATCTATGGCCCAGTTTAACCTG
Source organism: Saccostrea echinata (assembly GCF_033153115.1). Taxonomy (NCBI): domain Eukaryota; kingdom Metazoa; phylum Mollusca; class Bivalvia; order Ostreida; family Ostreidae; genus Saccostrea; species Saccostrea echinata. Next base: position 68,406,812 of record NW_026889803.1, read on the forward strand.
TATACTGTGTAAAACTGATATCTATGGCCCAGTTTAACCTGTATACTGTGTATAACTGATATCTTTAACCCAGTTTTACCTGTATACTGTGTATAACTGATATCTATGACCTAGTTTTACCTGTATACTGTGTAAAACTGATATTAATAACCCAGTCTTACCTGTATACTGTGTATAACTGATATCTATGACCCAGTTTAACCTGTATACTGTGTATAACTGATATCTATGGCCCAGTTTAACCTGTATACTGTGTATGACTGATATCTATAACCCAGTTTTACCTGTTTACTGTGTATAACTGATATCTATAACCCAGCCTTACCTGTATACTGTGTATAACTGATATCTATGACCTAGTTTTACCTGTATACTGTGTATAACTGATATCTATGACCTAGTTTTACCTGTATATTGTGTATAACTGATATCTATGACCCAGTTTTATCTATGATCTTCATCTGTCTTCTGTCTTCATTGAGAAATACTATATTGTTTTAACCATGTTTGATTCATGACAGAGGTGAAGATAACGAACTGTGATCAATCTCATAAATTCTATAAACAATACTAATCGTGATCAGGGCGAAAACACAGACCTCTGGAAACACCAGAGATGGGATTGAGTCACATCTGCCTTTGGATTAATTAATCGGAGTAGTAGTTAACATTATTGAAAAAAGTCTAACAATTAATTGCATGGTATGAAATGTCAGTATAATCCAAGGATAGGTTATATTTGCAAACTAGGTCATTATACCCATAGAATTTGCGAAATGCTGACTTCAGATAAGTCTTTAGAAAGCCCTGTAACATCAACATATTTGTCATAAACTTGCCTAGAGTTAAAAAATGTTCACACTCAGAAACTGCTCTTGCGTACGGAAACAAACACTTCGCAGGTGATAGAGGAGTATTATTACATAAATAGGCATAGGCGTCGGAAGCAAATTTAAAGTGGGGTTCTAATTGAAAGGGTGGAGGGCTAAACCAACAAAAAAGGTAAGCCCTAATTTTCAATGCCTATATTATGTCTATCTTTGCAAAAAAAAAGTGGGGGGGGGGGGGCTAACCCCACCCCCCGGTTCCGACGCCTATGATAGGGGAAGTTGATGATGGAAAAGTTGAAGTTCATCCCCTTTAATTGTCATTTTGCTTAGTTGCTAGTTGACATCTATAGTAAGTCAAACATCAACATAGGGAGTACATTACTGATGTGGCAGATTCTGTGGTGTCTTTTATTTTGGTTTCACTGGGGATATATCGAGTTGATATATAAATGAAAGTAACCTATAATAATATATCTAAATGTTTAACTGACAACCACGCCAAGCAGTTCCTTCTTCTCATGTAGACGTTCTTGAAAAAAAATCTGCTACAACAGGTCAGTCGAAAAAGGGGCACAAGTAGAGCCCATTGGAATTCCAACAAACTGTTGGGAAACCTTGTCTCCAAAGACTACATAAATTTGATCAATCATCTTTTTGATATCAGCTTCAGAGTACTTTTGCGTATGGTCAAAAAGCTTTTTAACAAAGTAATTTTGTAGTTAGATGACCAATCACAAGATATGAAAAGAAAGAGGGTGTACAAGGCGAGGACAACCCCCCGCTCCGAGACACTATATTTCTCAATTTTCAAAGTTCACGGAAAAGTTTTATTTCTCTAAAATTATGTTTTCAGTAATGTCATCTTCAATACATTTGATTCATTAATTTTATTGAACGACTAATTAATTGATGATGTGTTTTAAATGTAAAATCTATTTCATATTTAAAAAAAATATGAAAATCGAACATTTCTGAAAAAAATCATACGCTTCAATAAACTCGTTTACTTAAATCACGCTGACACACATCGAAGACAAATAGACTTTGTAGCTTAGTGGTTAACGCGTTTAGTCATACGCCTAACCTTGAGCTTTGGAGAGAGTTCGAATCATGTGTGAAGCCTTTTTTTCTTTTCACATACTTTAAAAACATGAGTGAAAAATAAATTATTGATCAATAATTTATTCAATAAAATATTAAAAGGAAGTAACTTAGCAAAAGAAGATATTGAGAATATAATTTCTAAAAAATAGAACTTTTCATGAACTTTTAGAATTGAAAGATGTCTTTTCTCAGAACGGGGGGTTGTCCTCGCCTTGTACGCCTCCATCCTTTCTGAGTCCCATTTTTATTGAAGAAGCAGTTGTCTGTGATGTCAAAAAGCCTGCTCTTTGATTTATCGGGAGGAATGTTTGGTTAATTGTATTAAGTGCTGAAAGGTTATGTCCTATGATATTGACTTTGGAAAAAAATTACGATTCCATTTTTTTTTTGGGGGGGGGGTTGAGTTTTTGAGAATCCACAACATGTTAGAAAAGAGAAACTTCAACTTAACTGATATGCTTACTGGAATTATTTATTTATGTATGTTATTGTTTGTTGTATTCATGACTTTATGCCAATGTATGATGGCGTTGTCAATAAATGAATTAATACGTTTTGAAAACGTGAAAAATATCATCACCAAACGTAATTAAAATGAATTTTCCAAAAAATTCAGCTTTAGATAATGAACCAAACCTTTGTTGGTTACTCAATACTAAAGAGAATTTGTGGGCAAATTTATAACAGATAACATGTTATAGTAGTCATATACTTTTAACATTGTATTCTTTTTTAACCGGAAATGGTATTGTCATAAGATCATTGTTAAACTGAGCAATGTCATACACCTGTTGTTATACTCCTGTATTTTCCTTATTATTGTAATCATTTCATTTTTGTCAGTTTTGGGCTCTTAGTAAGAAATATATATTCTGATTATAATTGATTCATTTTACAAATATCGGACAGAAACCTTACCAAGTCACTGAACCGTTTATCAGTTGCTGGAAACTTGTCACGGTATTGTTTTAAAAAAGCATCGATGAGGGAAAATCATGTTGTATTGGTGTTTTGTGATTTATCAAAAGTTTGATAGAGAATGCCATAAGGCTCTTTTATTCATATTACAAACAAATGGATCGAAGTTCTGGCAATCTTTTTGAATGATTTCATGGCTATCAAAAAGTAAAACATACGGATACTTTGTCTTCTTAACAGAATATATTAATGTTGGGGTATTCTAAGGCTCAGTCCTTGGTCCCTTTAATATACGTAATTGATGTTTCAGAAAATATGTTGTCTCTCTGCAGATACGTGCGGATGAAAATTCAATAGAAATTTCCTCCTCATATGTTGTTGACATACAGTATAATGTTAACCATAATCTAAAGGTTTAGACAAATGGTCAGAAAAAAGATTAGTTTCAAAATAGTAAATGCTTGATATAGATTAAAAGTGTAATATACTGAGTGTGCGAATGTTTGTATAAAGAAAATAAAGAGCTAGCGAGCAGCATATATGTTTGTTGATTATTTATAGCACTTAATTAATTTATATTCGGACGAACGAAGTGAGGAAGAATATAAAAGAGATTAAAATGCGATGCAGAACTCCGTGTTCAAATTCCCTTGTCGTCAAAAGTAAAAATAAAATAATAATACAGACTGAAATAGCTTCCAACCCACGGGTGTACAATAACCTAAAACAGTCAAGAAAAAGCACGTGCTCGATTTTTTACACATAAATGTATCATGCACAGCAGAGACATACAAATTACATAACGTATTTGCACACATGCATGTTGAGTTTTTCCTGACAATGCAAACCGATGGAATATTGATCTATTCAAGGGTGGATCAAGATAATTTTCACCTGGTGGGTGGGGAGTCGCATGGTAAAATAGATAAAAAGATATACTAGTAGACATATATCACCAACTTGTTTTATTGGGTCGCAATAGCGAATTCTTTTTAATGATTATTTTTATCGATCACACATCATATATTTTAAATAAAGCTCGATGGAGGGGTCATTTAGGTCCACCCCCTTAACATTTTAGTTCGTGTGGACAGTGCTAATTAAAAAGGGTCGGGCTCGCGATACAAGATGGATGGATGTTGATGGTAATTTAGGAACAAAACTGAGCATACATAAAGTTATCTGACCAAATTTCAAGAAAAAGACTTCAAAAGTAGGTTAGTAATTCAAATTATGAAAAAAAAAATAATGGTTCCAAAATTTCATGGTTGTTCACACTCATCATGCTCACTGCATCAGTTAATGGCACCTAGAGAAACACTAAAGTTTGAAGAGGGTGTGATCAAAATAAATATATGTATGGTAATTTACATATACTTGTACAAGTTCACAAAGGTCTAGAACGATTTTTAAAATATTTTTCTCATTGGATGGGACATAACAGCTTTATAACCTAGGGAATGGAAACCTTTGGAATAAGTATGAAGCTGGTCAGCATAGATATTGGGAAACTGTGTAACCTGACAGGCTCACTAATATAAAGTTATCAATAGATCTTAATGCAAGTTTAACAGCTTTACCCTGGGCTGTTATTCAAAGAGAATTTGAATTTGATTAATCTCTGAAATATCTGAGCACATGAGCACTTAGAGTAATTACTTTAATTAAAATATTTTAAGTTTATAAGTTCTTTGTGAAATGAAAATTATGATAGTGGTTCAGAAATGAGAGCATGTATTATATATGACTTTTAAGGGTTGATATTATGGTGGTCAGGCAGATTCAATTGCCGGTGGCCAAATAGTTCAAATCATTGACTAGTGATTCTGTGGTTTAAATCCTGATCTGGCCTCATTTTTCTCCTTTTCTGTGTGGCGGTCAGACAGGTTCAGTTGCCGGTGGCCAGATAGCTTTTTTTTCTCCTCTCCTGTTACATTTGGTGCCATGACATGCCCTTGAAGTGACAGGGAAGAGACTGGGTTGGTGTCTTCATGGGCCAAAGACCTTTAAGGAGGAAGAAATGTGGCGGTCAGACAGATTCGATCGCTGGTGGCCAGATAGCTCAGTTGGTAGAGCACCTGACTTGAGATTCAGGGGTCCTGGGTTTGAATTTTGGTCTGGTCCATCACATTTTTCTCCTTTCCTGTTACATTTGGTGCCTTGCCATTCCCTGGAAGTGACAGGTGAAAGACCTGCTAGGGAAGAGCCTGAATTGGTGTCTTCAGGGGGGCCAAAGACCTTAAAAGAGGAAGGAATGTGGTGGTCAGACGGTGGCCAGATAGCTCAGTTGGTAGAGTACCTGACTGGAGATTCAGGGGGCCTGGGTTTGAATCCCGGTCTGGTCCGTCATTCTCCTCTCCTTTACACCTGTTACATTTGGTGCCATGACATGCCCAGGAAAGTCAGGTGAAAGTCCTGCCAGGGAAGAGCCTGAGTTAGTGTCTTGGGAGCAAAGAGGAATGGGGCAGTCAGGTAGATTGGATCACTGGTGACCACATAGCTCAATAAAGCACCTGACTAGTGATTCAGGGAGCCCTGGTTCAATCCTGGTGTGGTCTGTCGCATTTTTTCCCACAATGGTCACAATAACAAACCCATCAATGATGGCCTTACTTTGCCCTATAGTGATTTGTGCAATAGTTGAAAGTACAAAAAGACTTTTTATTATATATGTGATTTATCTCAAAATGGAATTTCATGTAAACTGAATCTTAAAAGTATTTTTTTTTTGTAACATTTACAGAAGACATTTTTTTAATGACTGTGGTGTAAAGCATATGAATTAAGCTGTCTTTATTTTCTTTCCAAGACAGAAATACATTACTTATCCAGTAATTCATTTTTCAGGAACTGAACCACAAATTGCTTGTTAGTACATGTACATGTATTGTGTTACTTATCAACAATTTATAAAATTTACTGTGTATCTATTCATTTGGAAATAAAATCCTTCAGTCTTAATAAAATATATTTCATATAAATAATACATTGTGTAATATAATCACCACCTTTCTTCTTACATTCAGATTAAATTAATTTTAGATGACATGGTATAAGAGTATATGAAGTTGTCTTGTAAGGCCAAACAAAAAAATATGTGTGGTTCCGGTTACACCTCCAAAAAAATTAGGGTAGGTAGGTAGGGATTTTTTTTTTTTTTTTTTTTTTTTTTTTTTTTTTAAACAAAATGATTTTTTTAATTTTCTAAATAATGCCTATTACTGTTTTGCAAATGACATTTAGATGTGGTGTGATAATATAAACTGTATTGGTAGGGGACACGGTCACACCTACGTGCTAGCTTGCTTTGGATTTAACACTATTAAACACTTGCACAATGTTGTGCAAGGAGGCCATCATTGCTAAAACTTAAACCAGAGCCATTGATGGAAATCGGGGAAAATTACGGAAAAAATATGAAAATTGCCAAAAAAAAGTTTAGGGTCGGGGGTATAAAATAGGGATGGTCGGGTAACCGGAACCACACATATTTTTTTATTTGGCCTAAGACATAATTAGTATGTTTCTGATACACACTTATTACTGCATGTAAACAACTGGTAAATATAGCTCAGTCTGTTATAAAAAATACATTCAGGTATAAAGTACAAAAAAGATTCTGATTTCTCTACTGAGCTAATGATAAAACAGATCTCTCAGAGACCTATCCTAAAACTAAGACATCACATTTACGGCAAGCATGACTGCCATCCAAGTCTAATTACACTATTATGCTCTAAATAAGTTATATATTACATTATTATACCCATTCTGAGCACATTTTCTTGTTTAAATGGACTCTGTTCTTATGACACTCTCAGTCTTTTTGATACTACTGTAAATTTACACATACATGTAATAGTAACTACTGCTCGTATTGTTTATCTGAATCAGTTTGAGTTAAATTATGTAGAAAGAACTGGCCTGTTTTGATTTATAATCCACATAACCATAAACGTGTTAAAACCTACATCAAATAATTTTAACAAGACTCAATCATACAAACTCTAACAATGAGCTAGCTTTGTTAATTTCGAGATTAAATCATTTACAAATTGGTCTTCCAATGTTTAAAAGAACTATAACCGTAAATTCAGGAAAACTATTTAAAAAAAAAAAAACCAGTTTAATATTACTTAATTTGTTTTTGGTAAGATATTCAAATATCCAAATCAACATACTAACTGGTCTGGAATTCCTACCCCATTTATGAAATAAATAGTTTCAATCTTATTAATACTGATAAACTTTGTGTCTGAGGAACACCAGGATTGGAAAATGATTCAAAACGAGACTTTTAACAATATGTCCAATTACACAGCTGTTTTTCTGATGCTACAAACATAATGCTATGGCTTATTGCTATAGTTTGTGATGATTAATGATTTCTTGGTTATGAGAACAATAATTAATGATTGGTCAGATAGCTGTCTCTCTTCCTATTGGATAACTGTAAGCAGAACTAGCCAATGAGGGATTAGAGCCACTGTAAGTAGTCCTAAATGTATCCCTACGCATTCTCTCGGGTGGATTGGACATTGCACTAGGATCAGTAGACACCATTGTCTGAAAGAAGTGTCTCACAACAAAGCTTTTGTCTGACTGGATAGACACTTGATCTCCATCACTGAAAGGCTTGACCTGAGGTTTAGATGATTTCTCGAATTCTTCATTATGGCTGGTGACATCAGAAGCAGGTGATTTACAGAGGTGAAACTGTCCTCCTGGTTTATTGTTTTTCCTCCTTCGACAGATAATGAAGATAATGATGGCCACAAGCAGACACAGGAGAACTGCTCCGACGGCGAGTCCCACAGCCAGTCCCGTATCCGCGGAGGCCACTTGTTCCATGGGTTTACATGTGTTGATTTCATCTGCAGTCAGGTCTGTGATTGGACGCTGGGTTAAAGATAGCGGTGACATGCACAGAGGGGCCTGACATTCTACAGGAAATTGTACAGGGTTACAACTACGCGTCCAGAATCGCTCAAGCCACTGCTTCAGGGGAGCAATACGGCAGTCACAGTGCCAGGGGTTCTCATAAATATAAAACTTACTTATCATTGTTAAACGATCTAGCAGACCTTGCGGAAGAAAAGGGAGAGAATTTCGGGAAATGTCCAATTGAAACAGGTAGATTTCCTTGAACTGGTCCTCACTCAAACTATTAAGTGCACACGCAGAAAGGTTCAGCTCACGCAGAGAAAAAATACCGCGAAATAATTCTCGTGGGAAAGTACCGATGGGATTCTGAGCCAGATTGAGACTGTTGAGTGATTTTATTTGCTTGAACGCAGACTCACCAACATTTATGATTGCATTGTTTGAGAGATTCAGATGTTGCACACTTGATCCACTGAACAAGATGTTAGTCACTTGATCTAGCCTGTTTGAAGCTAAATCTAATGTATCTAGATTCATATTTGAAAACTGTCCATCTGCCAGACGAGTAAATCCATTTCTATCCAAGAAAAGAAAACGGAGTTGAGGAAAGGCTTGGCGAAGTTGAGAATTTGAAGGCAATTTAGTTATGGCATTTTCTCCCAAATCAAGTAATTTCAGTTGTCGAAGAGAAAGAAGCATGCCCATTGTGTTTAGTTCACAGCCCCTCATATACAGAGTCTGAAGGGAGCTAGACAATCCGCTGAAGGAGTTCACTGTCAAACTCTGGAATTCGTTCCCATCCAGCTGAAGGTATTGTAACTGTTTCTGAGCACTGAAGGCACCACTGCGTATGGCTGTCAGTGAGTTTCTGTTGATATAAAGCATTTGAAGTCGGTCAACAGAATAAAATACTTCGTCAATATTTTGTATGCCATTATGTGACAAGTCTAACTTTGTCAGCTGGGTCAATCCTCGGAAGGCATTTTTTGATATTGTACGCAAATTATTGCGAGTAAGGTTTAATGTTTGAAGATTTCTCAATGAAGAAAAAGTCCCATCATCTATCCTTTGAATGTAACTGTTGTAGATCTTAAGATTATTGATCACACTATAAGATGTGTTGAAGTCTAACGAGGTCAAAGAGGATGAGGTCGTTTGTTTGACCTCTAGTCTCATGGTCCCTGGTGGAAGGTTGCTCATCACATCATTCATTGCAACTTGCTGACATCTGACTTCGGACCACCGTGAACAGTCACAGTACTGTGGACAAGGGTAGACAAGTTGTACGCATACTGACAAGATGAACAGGATCTCATATGTATTTCTGCAATTCATGGCTGAACCTGGAAATACATGTATCGTGTATACGATATTTTTTCAATAATGGGACCAATTTAATCAAATTGCATCCTGTTACCTATAATATATAGACTCCTAGTGCCTGGTGGCACATAGGGCCTCCACAGAGAATCAAATAACATTAAAAATAACACACACCCACACCCCCCCCCCCCCAAAAAAAATCAAGAGCAATAATAAAAGATTGGAGCATTTGATTAGCATGCAAAATGTTGGGACCAATTCCCCAAATGGGATATAATAGGTTGTTTGGGATATAATAAATTTACCGTGCAGAAAATAAAACATTTTATTTTGCCTATAAATATTGTAAATCTGCATCATTCAATGCAATAACTTTTGGAAAGCAAGTTTTTCTATAACCCAACAGTTTATGAGATTGAAAATGTTAAGAATCTTCTGAGGGATCAGTCTCCTACACAGTGAGGATATAGAGAAAAAAAAGTTAACCAAAAGGTTGTTGGTTTTGATTGCAGCCAAGTAAGACTCATAAAAAAAATTTCAATATCTTAATAAATACTTTTTGCTTAAAATTACTGAAATACTGACCTATGGCACCATCCATAGGAAAACTGTCTTGAGATGTATGCAGTTTGGTTGTAGGTCACTTGCAATAGCTATACAGCTAAAAAAAAAAAAAATTCATTTCTTGCTCTACTAATTTATATCTCAATTGGGATATTATATCCGAAATTGTGTTTTATATCCCTTTGAGCAATTTTCTCCACATGTACAAGTAAAGAGAAAATGTATGATCCGCCACCAGGCAATTTGACCTATGTACACATATACTCTTTTTTAAATTTTGGTTTTGTTATAATTATTTTCAATTTTGGTATTATATCTTAACTATGCTTATTAAATTGAAGGAAAATATAACGTGTGTGTTTATATATACCTTTTGTGTACCTGTCCGAAATCACAGGTGCGAAACAGGTGCGCTTAAGTATCAAGGCATCATTTCAACATTTTTTTTATCTTTGAAAATTCACTTGCTTCTCTACATGGACAAAGTTTTTAATTTTTCGTAGACTTCCGCCTCACCGATTTATCGTTTTTCATCATCATGTCTGTTCGTCCGTTTTGTGACATCCGCCATCTTTTAAAATGCACAGTCACGGTCGAGTGAGCCAAGAATGAACTCGAGCGATGTGAAAGGTAATGTTGACAAGTATTTTGTCAGGGACAGTAGGACAGGTGTCTTAAAATACCGACATCGTGAGAGGTTTGTCAAAATGCAGAATCCCACTTGATAAGTTGTATCTTATGAATGAAAACCAATTTATCGTTTGTTTATAAATGCACACGATCACCTATGTTTTTAAAAAAGATTCCTGTGATCGACGTAACTTCATTAGAAGTGAATCATGTGTGAAAGTGTAGGCGAATGGTGAACCCCGCCCATTTCCCCAAATTTTCAGAATTCCCCACTGTATAATGCATTGTAAAAACTTAACACTTGCAATATATTCATACATTCAACTGATTTATATGTGCAATTGTTTAGCTAAAAAAAGGAAAAGGGGGGGGGGGGGGGGGTGTAGCCATATAATACTTTGCAATGGCAAACATAAGCATTGGGACTGTTATAGGCTAGAAATATGTACATGTAGCATGTATACAGTTTACTGAAACTTCTGAATGTGACAAGTTGTTTTGTGTGTGCATAAGAGAATAATGTAGAATTGATTCAGTTTCAGTGTCCGTCATGGAAGAAGAGGAGTCCCACGGGTTACAGAATGTATTTCGTCATAAAACCCCCACCCCCTTCCAGCCCTTGGTTGTGTTGGAGTTTGCTACGGGAGCTAAACAACCAGCCATAGAGTGGATGATATCTAAGCTACAGATGCCTGAGGCAGCGGGTGGGGCTGACCTGGAGGTCAGTGCCATGGTGATGACCTACAAACAAGTAAGTCAAAAGGTCAAGGTCATTCAGACTGAAATTTTTTTAAAGTATTACTGTTTTCTAAACCATACATTAACTTTATTAAATTGATCAAAGGTTTCACAAATGAATGGCATATACATGATAACAATTTGCTGATGCATACTTATCTTAGCAGGCACCATCGGTGAGTAGAGCATGACTGCATAAGCCATCAGATACATTGTATTCCTTGCCAATCTGTTGTATAGATCATTTACTCAATAGAATTATGTATTTTAAATAGTTTTCATTCACACATTGTGAATTAAATTGTGGTACAACATTTATTTGACTGAGGCCTACAGTACAATACACTTCTTTCTCAGTTGTTCAGGGCACTTTGTAAAACTTGGAACAATAAGAAAAGCCGATTCATCAGTGATATGTAGTTTCAGTTTGTGTTCAAAAGAAAATTAGAATGTTTTGATAAACAACTGTACAGTACTCATGAACAGTTATGTAAAAATATTATTTTAAGAGGAAGGAAGGGGTTTCGGAAAATGTATGTTGGGAAGGGGGGGGGGTTGAAAATATATGTTGGGAGGGGGGATTGAAATGTATGTTGTGGGGTTTGGTAGGGTAGGCAAATGCACAAGTGATAAATGTTCAGAGAATGGCTTAAAATTCTGACCAGTCATTCATACATGGCTATGTACGAGGGGTTATCAAAAAGTTCGTGGACTGATGCGATAAAATTATTATTATGTAGGCGTTGATTACAAAATTTGTAGGGAACATAAAACAACAAAAGTTGAAGAAGTGTTAAAAATTTCAGCTTGATATATTGATAATTTGCCAAATTATTCTTAAATAAAAAGGGCATTATATGATCACCCGGCGCTGTCGCCGTTTAGTTTCATGACGTCCGACAACGACATTATTTCTCAATGCCCGCTCTCTCTCTGCCTCAATACACTTATCTTGATGAGATTCTCTGGAGTAAAGTAAAGACCTAAACCCGTCTTGTTTTATATGACTTTACAATATCATTAACACCTGATTTCAATGCATTAATATTGTAAATATTAAACCTATTCATAGAAAAAAATCGTCGCTTGATTTTGTAAGCATAATTTTCTTGCCTGAGTTCATGTCAACCAATGATCAACGTCACTTTTCGATGTGTCTGACTTTGGACACCCTGACTACAAATCGACATTAACCGTGTGCCTCTTTTCTTGCTGAATCTGTTTTTGTATTTAAATACAAGTACTCTGGATGTATTTTATTTCTCTGTAGCCTGTTTAAACATTTTCAAGGTCTATGTCAGGTTTTCCAGGGTCTGAATCTTTATAGAATGTTGTAACATGACACCCTACCCCCTTTCGACGTCATTTTTAACCCCTTTATTGTTTGGACATTCCCTATAAAATTTACGATAATATTTCATAGAATATACAGAATGAGGTAAAAAATGCAACTTTTACGGAAAAATTGTATCATATCACATGAGTGAATTAATGGGATTTTCGGATGACAAATGTTCATATTAGAAAGAGTTTTTCTCAGTTACACTCAGGCAGAGAATACGTCATGTTCGAGGTTGCGCCGCCTTGACATACCATTGCTTGCAAAAACATTTACTATTCACTAAAAAATAATACTTATGATTTATAGTTTATTTTACAGATAGAAAAGAAGATGCTTATTTAATGTTTAAAAATTCATTGATGTATCTTAAGCGGTTTTAATTTTATGACGCTAGTCCACGAACTTTTTGATAACCCCTCGTAAACAGTAGCTTTCAGCATGTGTAGTTCCATTTAAGATTTGATTTAAGATACATGGTTTGTGTCCCACTAAAGCAAGCATAGACATACACCGTGGTGATTTTTATCACAAATAAAATATACCGAAATTAAAAAGGAAAATTCTGTGAAGTTTTCACTGATTTAGAAAAAAAATTAAGTGCAAATTCAGTTTTGATGTTACCATGGTTACAGAGTCATGACTATATAGAAATACATACATACTGACCAATAAAATTGAATTCAGAAGTAGCTGATTCCATTAAGATATATGTACAGGGATAGACATTAACTTTCAGATTCACTTGCCCTTCGGGCAAGTGATCTCAAACTTTGACTTGTCCGAATACAAAACTTGGTTGCCCAAAATTAGGAAAGAACTTACGACAAAAATTATTGATTACTGTAAACATTATGATAAGAAAAAATGTGACCAAATACACTGCTGTCAATTTGGCAATTTTAGCTACCTGAAAAAATGTCGATGCATGCTGCATTTGTACATAAATGTAAACCGCTGTACTTGTAAATTTAACCTGTTAACACACACTGCCATGCAACAATAACCCTCCGTTTCCTTTTAATAAAATTCATATTTTTAAAATTATTTTTGATAGGATCCTATTGTGATTAGTGATTTTCAGAGATAACTGTGAAGGAAACCTTAAGGAAGATACATCTTATCTTGATCAGGATACATCGTGTTACACTTTTATTCTGTGCTTGAATAGATAATCTAATTTCCTAAAATTTTGTTAGACGTATAGCATATTTACTACGAAAGAAAATAACGAACCCGATTTTTAAATGAGCAGTATAATCCAGAAACGCTACCAAGGAATTCCGAATCTAAAAACATTGTCAGTCCGGTGCGTGGCGGAAATCAAGTGTTCAATTTATTGTTTTATTTATAAATTAATACAAACTAAATAAAGAAGTACATTTGTATGAGAAAAATTCACTTGCCCGATCAGACAAGCACGTCGACAATTTCACTTGCCCGAACTGAGAATTTACTTGCCCCAGGCAATTGGACAACCGTTAATGTCGATCCCTGATGCATTTTGACATCAGTGGATAATCCCTAGCATAGGCCTATATGGATTTTTTAGTTCTATTTAGAAAAGTTTTGGATATTTTATGACAAGTTTTTCACTTCTGCAAGGCAGGATGGGTGAAAACTTGATGTAACAATTTTGAAATGTATAGAGAGGTTTTGGTTAACATTTAGATTAATCTTGGGTAACTTATTAATTCTGCATTGTATCAATGTCCTACACCAGTTTTTATACCAGTATTTTAATACTAATTAATATGAAGCATCACACTAATACATCACTTTTATGTAATTTATACCTGTATGTATATTTTTCCAAACTCTGTGGTGTTGCTGTACATGGTTATGGTTAATAATAACTATATAATTACATATTTAAAATCAATTCTTCAGTAAATTGCTCAGACAACGTAGAAGGAATGACTACTGGGTTGTCTGTGTATGCTGGTTTTTGATTTCAGTTCTTGCTCTTAAGACATTTTAGAATGGCTTCTGTAGAAGTTAACTTATCCATTGCCAAGTGAGAGTCATTCCTTTGTAAAATGAGAACATGATAACAAAGTATCTTCTTAATTAAACACTGGTCCCTCCAGGAAACCTATTCACCAGTAGATAGGGACAAACCCTCTCTATGTTAGGAAATGTACAGAGTCAGGATGGAAGAAAACAGCTAATGCTAGGGAAAGGGAGGGGGACTGTGTCTATAACTGAACTTGGCAGTGGTAGGAGATGTTATTTTAATTAATGCTTACTAAATCACTACCCCTTTCCTCGCCAAGCCCAAAGGTCTTCAGTCTTTTAGCCTGTTTTTATTTTGCTTGAGCATGTACAATCAATACTAATAACAGAGAAATCAATCAGAAGTACTTGTACTCTATGATTTTATTAGATTTGCTTGACTTTATACATGATTGGGGACATGACAATAGATCCACTCTGATTTTTAGCAAACTATGCTGTATGTTGGAGCGAAGGCGAGCCGCTTACTGACAGCTGCCGACATGACGGGTCTTTGTAAGATGTACAAAGATGGCCGTCATCGGGAATTCTCCATTGAAGACATGGACAATTTCAAGGGGATTGGTACGTAAAAGAAAAAAAGAAATATCCATCAGATGATTAGACCACATGGCATTCAAGAAATTTTCAAAGTAAACATCAAGAATAAAACATAGACAAAGAGAAGAATAGCAAGAGCACACTTGTAATATAGAAATTACTGATGTTTATGAGCGGATGAGTTACTATGGTAACATGATCTGTGTTACAGAGGACCCTGAGAGTTTCTTAACGACTGCAGAAAAACAGAAGTTGATTCTCCATGAGATTGAGGCGGTACGTGCTGGTGAGGAGGAAGATCATATCCCCGGATATGATAAAATCAAACTGTGGACAGGAAAAAGCATCTGTAAGTACATGTAGTTCATCATTACAGAAATGTGTCGCCGGTAAAACTCAGTTTGCGACCTTTAAATCGCAAATAACAATTGAGAAGATAGTTATTCCCTTATTATAATGATACTTTGACACTGTAGTGAAGAAGTACCTAAGTCGTGACATCATCACCAAGATGTACCCACTACATGAACCTGAGGAACTGAAAAAACTAGGGGCAGACTGGTATCAATTAAGTCGTGTGTTCAAGGAACAGCCAATAGGTATGTACAGTATTTAACAGGGTTAAAGTCAGGGGACAAAAAATGTTATGTCAACAAGAGACAGAATTGCTTTTGACTACCACACATAAAACCTGTTCCATGTTGTATATGAATACATGTACTTACTTTTTAAAAAAAATATTTTTGATGATAAACACAGATACATGTATTTCATGAAATTTCCAAAATGAAAAAAAGATATTTCAATTAATCCAAATTTATTTAGTTGCTCATATTCTGATAAACCATTTTTATTTTTTTAGAGAACTTTTTTTTTTAAATTTCAATTTTGTTTTATCTCATCTGTTCATAAACAAATCAGAAAAGCTAATGCCAGGGTAAAGTATTCACTGTGCATCTGTTGTACATGTAGATAAATTTTCAAATTATTATTCATTCTAGACTTTTAAACACATTCCAATGAATTTGGCACCAAGTATCCCAAACAGTATTTTATCAGCATTTGCTTTCACTGAATGGCATTGCCAGGGATAGCTGAAATAGAGTAATCTGTTTAAAATTCCTTCAGAATTCATACTCATCCTATTGGTTTTCAATTAAACTTGGTATACCAGTAAATATAGATTATTCATGCATATAAATTCGATAAACTTTAACACAAAAGGACTGTCAAGATTTATATTGTATATACATGTAATGTAATGTTTTTTGAGTTGCTTTCTAAACAAAAAAAAGAATGATAATTCTTTCAGTGCTACACATATCTACCTCAACTTTAATGAAATTTGGTACAAGGGTAGAATACACCCAGATACATAATTCTGTTCACCATATTTTAAATTTGTTCCATGGTCACTGAAATGGTAGAAGAAAACATCAGGATACAAAATTTTGTAAATTAAATCTCAAAAAGAAATGATATAGGACTATGTGCAAATTTTCTCTAGTCTTAGATTACTGTAAATTGCTATATTCTCATTAGAATCTTCTGGTAGAAGTAATTAAAATACGATTTAAAAAGCAGAGATAAAATATATTTCTTGCCTTTAGATGATATACGACACTACTTTGGAGAGAAGATAGGACTGTATTTTGCTTTCCTGGGTTACTACACCATCGCTCTGATTCCTCCAGCATTTATCGGAATCATCTACTTTATCACGTCCTGGCAGAGCATGTACAGGGAAGCCATTTTTGCCGTATTTAATCTTATCTGGGCCACCATTTTTCTGGAAGTCTGGAAGCGGTATTGCTCTGAACTGTCGTACCGCTGGGGCACAATTGACATGGTGTCCTCTACATATGATGAACCCCGCGCAAATTACTATGGAACGCTCGGTGAAAACCCTGTGACGGGTAAACCCGAACCTGTTTATCCTAAATGGAAGCGTAATGTCCGATTTTACTGCGTTACAGTTCCTGTTGTCTCGTTGGCCCTGGCAATCGCATTCTACCTCATGTTGGTGTATTTCGCCATGGAGGATTGGGCAGTGAAGAAGTATTCGTCAGAGAAATCATGGTTAAACTTCTTGGTGTTGCACCTCCCCACAGCTATCTATGCAATAGTGATTGCCATTGTGAATGCAATTTACAGGAAGTTGGCAAAGAAACTCAATGATTGGGGTAAGCCATAAAGAGTGAAACTTAACAACAGGAATTAAATTTAGCTTTATTACTTTCTTTTTGAGCAGCACTATTCTTCAGTATTTAATATTCAGGGAATGGTAGGATTTTCATGTAAATTTGAATCTGTACTACATCTGGAGACTTTCATAGGAAAGTAGGTCTAAAGTCATCAGAATTTTTCCAAGTGCAGTATTATAAATGTGATATTCCTGGCATTAGTTTCTAGTTTTTCTTCAGTGATTCCTAATTTTTTCCTAATTTTTTTGTTTTAGAAAATCATCGATTACAGTCAGCATATGATAACCATTTAATTGTCAAACTTATTCTGGTAAGTAAAGAAAATAATAATCATGTTCCTAGGTTCCTAAAATTATTTATATAAGGTAAAATTTGCTTACTTGTAACAGATTCAAGTTACTCCAAATACTGTAAACATACTTTAGCTGAATCAGGATTTTTGTAAAATACACACACAGAATTAGATTATCATAGATTATATGGATTTCCATGACTGCCGTCTTAAGTCTTATGTGCAATTTAAGTAAGCCGTGATAAATTTCTGCGTAAAACTTGTGACTGTGTATGTAGCTTAAATTAATCCCTTGCAGAAAAAAGTAATATAGTTTAATTACTCATTGATTTAATATTAAGTTTGAAGAAAAACTAAATAAATGTCCCCAGTGTCCATTCTGGCCCCCTATACATGTAGATGTACCTTTGATATTCACTTGTATTAGATTACAGAAGTTTTCCTATGATCGATTTGTTTGTGATTCCAGTTTGACTTTGTGAACTGATTACTGATTGGTTTGTGATTCCAGTTTGACTTTGTGAACTGATTACTGATTGGTTTGTGATTCCAGTTTGACTTTGTGAACTGATTACTGATTGGTTTGTGATTCCAGTTTGACTTTGTGAACTGATTACTGATTGGTTTGTGATTCCAGTTTGACTTTGTGAACTGATTACTGATTGGTTTGTGATTCCAGTTTGACTTTGTGAACTGATTACTGATTGGTTTGTGATTCCAGTTTGACTTTGTGAACTGATTACTGATTGGTTTGTGATTCCAGTTTGACTTTGTGAACTGATTACTGATCTGTTTGTGATTCCAGTTTGACTTTGTGAACTGATTACTGATCTGTTTGTGATTCCAGTTTGACTTTGTGAACTGATTACTGATTGGTTTGTGATTCCAGTTTGACTTTGTGAACTGATTACTGATTGGTTTGTGATTCCAGTTTGACTTTGTGAACTGATTACTGATCGGTTTGTGATTCCAGTTTGACTTTGTGAACTGATTACTGATTGGTTTGTGATTCCAGTTTGACTTCGTGAACTGATTACTGATTGGTTTGTGATTCCAGTTTGACTTTGTGAACTGATTACTGATCTGTTTGTGATTCCAGTTTGACTTTGTGAACTGATTACTGATTGGTTTGTGATTTCAGTTTGACTTTGTGAACTGATTACTGATTGGTTTGTGATTCCAGTTTGACTTTGTGAACTGATTACTGATTGGTTTGTGATTCCAGTTTGACTTTGTGAACTGATTACTGATTGGTTTGTGATTCCAGTTTGACTTTGTGAACTGATTACTGATTGGTTTGTGATTCCAGTTTGACTTTGTGAACTGATTACTGATTGGTTTGTGATTCCAGTTTGACTTTGTGAACTGATTACTGATCTGTTTGTGATTTCAGTTTGACTTTGTGAACTGATTACTGATTGGTTTGTTATTCCAGTTTGACTTTGTGAACTGATTACTGATTGGTTTGTTATTCCAGTTTGACTTTGTGAACTGATTACTGATTGGTTTGTTATTCCAGTTTGACTTTTTGAACTGATTACTGATTGGTTTGTTATTCCAGTTTGACTTTGTGAACTGCTTTATTTCCCTGTTTTACGTGGCCTTCTACCTCCAAGACATGGTCTTGTTACGAAGTGTAAGTATCAGATTATTATATAATTATTTTATTTCACTGTCCACATACTTCTGTGACATGGCTTTGTTATATATTGTAAGTATTTTACTTTTAAAAAAGTCGCCCACGTGGCGCAGTGGTTAGAGCGTCTGCTCTAGAGTCGCGAAGTAAGGAGTTGATCCTTACGTCGCGGGTTCGAATCCCACTGCGGGAGGTGGAGACCGGTCCTTCGGATGAGACCGTATAAACCGAGGTCCCGTGTCGCAGTAGATGCTGGCACGAAAAAGATCCCTCACTGCTCAATGGCCGTAAGTGCCGAGTATAGGACAAAATTTGCAGCTCTCCACCGGCAAGTGGTGGCGTCTCCATATGAGTGAAAAATTCTCGAGAGGGACGTTAAACAACATACAAACAAACTTTTAAAAAATCCTATATACACTGTACTATCGGGCCTTTTATCTTGTCATGTATTATAAGTAATTGTACATTTTTAAGTCCTATTTTTAGCTCACCTGAGCTGAAAGCTTTAGTGAGCTTTTCTGATCACCCGTTGTCCGTTGTCCGTCCATCTATAAATAAACTTCTTCTCAAGAACCACTGGGCCAATTTTAACCAAACTTGGTACAAAATATCCTTGGGTGAGGGGAGTTTATATTGTTAAATATTGGGCCAAGTCCCTTTACAAGGGGAGATAATCAAGAAAAGACAAAAAAGGGTGGGGTCATTAAAAAATCTTCTTCTCAAGAATCACTGGGCCAAAAAAGCTGAAACTTGTGTGGAAGCATCCTGGGGTAGTGAAGATTCTAAATTGTTCAAATCAGGACCCCCGTGTGTAGGGCGGGACCACAATAGGGAATCCAAGTTTTACATTGAAATATATAGGAAAAATCTTTAAAAATCTTCTTCTCAAGAACCACTTGGCCAGAAAAGCTGAAACTTATGTGGAAGCATCCTCGGGTAGTGTAGATTCTAAATTGTTCAAATCAGGACCCCCAGGGGTAGGGCCGGGCCACAATAGGGAATCCAAGTTTTACATTGAAATATATAGGAGAAATCTTTAAAAATCTTCTTCTCAAGAACCACTTGGCCAGAAAAGCTGAAACTTATGTGGAAGCATCCTCGGGTAGTGTAGATTCTAAATTGTTCAAATCAGGACCCCCAGGGGTAGGGCCGGGCCACAATAGGGAATCCAAGTTTTACATTGAAATATATAGGAGAAATCTTTAAAAATCTTCTTCTCAAGAACCACTTGGCCAGAAAAGCTGAAACTTACGTGGAAGCATCCTCGGGTAGTGTAGATTCTAAATTGTTCAAATCAGGACCCCCAGGGGTAGGGCCGGGCCACAATAGGGAATCCAATTTTTACATTGAAATATGTAAGAAAAATCTTTAAAAATCTTCTTCTCAAGAACGACTGGGCCAGAAAACTAAAACTCATGTGGAAGCATCCTCAAGTATTGTAGATTCTAAATTGTTCAAATCATGACCCCCGGGGAGGTAGGGAGGGGCCACAATAGGTATTAGAAGGGGGAAATCTGGAAAAGAACAGCATGACATAAGTTACTCAGGTGAGCGATGTGGCCCATGTGCCTCTTGTTAATGTTTTATGTGGCCTTTTAACTTGTCATGTATTATAAGTAATTGTACATTTTTAAGTCCTATTTTTAATGTTTTATGTGGCCTTTTAACTGTGGGACTGTCTTGTTAACAGGAGACAGATTAAACATCAACATGAATACACTATATGGTTCAGGTCAATCTTGACAGGTCTGTGTTTATTTTTAAGTTGAGTCTGATTTTATAATGCTTTTTATGTTAAATATGAATCTCATGGATTTCAGCACTTGGCCGGCTTACTCATCACTCAACAGCTGATTGGTCAGATTCAAGAGGCCATGGTGCCGTTTGTCTTCCTGAAGCGACGGAAAAAACAGGTGGATAAAATGATGAAGAAACAGGACACTCTGCAGAAGGTGGAATACTTCAATGGTGAAGTCGACGAGGAGGTTCAGAAACAGGCAGGGATCGAGAGTGAAATGGAGGAGTACTTGGTATGTATAGATGTGCAGAAACCGGGGTTGGGGGTGGGGGGTATACAGTATATATAAAGGTTCAGAAACAGGTGGGGATCGAGAGTGAAATGGAGGAGTACATGGTATGTATAGATGTGCAGAACGGGGGGAGGGGGATATACAGTATGTATAGAGGTTCACAAACAGGCGGGGATCAAGAGTTAAATGGAAGAATACATGGTATGTCAGAATGGAGAAATTCAGGGGCTCCATTGTAATATTCTCAGGCAGTTACACCTTTTATTAATAGTGCATAAAAGAGTTTTTCTAGAATTTCAATCAAAGAATGAGTGCACTTTAGTACGTCATTTGGAACCTTTTCGGCTAACCATTTTAAGCTTTACGTTACAATACTGTAGATTCCTTATTTTTCGCGAGTACTTATTATCGCGAAATGGCTCTTTCACGTCAAATCACGAGAACAATAATTCGCGAGTGGACGGTTGATCAAGGGATTTTACATTGATTTCAGCACCATAAAAATAAAAGCGAGAAATTTTATTTCGCGAGTGGTGCTTCTCGCGTAATTACGCGATAATTAATTCCTCGTGTATATTTAGGAATCTACAGTATATCGCTTAATTAATCTATGATTATTGTGCAAGCATATTCTTTTGATATTTATTCCTTGAATTTTTTGTCATACATATTTCTATAATTACAGACAATGTCATTGAAAAGAACATGTACAAGCCTTAAATTCCGGAAATTTGAACGAGACCACTTTCGAATTTAAGGTGTCCGCAAATAGGCGGAGACGTTTAAATCACATGGATGTGGAATGTAAACATTAGCACATATGATTTTTTTTGCACTGCGAATTTAAATGGAGAAAAGAGAGATTGTGTAGTTTCATGGTACACAAATAATAAATGATTCTAGTGTTTAGGGATGGGGAAGCTGTCTCGCCCTGCAGACCATTATACAGAGGCGACATGAGCCTGTACATGTACTTACTAAACACACTGTCAATACCAGAATTCTTTCAAAACACCCCTAATGAAAAATACAAAGTAAAATAAGAGACATATAATCTTCAAACCCTATTAAAATTTGGGCAAAAATCCTCCATAGTTTGAAGTTGGAAGTACGATAGATACTGTCACAATAGAAACTTTCAATGACAAACACAATGAAATGTTCAATGAAAGCCTTAGCGTATCGTACAGTGGAATGTCACGTGAGTAAAGTGATTATAATATCAATCGTTGACACTCGGCGAACTGTTAATTTAGTGGCTAATTCGACAGTAGTTTGGAGACTTTTTCAAAAAATTACATATGAGCCGCAATTTGTCCAACATTGTCCTTTGGATATGTTGAAGTTTAAATTAAAAAACACATTCTGTGCAAATGAGACCAATGGACAAGTTGCGGCTCGATGTAAACAATGTCGTTGAAAACTGGTATGCATATGAATAACAATAGAAATGTGACAAAACTGTTAGACCCCCGTCTCAAAAGCTAGTGTCGCTCGGCATTATTTAATACTTTCGTGTAATATAATATACCAAAACCAGCTCATTGTTTAATACCTATAAAACATAAAGTTTATGAACTTCGGAATTTTATTTTGCGCAAAACACCGGGACCCAACTCTCATAGCTTAAGTGCACTCATCCTTTCACATGATATTTGCTTTAATTGTCATGAAAATTAACTCAACTGTTCAATCTACATCTATGGATGTCATTAAAGATCATTAAAAACTATTTTTTCTGTTTTCCAGGGTACAATGGATGATTATTTAGAGATGTTTCTACAGTTTGGTTACGTGTTTCTCTTCTCCTCGGCCTTCCCTCTGGCCGCTTTGTGGGCATTTCTAAACAACATCACAGAAATTCGCTCGGATGCGTTCAAGATGGTCAAAGTCTTTCAAAGACCCTTTGCAGAGTCTGCCTCTAGTATTGGAGCCTGGCAGGTTTGTGGACAAAATGAAAGATTTATCAAGTGAACTTAAAAAATTATTGATGTCTAAATGTAGATTTATGTAAGACTTGTCATAACAATATTTCTTCATTTATGATGGAAATGAATAAACAGCAGAATGATGATGTAATTTTGCATTTAAATTAATTTTAGTGATTAAGTGTAGAAACATGATGGTTACAGCATGCCATGAAAGTCATAAATAACTGCATCCTAACCAATAATACCCTGAAAGCTGGGGACCATAATTCTATCAATTTGCTTGTTACAGTGTAATTACAAAGTGATTACAATAGGTAGACATTAACTGTGTAAAAAAGAAAAACAGGGTATTTGTTAGCTAATTAGCATGTGTCTCAAGGCATGATCTTGGGACACTGATATGGCATGCAGTTTTACGGCAATTATCATTTTTCAAAAATGAAAATACACTGATTATTTTTATTTATATTTTAAAAGTTGCACAAAATTGATAAATAAATAAGTCTGTCAAATATATGCACTCAATTTAAATTCTGCATGAATGCAAATTGATCATCACATTATTTAGCAATGAATGTGTCTTGCTATTGACTACATTAATGAACTTTAGTCGACGGGGTGAAATTCTGTGGATTTTTTGTGACTGTGGAGTTAACGTAAATAAGCCCCTCTATTAAAAAGGAAATCTACAGTAGTTTTATGATGATTTTAGGTTGCCTTTGAGTTCATTATACTAGTTAAGATTTAATTTCAAATGCCTTTGACTTTGTATAATGGATGACGTGACTTTAAATTTTCATTGTAATTTTAGGTTGCTTTTGAGTTAGTATAATTATGGATGACGTGACTTTAAATTTTTATCGTAATTTTAGGTTGCCTTTGAGTTAGCATTAGGTGACTTAGTATTAGTGACTTTTATTCCTTGTAATTTTAGGTTGCCTTTGAGTTTGTGTAATGGATGATGTGACTTTTATTCATTGTAATTTTAGGTTGCTTTTGAGTTAGTATTAGGTGACTTAGTATTAGTGACTTTTATTATGCCCTGCCATGAATATGGCCGGGGCATATAGTGTTTGTCATGTCCGTCTTCCGTCCTTCCGTCCTTCTGTCCTTCCGTCTGTCCTTCCGTCACACTTTGCGTTTAGCTCTGTTCAAAGCTCAGTTTCAAAGAAACTATCCAAGATATTTTTATCAAACTTCATACGCTGATAGATATTGATGAGAGCTATGCAACTGCATCAACATTTTTTGACCTTGACCTTTCCTTTGACCTTGACCTCACTTTTCTTAAATTAGTGTTTAGCTCAGTTTTAAAGATACCATTCAAGATAGTGTTATCAAACTTCATATGCTGATACATACTGATGAGAGCTATTCAACTGCATCAACATTTTTTGACCTTGACCTTTCTTTTGACCTCGACCTCACTTTTCTTAAATTAGTGTTTAGCTCAGTTTTAAAGATACCATTCAAGATAGTGTAATCAAACTTCATATGTTGATACATACTGATGTAAGTTATTCAACTGCATCAACATTTTTTTACCTTGACCTTTCTTTTGACCTTGACCTCACTTTTCTTAAATTAGTGTTTAGCTCAGTTTTAATGAAACCATTCAAGATATTTTTAACAAACTTCATATGCTGATACATACTGATGAGAGCTATTCAACTGCATCAATATTTTTTACCTTGACCTTTCCTTTGACCTTGACCTCACTTTTCTTAAATAAGTTTTAGCTCAGTTTTAAAGATACCATTCAAGATAGTGTTATCAAACTTCATATGCTGATACGTACTGATGAGAGCTATTCAACTGCATCAATATTTTTTGACTGTGACCTTTCCTTTGACCTTGATCTCACTTTTCTGCAATAAGTGTTTAGCTCAGTTTTAAAACCATTCATAATATTTTTATCAAACTTCATATGCTAATACATACTGATGTAACCTTTCAACTGCATAAACAATTTTAGACCTTGACCTTTCATTTGACCTTGACCTCACTTTTCTTAAATTTGTCAAACTTCATATGCTGATACATACTAATGTAAGCTATTCAACTGCATCAATATTTTTTCACCTTGACCTTTCCTTTGACCTTGACCTCACTTTTCTCAATTTGTGTTAAAATGTTGCATTACTAATATACCCTCGGTGGGGCATTCATGTCCTATGGACATATTTCTAGTTCCTTGTAATTTTAGGTTGCCTTTGAGTTTGTGTAACGGATGATGCGACTTTTATTCATCGTAATTTTAGGTTGCTTTTGAGTTAGGATTAGGGATGACGTGACTTTTATTCATTGTAATTGTAGGTTGCTTTTGAGTTAGTATAATGGATGACGTGAGTTTTATTTATTGTAATTGTAGGTTGCCTTTGAGTTAATCAGCATTATGGCAGTTATGACAAACTGTGCTTTGATCGGGATGAACCCAGAGGTCAAAAAACTCTTGCCAACCGACATAACGCCAGTCAACCTAGTCCTCATATTTGTTGCGGTGGAGGTTTGTTAATCTAAATAATCAAGGCAGACTACCTAGTCCTTATATTTGTTGCAGTGGAGGTTAATAAAATGTAAAATTTCATCAATCAACACTGCATAATTTTTAAAGCAGTGAAGTTGCATTGTATGTTAAACTTACTGAAAGTCCATTTACATCATAATATGTATTTTTACGGTTATGATAAACTACATTGTGATTTATATGGGAGGTTTACCGAGAATTACATAGTTATTAAGAAGTGTCTTAACGATTCCTCGTTTTTGTGTTGTAGCACATTATTCTGGCTATTAAGGTTGCTGTAGCCGTCCTAATACCAGACCAGCCAAAATGGGTGGAGATTGAACTTGCCAAAACAGCGTATCAGTCCAAGCTAGCACTCCAAGAAAAGGTCAGTGAAACTAGTTTTAAGTAGGTATACCATGGTAGTCACTGTCAAAAATGTGAGTGGTAATAGCTCTTAGAGCCATCGACTATGTGATGACTTTTTATAAAAAATTTAATGAAAATACCCTAATTGTACATTCAAGGTAGTTCAAATAATTTCCACTAAAGGATTAAATGAATCAGAAGGGGGTACAAAATTGTATACATTTCATGGGAAAGGACTATGAAAATGGTTCTCATTTTACAAAGAAATTTGTAGAAAATTCCTCTTTTCGAAAGGGCTTAAAATTATCCGTATTGGCAATCATTTTACTATTATGGGACCACAAAATGGAGTCCAAATCTTGACAGAAATATGTACAGGACAAACCTTGAAAATTTTCTTTAAAAAAGGAATGCAGTGCTACAGATTGTCAAAGTTGATGAGATCCACATTTGTCAACACACTTTTTAGAGATTTTTTTTTTTTTTTTTTTTTTAAATAGAAGTGAATAATGTTAAGCTATGTAAGAAAATTTATTGAATAATGTTATGCTATAAAAGGAAGTCAAAGAAGTAAAATTTTAATGGCATGTTTGAATCACAGTTCTCCTCATGCTAAAATAATTTGAAATCAGTGGATATATATGTATGCTAGTTACAGTAACTTAGAGAAACATGAGAATTTAAATAGAATTGTTTACATTACACAGCACTACCAAATAGGTGTGTCATAGGTAAGAAAGATATATATGTATCAAAAGTAAGACACATCTAAATGTATCAAAGTACCGTACACAAAGCAGTAACTAGTGCACATTCCTCTGCACTGTTAAACACCATAAGCCAATCTATATATACCTCAAAACAGGAGTATAATCTTGTCACTATTCAACATATTTTTATAATACGGTGTATTAAAGCAATATGAATAATTTATTTTTCAAGTTTCACAGTATCTTAGATATGGGGATATGTAGCATCTATTTTTGGTGCAATGTAGAAGAAAAAAAAATATGTGTGTTCAACTAGAAGTCTGGTGCAGATGAAATAACTTTTTCTTATCCAATTGTATCCATTTAGATGTTCTTGATCTGTTTTTAGTCAAATGCAGAAAAAAAAGTGTTATTTCACCTGCATCATTCAAGTGAAAATAAATTATTGTTATACCTTTAAAAATTGTTTCAGATATAAATCTATGCTTAAAAAAGATTAACACAGTATTTCTCTAAGGGACGTTAAACAGCAAACACCCCCCCAGAAAAACCATTGAAACCAGCACAAGATACATTATGATAAAAAAGTAAAAGGTATAACAAAACATTTATTGACTTTGTTCTCCTGCAACCTGTGACATGCGTTTTGGTGAACCCTTGAACCAAACTGTTTGCCTTTGGCTTAATAGCCTCAGGCAACGTAATATCCTCAGGCAACCTAATAGCCTCAGGCAACCTAATAGCCTCAGGCAACCTAATAGCCTCAGGCAACGTAATATCCTCAGGCAACCTAATAGCCTCAGGCAACCTAATAGCCTCAGGCAACCTAATAGCCTCAGGCAAACAGTTTGGTTCTTGGGTCTGACAAAAGGCATGTTGATGGAGAACACCGTCAATGAATATTTAGTATGAATTCTACAATATTGGATTTCAGCCAATCAAAGAGCTAGGAATTATTCAATCATACAAAAAAAAGGGTTTTTTTTATAATTTATTTATGTTGCAGCACCTGAACAAAACTTTAGCAGACAAGGAAAAGATTGATGCTGTTCTAAAAGGAAAGAAACAAAGTTAATTTAATAATCCTAAAATGAATGAATTTCAAGAAAAGACAACTCTAGAAATCACAGTGAACTGGCATTCTTTATGATACCTGCTGTTATAACTTTTACAATGTCATTTCTGAAGAATTGTCAGGTATTTGCAATTTATGAAGCTGATAACATTCTCTTTCTGTTGATGTACTGTTTTATGTAATCACTTCTGCTTTTACAATCTCATTTCTCCAGATTTGTTAAAAACTTATAATTGGGATAATCCAATGGCAGCTCAAACATATCTAGATTGTCCATCTCTGTCAACAGGGTAAACTGGTCATATCTAGTCTAGTAATAATTACAGTAAAACTCTTAGTAGATATAGCGAAGTTTTTCGGGGTCCCGGGCAAAATTCTTAATAATTCTTTGTAAAATTTTACGGTTATAACGAACTCTGATATAACAAATTTGGGTGAATTCAAAAAAAATGACCACCAAACTGAATTTTTTTGGCAAAATTCAACTACTTATAACATATTTTTCACTTATATCATCATATTGCAAATGCATTCTAGTTTGAAATCCTGAAGTGGCAATAGAATAGACAATTGGATTAAAAAGTTTCAGAATTTTTATGAGTAAAATTTCTTTTGAAAAAATAAAATATCATTACACCTTAAAAGACTTTCTAAAATACATAATCACAAGAAATTATAGTTTTTTATGCTTCAAAATGGTAAAAGGGGTATAAATGATTAAATCTAGACCTTGAATGAGTATCTTCTCTGGTACATGTGACAAAAAATTGGCTTTTTGATTGTTATTTTACATTATTTTTTCAATTCTGGTTTAAAAAGTTTTAATATGAAAAAAATATGAAGCAATAAAATTCCCCAAAATTCACTTTTTTATCCGTTCAAGTCAATTCTTTAAATCTAAGCCAAAAAAGAATTGTTATATATGAGTTCTCTTACAAAAAATACTAGATTTTGAAGTGACCCTATGTTACATTATTGTGTTGCACTCCTGACTTCTGACATGTATTTTATTTAACATTGTTTTAAAAATTATAACACACAATAACCCACTCTTACTTTGTAAATCAATTTGTCGTGTTGATATTTGTCATCGTTTACAGCAGGCTTTTCATATTTTGAAGACCTTAAAACATGATTATTTGAAAAGTGTAATATATATAAATTTTATTTAAAATATATGTGAAATGATGAAAACTATTCCCTGAATTGACTGTAAAATTTCTGTAATTTGTTGATAGACATAGTGTTTTGAACATCAAATAGTATCCAGCATTTTTCTTCAACTTATTTTTTAGTAAAGATAGTTAAAAAGCATCGGTAATTATGAAGCAGTTTTGTTGCACTCCTGACTGCAGTAAAGTTTAAAATTAAAACCATAGAACACAAAAATTCATAAAGTGTTGGCAACATCAAGTGGTAATGAAATTGTGCAATACTTATAGTCCAATACTTCATAATTAAAACAGATGAAAGTATTTAAAATTTGCATTTTATCTGGAATTATACCCTATTTTATGCCAAAAAACTAGCTTAAATGTATATTTAGAAGATAAAATATATTTTAAAGCATATTTTCCTTTAGAGGACAAACACAGTAACCCACCAGAAAAATTCTACTCATCATTTTTTCTTTATTTTTATTCTTAGTGGATGATTTATGATTCTAACATATTTGTTGCACTCCTGACCAAAAGCATTGGGGCCTTTAAAGTAGAATTGTGAAGTGAAAATTACATAAGAACTTGTTCTGTTGTTTCAGTGAAGTTGAGGAGGAATTACTTGAATTTAATGACAATGTTTTAGTATGTTTATTTTTAACGTTCATTAAAAAAATCACAAAAAAGATAAAAACACATCTGAATTGATAAAATTGAAAAAGGAAGAATTTTAATAATAAAACTATCAATAATTTAGCATTAAATTATACAAAAAGATCATTATTAATCAATGAATACCTCTAAGCATGAATAGAAGTCTTTTCGACACAGAACTTGAATCTTTGAAAAAATGTGTTGCACTCCTGACCATAGAAATATGGATCTGAAGGACAGACAGATCCTGTAATTGATAAATCTGTTTGGTAAAAACGTTCTTTGTGTCTTTATTTTCCAAAATAAAAATCAGAAAATCATATAATGATAATAGGTTTTTCATGCTTGGGAGCAAAACATCAAATGTTGCACTCCTGACATTTTTGGGTATGCACATATACTTGACTCTCATTAATGCTGCTTGTGATTTATATAACATTTTTAAGTTTTAAAATGTATATCAGTTATTATTTTACACTTCCAAAATTCTTTTTTGTCTTAATTTTCTATCAGAATTTTACAATTGATGTTTTTTTGGCAACACTACATTTTTTCTGTTGCACTCCTGACATGGTATAACATTTTTTTAAACATCTGTCATGACCACAACTTGATTAAACAAAAGTTATGACAGTCCACATTTAAAGCTCAATACTTTGAATATTATCAGGAAAGTCTTTATTTTCAACATGAAGCATTGTTTTTTATTTCACAGATCTCCAAAAAATATTGAAATTTCAAAATGTCACAAAAAGGTGTTGCACTCCTGACAATTTTAGCATCATTTTTGGGCATAACTTTTTTGTTAATTGAGATATCAACGAGATATTTGGCAGGTATTTAGACACTATCTAAAGACATATGCTGAGACATAGAAATCTATTTTTATTGCCTGTATTTTTAGTGTGGGTTGATAAATATGCGTTTGGTCATTTTTTTTGAATTCACCCATTTACGGATATAGCGAACTGATTATGAGCCCTGTAGAGGTTAAAAATAATGAAATTTACATCTTTTTATAATGAATTTTCAAAGATCTCAAAATTTGATATATTGAACTGACATTATTTTTGTTAAGTATTTGTATTTAAAATTTAATTCATAAATAACCTTAGTTATCCAAGGTATGTTTTGCAATACATGTAATTGCTTTTCTAACATAATCGATAGTAACACTTGAAGGAAAATGTGTGTATTGCAAATTCGCTATATATACTTAAAGGGATTAATTATATGGATAGAACAAATTAGGGATATAGCGAATTAAAATCACAGGTCCCCAGGACTTCGTTATAATTGAGTTTTACTGTACCTACACTGTTTTAGTGAAATCTCTCAGCAGAAGGTTTTTTAACTTGGAATATTTTACTTCTGTCATTTTGCTGATCATGTGTGATGTAAAAACTCTAACAGTTTGAACAACATCATTTTTTTGTTCCCAATAAATGTGTCTCTCCGTTTGTTTATGTAACATTGTGATATTTAATATTTTATCTGATGCTGAAGTAGGATAAGGCTCTTTCAAGACCTGTATTCAGTTTTCTATGCTCATTGTTGGGGGGACTCTTTACCATATTGTGTTAAAACCTTTTCATTTGGTTTTTTGTATAGTAATTGTATAATAACCGTAATGTTTATATTGTATGATAAGTGTTAATATGTACAATATAAATTTATGTTATATTGTTAACTTGGGGATTATAAAGGTGCAATTTACTGATGTACTGTATGTAGACGTAATGTAGTTAATATCATGTATACAGCAATAATGTGTGTATATGAGGTCTTTTTGTATGTATACTAATAGATGTCTCTTAAGGTTCATAATCTCTCTGTTCATACATATAAAATGTTGCTTTAACATTATGATTTTCCAAAAGAAATGTATTTTATAAGTTGAATGCAAACTAATTTGCATAGCTTGTGAGGCAAAATTTGTCAAAAATGACATTTTTAAAGGAATAACCCATGAAGAGTTATCTCTCTTATCAAAGTATTAATGAACCTTAAAATATTTGTGAGGGCATGGTGAAGATAACAGATCCAGTTAAATACATTGTGGATACAGTAAGATAGCAAACCATCATCTATTTTCATTTAAATGCTGAATTCGTAAATTGTCACCTTTTTTATGTGCTGAATTGAGAATTTTTTATTTATTAGGTGATATATAATTTGTGAAAATGCTAGTATAAGTAAAATTTACTGGGTATTGCCTTCATTGGTTGTGTCAAAGTTTATTCAATTTTTTTATTTCAAAGAATTTGTTTTTAACTTTAAGATGGAATGAAAATTAAATAAAGTTTTCATTATAAGTGGACGATTAATGTGCAAATTAAATACCGTATATACTCGCCTATAAGTCGGATTTTGGGAGTTGAATATTGGTCCCAAACTCTATATCCGACTTATAGGCGAGTCATTGAAAAAAATGGCATTCTTCTGGACAACCAAATGTAGTATTTTATAAACATTTGCGACGATTATCGTTGAATAAATTCTGGATATAGTATATCATTTATGTATGCTAAGATTATACATAAAGTACAAGTATTTACATATTTTAGTTTATTGTATTGTAGATTATTTTTACCTTAAGTGTGAATTCCTTATTTGTTTAATGCTTAGAATTGAATATTTGCGTCATTTCTAAAAATATTGATTAAAACCAGGTTAAAACATCAGAGCATTGATTTGAAATTGTCAACCAAATCTGGCAAAAATTTGTACCGACTTATAAGCGGGTCAATGGCTAATCCTTCCAAAATTACCTAAAAAGATACAACCGACTTATAGGCGGACCGACTTATAGGCGAATATATACGGTAGTTATACATGTATGTGAAACAGAATGAACAATGGCAACAACATTGTGTCAGAAAGCTGGATGTATTACATGTGTACCTGGTCTGTTACAGTGGTAAATGGAATCAGAAATAACAAAATTAACTTCCCTTGATTTATCACCTTATTTTTATCTCCATGGTATTTATAATCCATTGTATCAGCCTCAATATTTTAATACTAACAAACTACAACAAATAAAATAAGCAATGTATGAACTATTTGATTTATTATGTGATATCCTAGAAGTCTGTTGACTGTATTAATTACTATGTGTGTACTGGAATGTTATACAATTCTGTGTAGTAGATTAATATTTTTTGTTACAGCATATTTATTAGTTTTTAACACATTATTGTGTTACATTTACTTGCATTTGATAAATAAAATGTAAAAAAAAAGAATATTTTAAATCTTTCTTCAATGTTGATCTGCATCAATTCAAAGATGTGTTATTTTACGAGAAGTATAGAAGCTTTAAAAGTTTGTAAATAGTATAATAGATATTATGGTAACTGGATTTAATGGTAACAGAATTATTTTCTCTGAATATTTTTCCCACCATCGTTTGATGAACTGAGTTTCTGTGCACTTTGGGATGGCATGTTCTGCTCACTAAATGACAGGAACTTTAATGTCACCAGCAATATATTTGGAATCTAACAACTGTCAACAATCAGTTTTTTGCCCTCCCCCCCCCCCCCCCCCCCCTTGGAAAATAGCTTGGAAACCTTTGCTTGACAGGTGTCAAACTCGGTGCACTGGTTCTTCTCTTATGAGGACACAAGGTGAAAGGTCAAGGGTCAAACTGAACACAAGAAGATATTGACCCAGTATTTTTGAGAACCCTTTGCTTGACCAGTGTATAACTTGGTACACTGGCTTAGGAAATAGAGAGCCAGTGTGGATTTTGAGGTCACAGGGTCAAGGGTTAAACTACTGCATTGTCTGCTCAATATTTTTAGAAGCATTTGCTTGACAGAATCAAACCTGGTTCACTGGTACACCCTGAAGAGTAAACAACCCTTTTTGATTTGAAGTCACAAGGTCAAGGATTGAACTACTTTTAGACACTGGAAGAAATCTTGAGAAACATTTGCTTGACAGATATCAAACATGTTACATTGGTTCTTCTTAAGGAATAAAATACTCCTATTGATTTTGAGGTCACAAGATCAATGGTCAAATTAAATATGGTAATTATTGTTACTCAATAGTTTAGAAACCTTTGCTTGACAGATATCAAACTTTGTGCATTGGTTTTTGTTAAAGAGTAGATGACCCCTTTTCCTTATGAAGTCAACAGGTCAAGGGTCAAACTGAACATAAGAAGATATTGACCACCCAATATCTTGAGAATCCTTTGCTTGACAGGCATAAGTAAACCAGTATCCCTCAAGGAATAGTTTACCACTGTAAATATCGAGATCATAAGGTCAAAGGTAAAACTACTGTAGACATAGGTAGATATTGACCTCTCAATATCTTGAGAACCCTTTGCATGACAGACATCAGCCTTGGTACAGTGGTTTACCTTAAGGAATAGATGATCCCTATTGATTTTGAGGTCACAGGACTAAGATTGATTTTAAGGTCATAAAGATCAAAGATCAGACTGGACACAAGAAGATGTCTGTCAAGCAAATGATTCTTAAAATATTGACCACTCAATATCTTAAAAACCTTTTTTTTTGACATCATTCTAGGAAAATTAGTTTCCCATAGGGAGAAGATAACCCCAGTTGAATTTTGCAGTCATAAGGTCAAGGGTCATACAACACAGACAGATATTGTCAGTATCTTGAGAACAATTTGCTCTACAGACATCATTTGGTACACTGGTATCCTTCAAAGAAGTAAATTACCCCTAATGATATTGAGGTCTGATAGAGATCCAACTTGGTATTACCTTTACCCCTGACTAGTAAATGACCTATTGTTTTCATTATCATTACAACCATTCTAAATTTAAAGTCATTCCCTTTTTTAATATTGCCGACCTATTGTTTTCATTATCATTACAACCATTCTAAATTTAAAGTCATTCCCTTTTTTAATATTGCCACATGGAGGGCATGAATGTTTCTCACACATTTTTTGTTTTTCTGCCGAGTCAGTGCACATTTTACTACGGCCCCGTTTTAAAAGAACTGGGCAAATCTTCTGGTAGTGTATGTTAATACCTGCTCATATTTAACTGGAAAAAAAAGACTGTGGGACAAAAACTTTTTGATCACGTAGGTAGGAAAAGTCTTGATTCTACAGGTAATCAACTTCAGGGTTGTCCGTAAGAATTGAACTAGAAGGGGACATTTAAAAGGTAGAAGGGGATCTGGGCTTCCTCCCCTGATGGGGAGTTTAAGAGGAATACCAAAATAACCAGGGGCCCGTTTTACAAAAGAACTTACAAATATGACCAAAATTTAATTCTGCTTATTACTTTCTAATTTACATTTATTTGAAAATGGTTTTAATTTTTTTAAAAAGAAATTATCAAGATATTTTTATGCTGACAATTTCAAACTGAATCATAAATTTTGCAAAACTTCACAATTAACTAATCTTTTTGGTCTTAGTTGTAAGTTCTTTTGTAAAACGGGCCCCTGCGGAATACATCATTATAGGTGGGGAAATTCCCTGGCCTCCAGGTCTTAGGGACAACCCTGAACTTCTTGCACTATCTGTCCCAACTTCTTACCTGACAGAAAAGACTAGAAAACTAGGGAAAACTGCTACAAAAAACAAACTAAATCTATCATTGTATTGTCTGTTTATTTGTTCCATTGAAAAATAATTTCATCTTTATGAATTCTTTAAAAAAGGAATGGAATGGATGTTTACTAACAACCAGTACAACATGTTAAAGACAGGTGTCAACAATTTACTGAACTCGGAACCTTGTAACACTGTTACAAAGTATCAGCTTAGGTGTCTAATAAACGTTACACAGTGCCCTACAAAAAGGTCCTGCATGCAATTCATACATCTCAATCGGTACACAATCTCTAACCAAATCAGTAATTAACCTACCAGGTAGTCAGGTAGGATATTGATTCCTTCTTCTTGCTTAATATATATTTCACTTGTGGAATTTTTGAAAATAATACATTTTTTAAAGTCCTTTGGACCAAACATTTTATCTTAATCAATTTAAACTTACTAAAATAAATCATATGAAGGAGAAAAAAAAATAAATTAAGCACTCAGTTTTTGCTGCTAAATAAAACACAATGAACTGGCCAGGTGTATAGACAATCCTAGGTTTATAGAGAACAAAATAAACTATATATTTCCTGATGTACATCAATGTTGTCACAACCCACAAATTTAAATAATTTTTAAAGCTACTACATGGCTTTTTTATCTTTCTGATAACTTAGGTAAGATCAAAGTAACATTCAGAACATTATCATTAAATGCAGGAAAAATAATATCTCCTCAATTTTGAATGGTTTTCGTCATATTTTTCTCTCCCATATGCAAAGGAAATTTTTTTTTATATAATTAAAAATAAAATGTGATATGAATGTTTTGATATCCGTTATGTACTCTTTATCAATTTTCAACAAACCTTGACAATCTTAAAAGGTAGTTCACAATAAACCTGGATCTCTAAGCTTATTTTTGAGATACAAGAAACAATTGATATATCAGATGTATTTGGAATGAATTTTAGTTATACAAGGGAAAAAACAAAACTGTTACAGATCAGAGTACAATAAATATAATGAGACTTAATCAATTTCAAGACATTTTCAAATTTTTAAAACATGGTACTAAATAACAAACAATTGTCATTTTTCCTGTTAGTCACATTCTATTGCAATCACCAACATAAAAAGGAAACAAACATCAAGTGCTTAACATAAAAAGGACTGCAGAAATAAAACAGCGGGGATATAGGTGTGCAAAAAGCTTCTACCTAACAGCACTTCTAAAATATAAAATGTACAGAAAATATTGCATATATAATAATGATGAAACCCTGTTACAACTTGCTGTGCAATAATTGTGCTTCATGTTGATACAAACTATGGCTTTACGTCATTAGAGATTTATCTCCCTTTGTTAACTCAACCGTGGCTGCCTATATATAGTAACTATAATTAACCTATGACCTTTTATTCCTTATCTGGATGAAAACTTGGATACTTTATCTTGCAGTAAATAAGTACATGATACATTGGCCATGATAAGAAATGACATGTGTATTTTGTGTTTAAATACAGCTGTTTGGCTAGTGCCAGTTAATATCTTTTACTATACAAATCTAAGTGAAGGATCTACTGAAGTGAAGGTCATCCTATGGAACACAAGGGAATGCAGGACTACCATATAACGGATCATTTCTGCCATCCAAAACTGTGACTTTTCCTCTCCAATACAAACTACCCGTATTTTAACAATCTTTTGCAAAACTTTCTATCCCAGACATGGCCAAGATTATTCCCCTTAGATAGCTTATTTTTCTCTGTATATGAGATAGAAATGATTGGGACAAGGTAGTTATGATGTACACAGATATGTCATCACCTTTATCACACCCTTGTACATAGAGTCCAATCCTGAATATAAAACAACTTTATTTCTTCCCTTTTCACCTTTTTAAACAGTGTTTTTTTTAATTAAATCAACTTTTTTTTCTTGTTGATTCTTGTAAATGATCAATTTTAAAAATTTCACTGGAGAATCTTTCACCAGTAAGCCCTTACAGACATATCATGCCCCAACATTGTTACTAGAAAGTGCAATAACTGTATTTGCACACATTTCCATTTGCTTTGGGATAATTTGCATGTTGTATACTTCACAATTTGATCCAACATATTACGATATTTAGCTGAAACTGACCATCAAAAATGACCCATTATACAGTATACAAGTTTGGAATGTCATATCTACATTTGGACAGTGGAACAGTGAGGATTCTAATCCACTGTTTATGACTTTTCAATGGACACTGGAACAATGATGGATTCCAACCCACTGTTTATGACATTTCATGAATCTTGATTGTTTTATGTTAATTTTTGTAGAGGAGAACAAAATAAAATTGACACACTGACATTTTTTTGGAATATCCATTTTTACAAAAGTCTCTGCAACACGGCCATATAACTTTTTTTGCATTGCCATTCCACTTCTTGAGCAATGAAAGGAGAATTTGAGCACAAATTCTAAGAAAAGCATCCATTGCTATAATATACACAAAACCCTACCCATTGGAACGGGTAAATATGTATAACAAAATAAATACAGATTTGCCAGTATAAAGCAACCTCTCTAAATATACATAATGTTTGGGAATATATCACCGTAAAATTCATCATATCAACACACACCGCTGTCTACAAAAGTTATATCACATATCAGTGCAGATCACTTAGACACAACCCTGCACTCATTACTTCACATCAACTGATGTCACATGACTTTTTACCAACTACCCACTTTTGATCATATGAAAACACAAAATGCTGCTTCTATTTCATGTAGTAAACAGACAACTTTGTTCTTTCTTGCAGTCAATTGCTTGTCATATGTTTTACCATTGATGTCACATGACCTGATCACATGACAACACAACAGCCCTGCTTGTCCTCCTCTCCGATGACTGGTGCACTATGGGGAGCTTTGAATTTGTGAACTGCCTCTGGGTGGTAGCCTTGCGTGTTGTTGTTTGTGTTATGACCATTTTTATCTTTATGGGGCTCTTTCCCAGGCAGGGATGATGAACTGTATTTTTTGCTATTATTAGAGGACAGACTATTTATAAACATGTTCTGTACTTGAGAACTAATGTCCGTTAGGCTATTCTCTCGACTTCTTGATTCTGCACGCTGTCGTTTTAAATCTGCCAGAGTTATGGAAGGGGGACCAGAGGGATAGCGAACGTTTGAACTGGTCCCCGTCTCAGTGTTGTTTAACTGATACGAGTTTGATTTGACACGCGGACTTGAGGAATCACTTCGTCTCTCCTGCTGCCTCTGCCGCTCCTGTTCTGACACAGACTTTGGAATGTTGTTTGTTCTGGGTTTGTCTGGTGTAGTCTCTCGGTGGGATGTCGGCCGTTCCTGTCGGCTGTTGGGGGAAGATGTTGGCCGTTCCTGTCGGCTGTTGGGGGTAGATGTTGGCCGTTCCTGTCGACTGTTGAGGGAAGGGTTTTGAGGTCTAGACCTTTGGCTGGGCTGACCTTGAGGGGCAGACTCTGGTCTACTTGACCTTGAGGAAGAGGACTGTCGCTCTCCTGGTGGTCTGTCTGCCTGTGTGTTTCCTGGGGAAAGCCTTGGGGGTGCTGTAGTATCAACAGTCTTTGGTTGTTTTGAGGGTGGGGGTGACGCTTTTTTTGTTGGTTCAGGTTTCTCCTCATCTATGATGATCTGGACATCTTCTATATTTGTTGCTGGACTGTTCTCTTTATCTTCCTCCTGTCAAAGTAAATCACTCGAATTAAAAACTCCATAAAAATACAGCTTACCATTCCTCAAAATTTTCTTTCAGTTTAAGTGTTTGTTTTCTTTTGAAAAATGTGTTAGAAATGCGGGCAATAGTGAATTGGTCATTATTATGCAGAAAGAAAGTGAAACATCCTATTTTACAAAAGCTAATGTGTACACGTAAGTATAATAATGAAATGAAAACAAAGTGTAAGCATGAATTTAAATGATGTATAGCCTATTGGTGGTTCTGATGGACTTTAGATATACTGTAAACCAACTATTATTCGCGCCATCTTTTATTCGCGATTTGTCAGTTTGAAATCAATCCACGACGATTAATTTTCTTAACTGAGGAAACATTCTCTACAAAAACAAAGCAAAGTAAATGGTTCGCGGCAATTAATATTCGCGAGTTAAAGTAGATCACGAAACTCGCGAATTTTTCTCGCACGTGAATAAAAGTTGGTTTACAGTAGTTTGAGCTATTTGAATGATCATTGACGTGACCATTAAGTCTTCATCACTTTGTCAGTGATTTTAACGTTTAAAACTACAGACATTTGAGAGGCCCTGACCATTAAATCTTCATCACTTTGTCCCCAGCCAAAGTGGAGGGCCTCTTCCCTGGCCTCCTTCATAAAAAGCGGACTTTTCTCTCCCCTCATACTGCTACGGCGGATGGACGCACTGAAAAATAAAAATGACAAGTCACTTCTTAATGACTAGTTATAAGCACTTCATTGTAAATAAGACATAACACTGCTTTTTGTATGTTACCAATGTTAATACGCCAACATACATACATATATGATACCATTCCCAATATAAATTAAGTTTCCTAAAATAAAAAGTGTTAATTACAGGAATCAAAACTTCAATCAACTGATAACAAAAATCTAAAAACATACTTAACCCCAGACAGAATGTATACTAATAAAAAATCAGGAGTCATATTCTAGTGGCTCGGCCATTGAAGATGATTCTCTGATTACTGATCTAAGGTAAAAATGCAAAATTTCATCTAAGTGCCCAACATCAAAATGGTGCTATTTTATGATTGCTGTATTAAATTCATAAAGTTTACAGTTGCTTGTCTATTAGAGAATGCAGGGAACTATATGACTTGCTGATTTAGACAAGCTAAAAGTAAGAGAAGATAAATCCAAAACTACATCTAAAAAAAGATGTCAGAAAGCTTTTAAGTTTTAGTTGATTCTACATCAAAATATAACAAAACAAAGTAATTATCTAAACCAGTGTAGAGGGCTATTGTGTTTATTAGCAAACCATGTCCCTGAAGCTTTCATACACGCTGTGAGGAAACTGAAAACTTTCTACTTGGATTTCATATTCCAATCAAAAGAAAAAACTATCTAACTTTTAATAAACCTTCTTAAACACTGAAAAAATAAATACCATATTACTATCAAACCTAATGTTGTCATCTTTCAATGTGAAAAATACCTAAAATGGGCCAAAGAGTTCCCAAGATGATCAGAAACTCTGAAACAGATATGTTTATTTTTGACACAGATTTATTAAGGTTAGATTAATAGTGAATGAGTTATTTTTTCTTTGCAAAATTACTTTGGAATGATCTAATGAGATGATATCCATTTATTTATCATGGAACGAAAAACTTTTTCTTCAAGCTTTCTCCATTTCAATATCAATGTTGAATTAAACACAGGTTGGAACAAATGAATCAAAACTGTGAAGAAATAAGATTAGCAAACTGCAAACCAATATTAAGTATAATAAACACCTCTACACACCTGCAGGCATATTAAAAAGGGGATAAATAAACAAGAGGCCCATGGGCCACATCGCTCACCTGAGCACATTGGCATGGCAAAAGCACAAATCAGTTCAGTATTGAAAAGATTAGGGGTGGGGGGGGGGGTTGAATTTTAAACTACCTGATGATGCTTCCATGTCAATATAAGAAATGGCTT